>NC_081412.1:163915850-164288475 GCF_030272615.1 Cryptomeria japonica | reverse complement strand
AATTATACAATGGTGTAACTCTAAGATGGTACCAGATAATGTAGGTAAGTCTATGGTTTCTAGATATGTTTGGTTAATACGTGAATCTAACATTGAAAACTATCTAAATTGTTGTACACTTACCAGATCAAGGGACATACATTCATTTAGAAGTTCAAATGCAACATCACTAGTTATTTATACTAGATAGATTGCATGCTTTTGCTCTTCGTGTATGCATTTTGTGTGGGATGAATGTGAATCAAAAGAGTGGGCTGACCAATGATATTGTAGACCTTTGAAAACCCTAGATACATATCAACTTCCTAGAGCTCTATAAATGAACCAGACTGAAGCATTAGTAGATTTTGACCATGTATCAAACATAGTTGAACTAGGTAAAGGATTGCAATTTGCTATAATTTTAAGCTCAATTTATTAGTGTTAACCTATGCTGATTTTCATATTAACTTATATCCTTCTATTAAATGCAGGTCATGTATATGCAGTTATTGCGGATGAGAACAATGAAGAAGGAACATATTACTTTTTGTGTCATTGTATTGAGTCCCAAAATAAATTGACTTCTACAATGGTTGATGGAGAGGGTATTGAGTACCCAATAGGATATGTTGTTGTGGCAGGGACATGGCTTAGAAGGTACTATTGTTGTGTCGAGTTGTATTGAGACCTCATAAACTCATGTATTTAGCAGTCGTTGTATTTATTTTGGCATTAACTTATCCTTCTATAAAATGCAGTCACCCTATCAAAAATTCTAATGCTTGGTTATTTGAGGACTTTGAGACACATAAACATATTCTTCATTACTCAAACCTTCTTGTTGCAACAAATATTCATTTGATTAAATGTCGTGGTAGACCTCTCAACAAGGATTTATGGAAAGTTCATGAATCTGACCACGAGGCAATACTTGAGACACTAAGGGTTAGCGTTGGTCCAGAAGGTTCACTTGATTGATTGTGGACCATCTAGAAGAATAATTCTACAATATAGTAGAATAATTTTGACAATTTTATATATATCTTTTGTGAAACATTGTAACTTCACTTTTTTGGATGTTCTCTACATGCATATGAGCTATAATATGCATATGATTTGTAATGTGCATATGTAGATGCCAAATTTTGTATATAAAAACATCAATGAGTTGTAATGTGCATATCTAGATGCTAAATTTTGTATAAAAAAACAACAATGAGTTGTAATGTGCATATTTAGATGCTAATTTTTGTATTAAAAAAATAACAAGAAGTTGTAATTTGCATATTTAGATGCAATTTTTTTGTAAATATAAACAATAATAAACTTCATCGTTTATATTAGATGCCAAATTTTATATATGAAAGTGACCATTTGATTATAAATTTGTATTATTTGATTACAAATTACTATGTCTAACATGCATTAAATAACTTGCAAATGGGTATCTGAATATGCAATTTTTTTCCAAGTGTTTTGGGAAAGTTTTGAGTTATTGTTGAATTACCCGATTTGAAGGGCTATTAGGAATAGTCTGAAACTAAGAGAGGCCCTTTTAGATAGAGACAATATGACCCCATAGGTTCAAACGAATCATCCATAAGTGCCACGGTCTCTGAGTTATGCGACGTCAATATTTGACCATTTTTTCCACTTTGAGCGCTCAAGGGAAAACATCGCTATGAGGTGGCTTGGAATGATCAGATGTGTTGGGGAGTGATACAAGGGCACACCGAGCATAAACCCGGCCACCCAAATGCGCTCATGCTGATGGTTAATTCCCACGATGAGAAAAACAAAAGATGCACTATTTTGCCACCTCTCACTGACAGTTTTTGACGCAACAGAAAAAATCTCACCACAAGAAAATGTAATTGAGTTGTCCAAAACTGAGAGAGGACATTTTAGGTAGAGACAACATGATCCCATACATTCAAATGGATCATCTATAAGTGCCATATTCTTTGAGTTACGTGACATCAAAGTTTGACCATTTTTTCCACTTTGAGTGCTCAAAGGAAAACGTCGCTACGAGGTGGCTTCAAACAATTAGAGATCTTGGGGAGAGAGAGAAGGGAGCACCTAATGTAATATTGGCCATTTGGATGCACTCACACTAATGGTTTGTTCCCATGATGAGCAGAATGAAAGATGCACTATTTTACCACCACTCACTGATGATTTTTGACGGTTTTTGATGCGACAAAAAAATATCACCACAAGAAAATGGAATTGAGTTGTTTGAAACCAAGAGAGGTTTTTTTAGGCAGAGATAACACAACCCCATAGGTTCTAATAGATCATCCATAAGTTCCACGGTCTCCGAGGTACACAACATCAAAGTTTGAGCATTTTTCCACTTTGAGCACTCAAGGGAAAATGTTGCTAGGAGGTGTCTCAGAATGATCAGACATCTTGGGGAATGATACAAGGGCATACCCACGATGAGCAGAATGAAATATGCACTATTTTGCCACCTCTCACTCGCAGTTTTTGATGCGATAGAAAAAATATCACCATAAGAAAATGAAATCGAGTTGTCCGACACTAAGAGAGGACTTTTTAGGCAGCAACAACATGACCCCATAGGTTCAAATGGATCATCCATAAGTTCCACAGTCTCCGAGTTACGCGATGTCAAAGTTTGACAATTTTTTCCACTTTGAGCGCTCAAGGGAAAATGTCGCTACGAGGTTCTCAGAACGATTAGACATCTTGGGGAGTGAGATAAGGGAAAACCTAGCATAAACCCAGCCACCTAGATGCGCTCACGCTGATGGTTCATTCCCATGACTAGTAGAACGAAAGATGTACTATTTTGCCACCTCTCACTGACGGTTTTTGATGCGACAGAAAAAATCTCACCACAAGAAAACGAAGTCAAATTGTCTGAAACCGAGAGATGATTTTTTAGGCAGACAAAACATGAACCCATAGGTTCAAATGGATCATCCATAGGTTCCATGGTCTCTGAGTTACGCTATGTCAAAGTTTGACCATTTTTCCACTTTGAGCGTTCAAGGGAAAACGTTGCTACGAGGTAGCTCGGAATGATCAGACGTCTTGGGGAGAAAGACAAGGGAATAGCTAGCATAAAATCAGCCACCCAGATTTGCTCGTGCTAAGATTTTGTTCCTAGATGAGTAGAACGAAAGATGCACTATTTTACCACCTTTCACTAATGGTTTTTGACGGTTTTGATGCATCAAAAAAAATATCACCACAAGAAAATGGAATCGAGATGTCCGAAACTGAGAGAGGATTTTTTAGGCAGAAGCAACAAGACCTCATAGGTTCAAATAGATTTTCTATAAGTTTCATGGTCTCCAATTTATGCGGCGTCAAAGTTTGACCATTTTTTCCACTTTGAGCGCTCAAGGGAAAACGTCGCTATGAGGTGGCTCTGAATGATCAGATGTCTTGGGGAGTGAGACAAAGGCACACCTATCATAAACCTGGCCAATCAAACATTCTCACATTGATGGTTCATTCCCAGGATGAGCAGAATGAAAAATGCACTATTTTGCCACCTCTCATGGATGGTTTTTGATGGTTTTTTATGCGACAGAAAAAATCTCACAACAAGAAAATGGAATCGAGTTGTTTGAAACCTTACCTAAGCTAACTCATCCTTAGATAAATTTAAAATCTTCTTTGTGTGCTCAACTATTGTATTAATTAGTTCTTGAAATGATGAACTTCGCTCCATAAGCATGAGTTTATGAAATAATAACTTCACTCCAATCTCTTCATGCATGAAGGGCTCAAAGAAAAATCACTCAATCAAAATGCACAATATTAGCATTACCAGTGTCAGTACTTGGGTATACACAATATGAGAAATAGATAGTTTAAAAGTATACGCCATATGAGTTACAAGTAATGAACAAATTAGATCACATTTAAAGACATATACACAATGAACAAGTTTGATCACATTTCAATAGAAAATAACTAAGTTTCAAGAATATCAAGTTTCATACATATCAATGAACAAATTAGATTGAATATCAATTTTCATATATATCAAAATGAACAATAATCGTGTACATATCAAAAAATGGCATAGATGCCAAATCAACAATAGTTACCAAAATGTGGCATGTGCCATGTCTGTCAAAGTCGATATTTACATATACAAATGTTGATTATATAAAAAAATTGGTCCTTAAAGGACCACAACTATAACTATATGTCTCTATCGGTATCTGCGACTATGGCGGATCATCAAAATTGAGCCTCTTCGAAGCAGTACATGGTTGTACAGGTGGTTGCACAAGGATAATTCAAATGTCAAATAAGATATATTTTCTCAATATAACATCAAAATAACTAAATATTGAACTCTAAATTGTTCGAAGTTGAAATGTTGATTACCTTATCTCTATCTTCTGCAATTGGGTGAGGTTGAGGATTCGTGGTATGTCCTGAAGGGGCTTGTAACTGGTAAAACAACATTAATACATGTTAATAACATATATGTCAAATAACACATAATAACCAAAAATGAATAGACTAAAAAACTAAAGCATACCGGAGCCTCAGATGACATGTTGTGGTCGTAGGAGGCAAAATCATAGATGAATCAGTTACAACCATTTCCTATATCCATGGTAAGTGATCCAAAAGGAGTTAACTAGAGGGTTTCAACTCTGTTGTGCACTTAGTGAAAAGGAGTTGATCTAAGATAAACATACCTTTTCCCTTGGTCGTGTTGGATCCCATAATATACATGTAGGACTTCTATTGCAATGGAATGGTATAATAGCAGTAGGAAGTTTGGAAGGGGCCTATAATAGGTTAAAGATAATTATACAAGTTAATAACCCCAATTTGTTGACAAACCAAATAAAACAAATATTTTTAACATATGTAGAACAAATGCACACCGAAGCCTCGTATAGTTCTCTTGTAACCTTAGGAGGCCTATTCGAATATGATGTAGCTATTACCATTTCTTGTATCCTAAATGATAACATATGATATAGACATAAAATGATTTAGTTATTTCAAACAAGCAAGAATGCAATCGAAAGTGAATATGAAGATATCACCTCTTCCCTCTGCTGAACCTCATCGGCACCAGGTGCATTCATTAATTCTGTAAACCCCATATGTTTCTATATATAGAAAAAATTAATTAAGTACATTTATCAATATCTACATATACATGTTTAATCATAATACATTTCAACAAATGAATTTAAATTATACTGAATTACCTTCTATCGTTTGGGTGTTCGAGACGATATCTTTTTCTACGTCAGAGTGCTAGAGGATGCATTTCTCACACGAGATGTCCTTGAGGCAAGTGGGGTAAACTAATAGAAAAAAATTAACATAAGGGAAAAGAGCATGTATTTAATATATCACTTAAGTCAAAAATATATAAATCTAAATGGTACCGCATAACTATCTTGGCCAAAGTCAATGGCCAAAAGCGTGATATCTTCAAGTTGGGACATCTCAACCACTGATAAGCCCTATAAAAACCAATTATTGATACATATAATGAACAAAAGATATTTTGAAACCAATGTATTATTATATTTTTAACAAATTTACAAATCTTTATCTCTGGTGGCGAAACTACTCATGATAGTGGAGTCAACTAAAAAGTATGTGGTCTACTCCCACCACCTACTGCACCCTACAATGCATTTTATTTATATGTCACTTTAAATTGTTCTAAAAATAAAAAAATCATTTCTTTTTATAATATTTAGTCACTTAATTGATAACATGTTATAAATAGAATTAAACACACCTGTGTCTAATAGAGAGGGTACAACATATTGATCAATTTGTCGGTGAGGGCCACATCCTCTATAGTGGAAGCATGGCATCTACTCTCACAACATGTACATGAATGAGATGTTGAACCATCCTTATCCGTGTTAGTGTCTACACCAGAACATACACCCTAGCAGGTGGGGAACATATGTTGAATGGGTTGGTTTGTGCCAAATGATGCATGAGGTGACGTTGATGAAGGATGTGTCATTGATGAAGGAGGTGTTGTTGATGAAGGAGGTGTCACTGATGAAGGAGCTGGCATAGGTGCCGATACATCCTCTACTTCGACCAACTATGTGCCATGCTGAACAATGACATCAGTCAATGATGCAGCTGCCTGAAGAGTGTAATTCCATAGACTCATTCAAGCATATAGGGATAGTGACATGAACCATGGGTTTAGGAGTCATACACCTCCTATGTTGTGGCTCTACCACCCTATGGGCCCTAGGCCTATCCTATGCAGAGCCTCTCCCTCTACCCTAAAATTGCCAGATGTAAAAGTAATTCAGCTTCTTGCTGAGGATAAACTCACAATACAACTTTCTCAAAAAATATAGAGGCACCTCCCAATTATTACGAGGTGGTTGGTCAAATACCATATACCACCTATCCCAAAAATCCTCTTTTAGCCTAGCATGAACACACCAATGTATAGGAAACTGAGTCATATTTAGTTCTAGGTTGTTACTCGTAACAAGATTAGTGAAAAGAGCACATATGTCAGCTGTACCTGTGGCCTTTTTTTTCACTTGATCATATGACAACCCATCTGCATAAAATATGATAAGTTTTAATACTTAATATAAGTATAGATCCAATAGCCAATAGGATGAGAGGGGGGGTGGTGAATCATACAAACTTAATCATCCATAAAAATGTCAGATTCAACCTCGGTAACATATACTTCAGTAATATAACCAAAACTGTTAAACATGCAAACTCAAAAGCATATAAACATCATAAACCTCATAACACCAGATTTAACGTGGAAACCCAAATAGAGAAAAACCACTATGGGATTTCAGACCCACTAAGAAATATACTCTTCTAGAGTATGCTCAGTTAAAAGCAAATCCTGTTAAAGATTTCAAACACATTGCTAGATGTGACCTGGTTAAGGGATTTCCCTCAGATCTATTAGGATCTTCACCTTGTTAGAAGTGACCTTGTTAAAGGATTTCAAAAACTCAATCAGAATGTCACCTTGCTAGAGGGTTTTACAAATAAGACTGTTAAGTCAACTCGGTTAAGAGATTTTTTGTCACTTTCACAAAATAACAGTAATAAAAATCTATCTGCAGCTTCACATCTAAAATGCTAAAGTAGATTCCTATTTGTTCAATACAATCTACAGATAGAACTAATCTTGTCTATCTACTAGGCTTCTATACTCTGTTATTCAAACAGGTCTTCAAGCTTCTGTGCTCGGTAATCACTATGTAGCATCCATGTGCATACACTTGCCCGCATACATTGTTTATCAATAGATTCCTATTTATAAACAATTAGGTAACTGCTTAATCTCCTTGATCACATTTCCCATGATCAATCATAGCCATCAGATCTTAGATCTTGTCTAGGTTCAATGTATCTTTTGATCTGAAAACATTTTACCCTACCTTGGAACTTGTGCTAGGGTATTGCAGTTCAATCTGAGCTATAGATCTTCATGCCGACTTTCCTTTGCCTTAGATTCATTAACAAACTTCATTCACGGCTCACCAATCATTTAATCAGTTCCAGCTCATCAACTTCCTTCATTAAATATCACATGAAAACATTTAATGCATTCTATTATAGCTCGGTTACAACTCGGTGAATACTAAAATTCACTCGGTAGACATTCCGTCTTCATTATCCGATAGCGATAACCTTAGGGTTTACCGACTAGGTTCCTTAGGGTTTACTGACTAGGTTCTTTGCTTGATAACATAGTATACTATTAACCTTTACAATTTACAACATATGTATGATGTTAAAACAATCTAAAACATCATGATCTCATCATTGTCTAACTCGGTAGTAGTTGCCCATTGAATACCTTATTCATCCCCTTATTCATCATATTCTTTCCTGTGTCTTTTACCGACTTCTTTATATTCTTCAAATCATACTTCTTAAGATATGGCAACATCATACTGAATTAGAAAATCAATTTCTTGACATCAATGACAAAATAATAATATCAAGACAGTAAACATCTTTAATCAGTTATGTCTATACTCATCAACAACCTTCACAATATCCTTATTGAAATGCCAACAATCTTTCATTGTCTATTATAATGCTATATTGCCAACAAAATATTCAACATCTATCCTTCCATGAACCCCATTTCATAACCTCCCTATATACCTCCTTTGCACTATTAGTCATTGTTTCTAGTGTTCTGGCAAGGGTTGAGTGGTGCTCAAGCCTAGATGACCTCAATCTAATCTCCAATATAGAAAATTGGGCACTATTTTGTGTAAGGCAATTGATGAGATCATCTTGTGTGGCATCTACATGATCTAATGGAGGATGTGGAGGGTTTTGGGGTAGCAGTGGTTGTTGAGGAGCAACATTTTGACGATTTTGAGGGTTTTCTTGTTTCTCATGTGCAATATTTATAAGGTTTTCTTGTGTTGCTTGTGCAGGAGGAGGTCTTTGTTTTCTATTTCCTTTTGGGGGATTGCTTGAAGAATCTGACATCAAATTAATAAAAAAAACTTAAATCAATTAAAAAAACCTACTTCAATTAAAATGCAAACAAAAATAATCAAACAAATCAAATCTTACCTATTCGACAGGGTTCCATTGTTGAAAATTTCTCTCAATGTTGAGAAAATCCAAAATAATTGCAAACCCTTGTGGGTTCTATGGTTTTTTGTCTTTCCCTTGTTGCTGTTCCATAGGTTTTGGCATTGAAAATGGCCAAAACCTGTGGCCTACACAAAAAAATATGTTTCTCAAAACCCTTATGGGTTTTGAGAAAATTTTAATTTTTTTATTAAAAAACCAAATGTTCCTCAAAACCCATATAGGTTTTGAGGAACTTTTGGTTTTTTATATTGTTTTTGGCTAGGCTTGGTGTTACCAAGCCTAGCACATTTTTGAATTTTTAGGAAGCTGCACGAGTTATGAAAAATTTGGTTTTTTTTGGCATGTGGTCACTTTTTTGTTCACCATCTTGGTGCACTTACTGAAGAAGAGAAGCTAGGTAGTCCCCCCTCAATGTAGAATCTGCACCAATGATAGAAGCTCAATAATGAATGAAGAAACTCCTCCAAGAATGTCAAACAATGTTCCTCCCCTTAGGAAGAAACAAAACCAAATGTGTATCCATGAAGTCTCCCCAATCATGAAGGGAAGATGTAGGAAAAATACTCATGATGAAAGGAATCTCTGAAAACTGCTCAAGTGTCCCCATGTTGATGCTGAAAGGCCCCTCCAAAGGTGGTAAACTGTATGACAGTGCTGAAAAAGACACTCCAAGACCTAGTGGAGAAGAATGTAGAACAATATCCAAAGACTCACATGTCTCCTCTGAGGATAAAGAGTCTGCGTCCAATTGTTGTACAAAAGTATCCACAATCATATCAACCTCAAAATAATGATCATGTAGAGAATGCACAAGAGGGTCAGAGTGTTCCCTCACAACAATCGAAGAAGGATCACCTTCATCAAAGAGAAGATGAATGCCTGTCAATTAGTCATCCCATGAAACTGAAGTTGGAAGACAAGTAATATCCTGCTGCATTGAATCACAAGAAGGCAAAATTGTCGCACTAGTTGCATCATCAGGTGGAATAGGTGGTGTGATATCAATAGGAGGAGATGAAATGCAAGGTTCAGTAATGGGATCACATTTGAGAGTCCCCAAGTTCAAGTACCCAAAGTTCTCAAAATCTGAATCATCAACATAGGAAGAATCGACCTCATCAATAGGACCAAAATGTAAAATAGAGTACAACCAAGATGCATGATCAACCACCCCAATCACAATTATAGCTCTAGTCTCCAAGTCTCTAATGATAACTGAATCAGGTGTGAACTCCATAGTTTTCCTATTTGCCCCATTTGTGATTTGATAGATGGAAAGAAGATTGTTTGTCAAGTGGGGTACGCACAACACATAATTGAAGGAGTTATCCCTAATGACAATAGATCCTTTACCAATCACATCCATGTATGTATGATTGCCCATCAAAATCTATGGCATGTGGCAAGGCTAAAATGAAGAGAACATAGATTGCGAAGATGCCATATGATGAGAAGCCCTTGAATCTAGAAGCCATCTCCCTGAATCATGACTTGTAGTATCACAAAGAGCTTGCCCCTTTCCTTTATCTATCCCAAAAGAGTGATCATTTCCTTTATCCTTATCCTTGGAAGAAGTCGATGTAGACATTTTAGAAGGTAGGTTGTTTTTGTTCTTCTCAAGAAGATTCTTCAACTCATCAATATCCTTCTTGTAACAATGTTGTTCATCATGTCCTGACTTATTGCAATATGCACAAAAAAGATTGTCCTTATATGATTTCCTATTAGGTGAGAATGGTGAATCACCTTGTTGTGGAGAGGATGATTGTTTTCCATCTTGTTGTGGTTTTGACTTAAGTTTCTTTTGATTATTGTCTTTTCCTTGATTTCTTTGATTCCCTTTGTTAGCCACCAAAGCTTGTGACTTTAAAGTTTTGAGAATCCCCATCTTGGTCAACTTAGATTGCTCAGGTATCAACATCTTTGTGAATGCATCAAATGAGGGAGAAGTGTATGAGGAACCTTGAGTTAACCTATGGGTGTGAAAGCTAGATACAAAGGCTACATACTCTAAAGGAAGCTTGTCCAACAAGTTATAAACCAATTGAACATCCTTTTTGTCAATGCCACAATCCTTTAGCTTTGCTCTTAGCTCATTTTCTATTGTGACATAATCTTGGATTGTATCAAAATCCCTGGGATCTAATATTGTGAGTTCAATATGGCCATACAATTTTTCATAAATATCCCAAGCCTTTTTTATTGTTGTACACTTCTCAATGTGAAAAATGAGGTCATCTGATACATACTTTATCAAAGTTCCAAGTGCCATAGAATTCTTAGTGAGCCATTCAATTTGAGCATTAGGATCAGCCTTAGGATTAGGTGGTGATGTTATAGTTTCATTTACATAATGAATGAGTCATTTTTCCATTAGTTTACTCCATGCCTTTATCTTTCATGAAGAATAATTATGAGGAGTTAAAAGTGGAAATTTAAGAGAACCCATAGCACCAAAATGAAAAATGCAAGATAGAGAGAGGCACAATCACACAAGACACCCCCTAGATTACTCAATCAAGAACCCCCCCCAAAATGAAGATTTGGCACTTTATACTTAGTGCATATACAATGGGCCACTTGCAAAACAAGGCAAGGTGGACTTATGCTTTCAATTTTACAACTGCCTCAAATAGGCTATAAGAGACTTCAAAAAATACTGCAAGTGATCTAAACTAAGATCCAAGAAAAATGCAAGGATCAAATAAGACAAGAATGACCAAATACTGAAAGTCAAATTTCTACTCAAAATCACTACAAACTAATGGAAGATTATGAAATTAGATAAAAAATTATGCACTTTAAAGAAAAATGACACTTGAAAAGGAGGTCGTATGGCCCCAAAGGAAGCCTTTGAAGTTGCAAAATCAGGGATTAGACAGGTACATTCATGAGAATCCACAAATTCTAAAAAATTCATGCATCAAAATCAGAAAATTCTTCCACCATTGGGAAGAGCATGAAATCCTAGCCCATTTCAAAAAAAAATGCACCAAAAAAAGAGCAAAAATGAGAAAGATATGGCCTTCCAAAGTTGAATTGCAAAATTGAAAAGCTCAATGAGAGGGGGTTAAAAAAATTCAAAATACTATGAATGTGGCATTGACATTAGCAAATGATGGGTTTAAATTTGATGCCCATCTAGCCATAAAATAAACTTCACCTCCACCCCTGCGTGGTGTCTATACCATACGAACATGCTAACATGTCAAGTTGTAAATGAATCCGTACTATAAAAAAATGTTGATTTGGCATACGATGTGTAGCTTACATGGGGGTCATGTGGGTGGCCAGAGAGGAGACTATAGGAGAAAGTTCATTGGCTGCCGTGAAGTGCTAAGCGACTAGACATGGAGCCACCAGGGGCTGGGAGGGAGGTGGAGCTAGGGACGGTCAAAGCAAGGGTTGGAGCAACATTGTCAATGGGTGGCAGCAGCACCGTTGGTAGCAGTCTCTAGTGGGGGCATTTAGGCTAGAGAATAGGAGACCGAAGGAAGCACTGGAATGGAGAGCTGGAAGCGGCTGGGGACAACATCATTGGGAGAACAAGGTTGTCATCCAGAGTGTTACCTTGCCATTCATCCCTCATAAAAAGTGTGAGTCGCCTTGCAAAATTTTTAGTTGAGTCCTTTTGTTTCCCTCTTTTTCTGAAATCTTGTTAAAATTTCATTCGTTTAATCCCTAATCCTCCTATAAATCATTTCTAAATCCTTAGCATTATGTTTCAATAGTCAATTTGAACCTCATGAACCCTTCGAACCATCCTGAAAAGAGTTCATAGTGTTCATTTAGGTACCGCAGGTTCTAAGTTGTGTCTAAGACATTTTCAGGCTAACGTTCACTTAAGTGTTTTGCAGTAGCTCTATTTCATGGTCACAGATGATGTTTCATATATATTCTTTCTCCAAACTGTGAACCATTTGAACCTAGTTCAAACAATTCAGTGATATTCAAACTGTTCGATGAAGTTCAAAGGACCAACGACAATCAACAAGGTTAATATTTTCCAAAGGAAAATCTACATGGCATAGCATATGCTTTGAACTACCTAAACCCTTATGAAGTCGGTTCAAATGGTTCATGAATTTTCAAATCAGGTGGGTCTCATAGAAAAGACTAAATGACATGATTGTGCATTTATTGCTGTGTGATGAAAATCTGGCCATATCTTGGGTGACCTCAACCAGTCAATTTTTGAAGGCAAGTAATCATTTTTGGGAATTGGTGGTTACACCGACGAGCACTATCATGCATTCAATACACACGCATGATGTCAAATCCCAATGCTTCGGCTCATTTGAGTTGACGGCCAAAATTAATGCACTAAATGAGCTTTTGGCACTTCATTTGTTATAAGGTATGAAGTGATTTATTTTTGAAATGTGTTCTTCATTGTTGCGGAGTGTCTCGTTGAAGGTTTGTTTGTAGGTAGTCATTCGATTAGTTTCAGCCGTGAAGGTGAATTTTGATTCCTATCTTCTTCAGTGATTTTTAGTTTTTTTTCTCTCTCGTAATAAAATTGCTTGGAGAGATAAGGGTTGTTGGTTATAAATTATGAAGTCCACTCTGCATCTTTTCGGAAATATTTTTAGTCTTGCTTGCACGTAACCCATTGTCAATGACACAGACCTTAAAGGGGAGAATTTGGAATCCTTGAAGGAAAGGACGTTTAAAGGTATTAATGGTTCTTTTGGTCTAGAAATTCTAAGTAGTGGCCTGATAGAGGAGACAACTTTCCCACCTGCTATTCATTGCCCAAAATTAGTTAGGGAATGCATTATACGATATGACCCTATTTCTGAAACTATCAAGAGGGACAATGGTGAAACCCTCCTCATGATAAATAGGGAAGTCATTTCTTCTGTTTTCAAATTCCCAGATTACAAGTTCTCAATTTTTTCCCCTGCCCAATCAATCACCAAGTTCAATGCAGACAAGAATGGACACCAGAACAATATAGCGAAGCATTGGTTGATAGTTCCTCAGAAAGGTGGCTCTAGGCTACCTAAACACCCCACAAAAATCACATGCTTCCCCATATTCATGATGGTATGTTTTTGTTACACCAAGTTAGACATTCAGCTAAAGCCTACAACTTTGATGACTAGATTTACTGTTATGTGCAACTAGTGTTGGAGGGGAAACAGTTCCTTGACTAGGCAGAGCTTATTGCTAACTCTTTGAGAAAAAAGTTGAGCATGGTAAAGAAGTTCAAACAAAATTTCTTCATGTCTTCTTATTTGATATATTGTTTGGCATGTACCAAAGAGATAATGGGAATTCTTAGGCAACCTGCTGAAGGGGATGTTTCTGTGTATGACTTTTACCCCATGCTACAAAGAGATAATGCATTACAAGATTTCAGAAGAGTGCATAATATTTTTCTGGGAGACTTGTGCTATGAATTGAAGAACATGAAATCAAAAAAAATGTCTGAAGATGCCCAGACCTTGGTGAAAAGATATGGTAGCTTCTTTGTTTAATTTCCTTGTTTCTGTTATATAAGGGTAGGTGGTTTCAAAGAAGAACCTTTCAGACTTCCTCATTTTTGTTCAGATTGCTTTGTCCCTGCTGAGATTTGTAGATAGTTGTCTTTTGTAACTAAGAAAGCTCTACCCAAAGATAAATGGGAAGATCATTTCCCTATCCAATTGGACACTTTCTCTTGTAGTTCAATGTCAGATGCATTGAGCATAGGAGCTAACTTGAAGAATTTTAATTTCAAACTGTATCAAGGGAGGAATGGCTTTGACAATAAAGGTTTTTCGTGGGGCCTTGGTTTGATGGTGCACCTTCCTATCTCACACTTGGAAGACTTTTGGGAAGATTGTTGTGATGAACTTGAAGTGTTTAGGAGAGAAAATATGAGAATGGTTTTGGGACAGATAGTTTCACTGCAGGTGAAAATTGATATAAGTGGGATCAAAGAAGATAATCTAGAGCTATTTGAACCTAGGTATCTAGATCAAACTGAGCTTGAAACATTCTCTATTAATTGGGATGTGGAAGAAGATGATGATACAAAACTCAGAATAAAAAGAGTCTTGGAGAGAACCGTAGATTGGGTTAATAAGAAAAGAGCAATGAAATCAGGCAGGATCAATCTTGCAAGAGATAATGTGGTTTCTCTACATTCTCCAAAAAGATTTTTCTAACCCCACTTCTATGCATGTTCATGTAGGTAAAAATAAGAAGTCATCTTACACCAAGCACGAGCCTAATCCCGCTTTGAATTGTCCTGCTCCTCGATTTACAAGGTCGCAGAGTGGTGCAAAAAAGAAAATGGACCTGATCAGAGACACAAACATGAAGGACAAGACCCTCAGATTTTTTAGGTCGAGGACCTTGATAGTGATATTGTCAACACCACAGATTCCCATGCAATCACTGTAGCCATGACACCGTCGCCTAAAGTAACTAGAGGAACAACTAGTTCAAGCACAACTCCCAAATGGTTAACTACTTCAGTAAGTAAGAAATGAAGCGTGATCCTAGTGTCTATCCCAATTCAGGACATGGTGGTCAAATACATGGAAAAAGGTCCTAAACAGAAGAAGTTCAAAACAACCACCAAGTTGGACACTGATGAAAAGACCAAGAGATGGGTTGCTGAAATTGCTTCCTATAAACCCAAGGATGAAAGTAAAGAAATTAATGCAAAATATTTTAAAGTCACTAAAGTAGATCTAGGAAACATGAGCAGAGACTCTGATAATCACCTTTTCAAGGTGACGGCTAAGAAAATTCTCACCTCAGAGAAAGACGGACAACAAAAAAAGGAACTGAAACAACACATCAAGGTTTTAGCCCAATTCATTGATAGCCTAGGTTATTTTGGAGCACTCCCCATATTGCAAGCTTCAGAAAACTTTGATCCCACTTCACCGGAGAACAATAAACTAATGAATCAAGTTTAGCAAGCCAAGAGCATTGCAGGGGCCGTAGAAAAATGGATTGAAGGGGTGAGCAAGGATGGCAAAAAATATATTATATATTCTAGGAAGCTATGCGATGAAATTCAAAACCTCATTGCGGAGATCCAAAATTAGGTTATGTAATGGGAAAAGGAGGAGCATAAGTGGGAAAATGTATTACCCATGTTCACCAAGATATAAAAATATGGAGCCACCGAGTTTTTAATTGAAAACTAAATAAAATTGTTAACTGATGAGTGTCAGCTCTTTGTGTTAAAGAAAACCATAGCGTGGCGGGTAATTACATTCAAGGTTGTAATCTCTAATGCCAAAGCCTCCATTTATGAGCTCCAAGAACTTCAATATATCTTGGTCAATGATAATAAAGTGGTTAACCCATATCATGATTTGCAACTAACACTTTATGGGCTGAATACACAGGATGCAGTAAAGGTATTTAAATTGCACATGGATAAAATTAGGGCCAAAGAAAACTTTACTTCTGAAGATATAATACAGATTGCCCGAATTGAATCCATGATGTTCATCGACAATGATTAGTTACCTAAACATGCTGAGAAAATGGTAAAACACAGGTGGGAAAAAGAATTTGCAAAAGCGAAAATTAATGCAATGAAGAATCTAAGTCAGTCTATGATTCAGAAGCTTACAAATGCCCACGATGCTTGGAAAAGTGGAAGAGGAGATGATGCTAGAGACGAAGCATAATTTGATGCTTATGCTTTGTTTTTATTTTTAAAATCTTTTCAAAAACTTTTGCAATGACTTCAAGACATTTGTCCCCTAAATACTCTGTTAGTTTTATAACTGTTTCAGAGGAGGTCAGGTTTTCAGGGAGACCTCCTCTGTTCTTCGAAGAGACTACTATAAGTTAGATGAAAAAGATTTAGAAGGGGTTAGAATAGTAGACCTAGAGATTAGAAAATTTTGTCTGTCTGAAGGAAGGGATCAATTTTTCCAGAATCTGAAATTGGAAGGAACTTATGTGTGTATCTTTATGTCTTTCTTGCATGGAATATTCATATAAAGATCATATGCATTTCGAGGTTTTAAATCTTTGAGTTTGAATCCATGGAGTAATGTTTCTTTGCAAATATTAATCCAGTCAAATTGTCTATGATTATCTTTCTGATGGCTAATGCTATTATTATTCTGGAGCTTCTTTCTATGTTGTTTAGAAAGATTTTTGGTTGAAAAGGGACTTTGTTTCTCTTGTTTGTTTTTATGAAGTGCTGAAATCAGTTTTATTGAACTTTGCTTTGATTACTTCTAATTTCCATGGTGAAGCATCTTGAAGAAAGTTTGCATATTACTAGCCTCTCATGTAAGAATGAAGTAGGCAGCCTTACCTACTTTCAAGTTAAAAGCATATCAGTTTTATTTAGTTAGATTATTCCCTAAATAACTAATGAAGGGTGTTGTACCTATCTAAAATTCAGAGGGAAGTGACGTATGTCACACTTACCCAACTATTTAGTTGAACTTTTGTTTTTCAAAGAGGGTAACAGAGCTTTGAATTAATTCAATTAAAAAAAAGACAAAATTTGTTCACTAACAAATTTTTGACGACTCTGCTGGGTAGTCAACATTCAATAGATCAGTATGTTATATATTTGTTAAAAATGAATAAGTCATGGTTTTACTTGTTGATAGAATTCCTGGACAATGCATACTTCAACCTGGCTTACATTTTGAAGACACCTAGGAAGATATTATTGTTGACCTTAACGATGTTGCTTGGAAAGATAGAACTCATAACCAATAGTATCAACAAGATCGCCTAGCATTGGAAAGAGAAGAAGAGATAGGTGAATAGTTGAGAAGGATTCCCATAGCTCAAGAAGTTGTTGTGATTGATAGATTTGTTCAGAGGCCCTAGAAGAAATAACATTGGATTCTCATCCTTATACTAGATCACAAAGGAGAGAGGGAGTTGTTGATAACTTTTTTGAAGAACTGCAAGGGTTCTCACTCTGTACAAATTTCACTCCTGAGAGGAAGGCTAAAAGTAGACCTTCTTCCCTACTAAAACTACTCCCAAAGTACCTCTCTCTTCTAGCAATTGGCAAGCATTAACACTTTCTGGAATTCAAGTTTCTCCTCTTGTAACTATTTTCCATGTTTTTATCATGGCTCAACCATGGGGCGCTGCAGTCGGGCCTCTTGCTCTCGGTGCTCATAATTTTCTCCCAAAAGGGGCTAGGGATGTTTTACCTAAAATCAATGGAGACGTGAAAATCTCAGTTGAAAAACATTTGAACTCCTTTAATGTAGCGACTGGGATACTGGCAGTGCAGCACAAAGATGTGGCTATTAGGCTTTTCGCTCAAACTCTTACTGAGGGAGCAGCAGATTGGTTCAATCATCTACAGGCAGGATCTATAACTGATTGGAAAACAATGAAAACTACTTTTGAGAAATGGTTCAAGAGCGCTGATGATGAGCACTCACTTTTGGCTCAACTCACACAAATGAAGAAAGAGATTCATGAGCCAATGAGAGATTATGTGGCTAGGTATAATAAAATAATTCATAAAATTCCCCTTGCTAAAAGACCAACTGTTGATAACCAACAATGCTTCCTTATCAACTCTATGCCTCCTGATGTTGGTTTCCATCTCAGAAGAAATAGGCCAGCTGATCTGATTGCCTTGAAGAGGCAATTCCAAAAACTGGAGGTTCTTACCCACAACCCTATCAAGATATAAGAAGGAAACAACCAAACCAACACAATTATGGGCGAACTTTGCAACTCCCTGTTGTCCTGCAAAGATTGCAAATAGAAGGTCCCCTTGATAGAAGTGCTATGTGCTCTTTTCACCTTACTTCAGATCATGATGGGAATTCTTGTCCTGACATGATAAGGAATGTCCAAATGGGGAGCACAAAGGATGAACTCAGGGAATTCACTAAAGCAGAGAAGACTCAAGAAGTACCTGGCGACTCTGGATCATTTTACCTTGAATATGAATCAGATTCAGAAAGAGGTGGTAATATTTTGGTAACTCTTGAAGACCCTGCATGTGCAATCCTTACAAGGAATCAATGAACCCCCCAACGTGCTCCTGTTGCAAACTCTCCCAAAACTAATTTCAAGGGTAAGGGTCTCACAAGTAATGATTCTTCCTTTCATGGAAAAATTCCTGAAGTTAAGATTTTGCAAAGAAATACTGAAGGTAAAAACAATTCTTCTCCCTCTCCCTCTTTTGACATAGTTGAATTTTGCAAATCTTCAACGGTTCAAATTTCTACTGCTGAATATTTGAAACTAAACCCGGGGGAATTAGAGAAGTTGGTCAAATATGTAAAAGGAGATCCTACCTCAGAGTCCTCACTGCGTGAATGTATGGTTGATAATGGTTTGTTTGTTGCTGAAAAACCTACATCTTCTCTTGGCCCTCCCATTGATTCAATTACTCCTTGTGCCTCTCGTAGTGCTGAAGATAAGCTTGACACTGAAGTTCTAAAACCCGAACCTTTTTATCTCTCTCCTCTTGAATGGTCAAAAGCTTAGTAATTGTATTATAGATTCAGAGGCGTCAGATAACATAATGCCATCGTCTGTTGCCACAGCTTTGGGTTTAACACTTACCAAGACATTTGGGAGATGTTACTCAATGGATGGGAAGCAAGTCCCTCTCATTGGGAAAGTAAAGGATGCTCAAGCAGTACTCGCAACATGTCCTGATAAAAGAGTAAAGCTGACCATTTTGGTTGCTGACATTCCTGCAAGCTATGGGATGCTTTTAAGTAGGACTTTTTGTAGAGATCTGGAGGGTGAGATCAAGATGGATTGGTCAGAGGCTATCATTCCATTAGGAAAACAAAAGATCAAACTTGAACTTGAACTAAAAAATAAATATACATTTTTTCCTTTGGATAATCCCAAAGACCAGATTTTATTTGAAGAATGTGAATTTGGAAATTATCTCATTCTTGCACCTGATAAAAAAGAGTTGGAAGAAGTAGTTGATGAACAATACAAACTGTGGCAAATGGAATTCGATGGAAGTTATGCTAACTCTGGCTCAAGAGCAGGGGTAGTTCTGTTTTCGCCTAATGGTAATGTTTTTCCTTTTTCTTTCAAATTAGATTTTAAGAATACAGATAACACTGCGGAGTATGAGGCATTACTTTTAGGGTTGAATGAAGCCAAATGTAAGGGCATAAAATTGCTTAAGGTGAAAGGTGATGCTGAGATGATTATTAAATAGGTAAGAAATGTTTATTCTGTTAAAAATGATAGACTGAAACATTATAGAAATAGAGTTTGGGATGAGATAGAGTTTTTTTGATGCTTTCTCAATTGAAGCTATACCAAGAGAGCAGAACACTAGGGCGGATTCATTAGTTGTTTCAGCTTCTCTCTTGTTACCACACCCGAACTTTAAGAATGATTCTTATAGAATTGAAATGATTTACAGACCTAGTGTTCCTAACAATGTGTATCATTGGCAAGTATTTGATACAAATGCTCAGATTAAATATTTTTTGGAGTGTGCCCATTCCTTTGTCCAATCATATTTTGAGGGTTCTGAGGATATGTGTAAAGAATTTTGTCCATATCATGGTATTGATTCTGATAAGAATTTCATTCAACTTAAGGGGAACAAAATCCTAAAAGTTTTGGTGACTCTAGAGAGGTTTTTCACCGGTAATGATGTGTTCATTGGCAAGAAAATTCCCGATGATGACAGTAAGGTGGGTTGCGAAAAGATCAATCTTGGTGATGAATCTAATTCTAGAATGTTTACAATTGGTAGATGTTGTTCTTCTGAGGAGAAGTGAATGCTCACTAAGTTATTGAAGGAATACATTGATGTGTTCACTTGGTGTTATGATGATTTGAAGGTATTTAGGAATGGTCAATTTCAACATCAAATTCCATTGAAGCCTAGTGTTTCTCCTTTTAGGTAAAAACCAAGAAATTTCAATCCCATGATGGCAGAAGCAATTTTCAAAGAGGTAGATAAAATGCTAAAAGCCATAATTATATACCCAATCCATCACTCCACATGGGTAGCCAATATAGTACTTGTAAGGAAGAAAAATGAGGAAATCCGGATTTGTGTAGATTTTCGCAATCTGAACCAGGCAAGTCTTAAGGATAATTATGCTTTACCCAATATGGACCATATTTTGTAGACAGTAGTTGGATCAGAAATAATGTCAATGTTGGATGGATTTTCTGGCTACAATGAAATTAGTGTTGCAAAAATGAACAACATAAGACAACATTTATCACCCCTTGGGGAATGTTTGCATATAATCGTATGCCTTTTGGTTTGATTAATGCTAGAGCAAATTTTCAAAGGGCCATGTATTCTTCTTTTAGGGATTTCCATGATAGGATTATTGTAGTTTACCTAGATGACTTGACTATGTTCTTTAAAGAAAGGAAGAATCATCTCAAAGATCTGAGGGTAGTTCTACAATGTTGTCAAGAACATGGTATCTCCTTGAATCCAAAACAATCAGTGTTCTGTGTAACTGAAGGCAAACTATTAGGGAACATCATTTCAAAGGAAGGCATCAAGATGGATCCTGAAAGAGTCAATGCAATCCAACATCTCAGCCTACCTTCAAATTGGACTGGAGTAAGGTCATTTTTTGGTCATGTAAATTTCCTAAGAAGGTTTGTACCTGAATTTGCAGAAACTACTAAGCATATCATCAACTTGTTGAGTGAGAGGTACCCTTTTAAATGGACTGATGAAGCTAAAGAAGCTTTTGAAAAGATTAAAATTTTAGTTGCCAGTGCACCAACCCTCATCAACCCAAATTTTAAAAGGGATTTCATCATATACTATTATGCCTTAGAACATACAATGTCGGGAATATTATTATAGGTAGATAAATCTAGGACTGAAGCACCCATAGCATTCATGAGTGATTCTCTTAAGAAACATGAGTTTAAGTATTCGCTCTTAGAAAAATAAGCCTTTGTCATGGTTAAAGCTATAAAACAATTTAAGTATTATATTCTGCATTCTCACTCTATGGTGTTTGTTCCGTATTCTGCAGTGAAAAGTATTTTGACTCGGCAAGAAGTTGGGCTCAACAAAAGAGTGATATGGGTAACCAGAATTTAGGAATATCATCTGGATATTCATCCTAAAAAGGCAGTTAAAGGACCGAGTTTATGCAAATTGATAGTAGAGAATAAGGTGGAAACAGCTGAATAGCTACCATTGACTCTGTTTGTTGGGTTGCAAGATACATGGTTTTCTGACGTAGCTTATTACTTGACCTATGGTAGTTTCCCGAGTCATTTGTCAACTAAACAATAAAGGAAACTCAAATTAAAAGCAGCCAAGTATGTTATTTGGCAAGATGTTTCATATAAAAAAGGCTTGGATGGTACCTATTTGAGATGTGTGGATAAGCCACAATAGCAAAAGCTTCTAGAAGTTTATCATGATGAAGCCCGTGGTGGACATTTCTCATCCTCAGTAACTGATTTTAATATTTTAAGAAATTATTTTAATTGGCCTGGTATGTTCCATGATGTATCTACCTATGTTAAGGGATGTGAAAAATGTCAACTCTTTTCTAGAAAACCATAGTTGGTGGCTCTACCTTTAAAACCTGTGGTAGTGGATGAACCTTTCAAACAATGGGTATTGATTTCATAGGCCCAATAAATCCTCATCCTAGTGTTGGCCATATGTATATTCTGATAGCAATAGATTATTTTACTAAGTGGGTGGAGGCTATTCCTACTAAGAAGGCGAACTCAGAGGTAGTATGTAATTTTCTCAAAGATTGCATCTTAGTCTGTTTTGGGGTTCCTTAGAAGATTGTCACTGATAATGCATCATATTTCTCCTCTGAGGAATTGACCATGTTCTATTATGAACATCAAATTACTCTTTCACACTCCTCTGATTACTTCTCGTAAGGTAATGGGTTGGCAGAATCGAGCAACAAGAACCTGGTAGCAGTCATGAAGAAGTTAGTTGATGATAATACCCGGAACTGACATAAAAAGTTATATGAAGCCTTATGGGTAGATAGAATTACCCCTAAAAGAGAAATTGGAATGGCACCCTATGAACTAGTGTATGGAATTGGTGCAAAGGTTTCTTTACCTCTGGAATTGGTATCAACGAAGCTTCAAACTGTAATTGAGGACTCCTTCTTCCGAAATTCTCTAGAAAAGAGAGTCATGTATTTGATGAAGTTGGAAGAGGAAAGGGAGATGATAGTAGACAAAATTATAAACATCAGAATAGGGTGAAAAAAATCTTCGATATGAAGGCTCAACCAAGGGGGTTCCTAAAAGATGATGAAGTACTACTGTGGGACAAGAGAAGAGAACCAAAGGGTGCTCATGGAAAATTTGAATCATTGTGGAGAGGTCCATTCAAGATCCATCAAGTGGTGGGACTGAATGCATTCAGATTGAATTATCTTGATAGAATGGTTATGTCGTATACCTATTATAGGCAAGACCTGAAGCTCTATAAACTTTGAAATCTATGATCAAGAGTTCCTGTGCATAATAGATTAGTTGTTTGTCTTTGTCTTTTGGGTGTGTGTCCTTTCATCCCCTTTCTATTTTGTTGTGCGAAACTAGAGATTTAGAGTTCTTTGCACTTTTCACAAAATGTAATCCCCAGTCAGAGCCAATGTTACCTTGTCATCCGTACCTCATAACAAGAGTGAGTCACCTTGCAAAATTTTTAGTTGAGTCCTTTTGTTTCCCTCTTTTTCTGAAATCTTGTTAAAAGTTCGTTGGTTCAATCCCTAATCCTCTTTTAAATCATTTATAAATCCTTAGAATTATGTTTCAATGGTCGGTTTGAACCTCATGAACCCCTCAAACCATCCTGAAAAGAGTTCATAGTGTTTATTTAGGTACCATAGGTTCTAAGTTGTGTCTAAGACATTTTCAGGCTAACGTTCACTTAAGTGTTTTGCAATAGCTCTATTTCACAGTCGTGAATGATGTTTCATATATACTCTTTCTCCAAACTGTGAACCATTTGAACCTAGTTCAAACAGTTTAGTGATGTTCAAATTGTTCGATGAAGTTCAAAGGATCAGCAACAATCAACAAGGTTAATATTTTCCAAATGAAAATATCCTTGGCGTAGCATATGCTTTGAACTATCTGAACCCTCATGAAGTTAGTTCAAATGGTTCATGAATGTTCAAATCAGGTGGGTCCCATAAAAAAGACTAAACGACATGATGGTGCATTTATTGCTAAGTGTGATGAAAATCTAGCCATATCTTGGGTGACGTCAACCAACTGATTTTTGAAGGCAAGTAATCATTTTTGGGAATTGGTGGTTACGTCAACGAGAACTATCATGCATTCAATACACACGCGTGATGTCAAATCCCAATGCTTTGGCTCATTTGAGTTGACGGCCAAAATTATGCACTAAATGAGCTTTTGGAGCTTCATTTATTATAAGGTATGACGTGATTTATTTTTGAAACCTATTCTTCATTGCTGTGGAGTGTCTGGTCGAAGGTTTGTTTGTTGGTAGTGATTCAATTGGTTTTAGCCGTGAAGGTGAGTTTTGATTCCTATCTTCTTCAGTGATTTTTAGTTGTTATTCTCTCTCATAATAAAATTGCTTGGAGAGATAAGGGTTGTTGGTTGTAAATTTTGAAGTCCACTCTGCATCTTTTCAGAAATATTTTTAGTCTTGCTTGCACATAACCCATTGTTAGTGACACAGACCTTAAAGGGAAGAATTTGGAAGCCTTGAAGGAAAGGACATTTAAAGGTATTGATGGTTCTTTTGTTCTAGAAATTCTAAGTAATGGCCTAATAGAGGTGGCAACTTTCCCACCTACTATTCCTTGCCCGAAATTAGTGAGGGAATGCATTGTGTGACATGACCCTATTTCTAAAACTATCAAGAGGGACAATGGTGAGACCCTCCTCACGATAAATAGGGAAGTCATTTCTTCTATTTTCAAATTGCCAAATTACAAGTTCTCAAATTTTTCCCCTACCCAATTAATCACCAAGTTCAATGTAGACAATAATGGACACCAGAACAATATAGTGAAGCATTGGTTGATAGTTCCTTAGAAAGGTGGCTCTACTCTACCTAAACAGCCCAACAAAAATCACATGCTTCCCCATATTCATGATTTTATGTTGTTGTTACACCAAGTTAGAGGTTCAGCTGAAGCATACAACTTTGATGACTAGATTTACTGTTATGTGCAACTGGAGTTGGAGGGGAAGCAGTTCCTTGACTAGGCAGAGCTTATTGCTGACTCTTTGAGAGAACAACTGAGCATGACAAAGAAGTTCAAACAAAATTTATTCATGTCTTCTTATTTGATATATTGTTTGGCATGTACCAAAGAGATAATGGGAATTCCTAGGCAACCTGCTGAAGGGGATGTTTCTATGTATGACTTTTACCCCATGCTGCAAAGAGATAATGCATTACAAGATTTCAGAAGAGTGCATAATATTTTTCTGGGAGACCTGTGCTATGAATTGAAGAACATGAAATCAAAAAGAATGTCTGAAGATGCCTAGAACCTTGGTGAAAAAATATGGTAGCTTCTTTGTTCAATTTCCTCGTTTCTATTATATAAGGGTAGGTGGTTTTGAAGAAGAACCTTTTAGACTTCCTCATTTTTGTTCAGATTGCTTTGTCCTTGCTGAGATTTGTAGATAGTTTTCTGCTATAATTAAGAAAACTCTACCCAAAGATAAATGGGAAGATCATTTCCCTGTTCAATTGGACACTTTATCTTGTAGTTCAATGTTAGATGCGTTGAGCATAGGAGTTGACTTGAAGAATTTTAATTTCAAACTATATCAAGGGAGGAATGACTTTGACAATAAAGGTTTTTTGTGGGGCCTTGGTTTGATGGTGCACCTTCCTATCTCACACTTGGAAGACTTTTGGGAATATTGTTGTGATGAACTTGAAGTGTTCAGGAGAGAAAATATGAGAATGGTTTTGGGACAGATAGTTTAAATACAAGTGAAAATTGATATAAGTGTGATCAAAGAAGATAATCTAGAGCTATTTGAACGTGTGTATTTGGATCAAACTGAACCTAAAACATTCTCTATTAATTGGGATATGGAAGAAGAAGATGATATACAACTCAAAACAAAAAGAGTCTTGGAGAGAACTGTAGATTGGGTTAATAAGAAAAGAGCAATGAAATCAGGTAGGATCAGTCCTACAAGAGATATTGTGGTTTCTCTACGTTCTCCAAAAAGCTTTTCTAACCCCACTTCTATGCCTGTTCATGCAGGTAAAAATAATAAGTCATCTCACACCAAGCACAAGCCTAATTCCGCTTTGAATTGTCCTGCTCCTCGATTTACAAGGTCACGGAGTGGTGCACAGAAGAAAATGGACCTAATCAGAGACACAGAGGTGAAGGAAAAGACCCTCAACCCTCAGATTTTTTAGGTCGAGGACCTTGATAGTGATATTGTCAACACCATAGATTCCCATGCAATCACTGTAGCCATGACATCGCCGCCTAAAGTAATTGGAGGAACAACTAGTTCAAGCACAACTCCCAAATGGTTAACTACTTCCGTAAGAAATAGAGCTCAATCCCAGTGTCTATCCCAATTCAGGACATTGTGGTCAAATACATGGAAAAAGGTCCTAAACAAAAGAAGTTCAAAACAACCACTAGGTTGGACACTGATGAAAAGACCGGGAGATGGGTTGCTGAAATTGCTTCCTATAAACCCAAGGATGAAAGTAAAGAAATTAATGCAAAATATTTTGAAGTCACTAAAGTAGATCTAGGAAACATGAGCAGAGACTCTGATAATCACCTTTTCAAGGTGACGGCTAAGAAATTCTCACCAAGTCAGAGAAAGACAGACAAGAGAAAAAGGAAATGAAACAACACATCAAGGTCTTAGCCCAATTCATTGTAGCCTAGGCTATTTTGGAGCACTCCCCATATTACAAGCTTCAAAAAACTTCAATCCCACTTCACCAGAGAATAAGAAACTGATGAATCAAGTTCAATGAGCCAAGAGCATCACAAGGGCCATAGAAAAATGGATTGAAGGGGTGATCAAGGATGGCAAAAAATATATTACAGATTCTAGGAAGCTATGTGATGAAATTCAAAACCTCATTGTGGAGATCCAAAATCAGGTTATGCAATGGGAAAAGGAGGAGCATAAGTGGGAAAACATATTACCCATGTTCACCAAGATAGAAAAATATGGAGCCACTGAGTTTTTAACAGAAAAATCAATAAAATTGGTAACTGATGAGTGCCAGCTCTTTGTGTTGAAGAAAACCATAGCGTGGTGGGTAATTACATTCAAGGCTGTAATATTTGATGCCAAAGCCTCCATTTACGAGCTCCAGGATCTTCAATATAGCTTTGTCAATGATAATAAAGTGGTTAACCCAGATCATGATTGGCAACTAGGACTTTATGGGCTGAATACATAGGATGCGGTAAAGGCATTTAAATTGCACATGGAGAAAATTAGGGCCAAAGGAAACTTTAATTCTGAAGATTTATTACAGATTGCCCGAATTGAATCCATGATGTTCATGGCAATGATCAGTTACCTAAACATGTCGAGAAAATGGTAAAACATAGGTGGGAAAAGGAAGCTGCAAAGGCAAAAATTAATGCCATGAAGAATCCAAGTTAGTCTATGATTTAGGAGCTTATAAATGCCCATGATGCCTGGAAAAGTGGAAGAGGAGATGATGCTAGAGATGAAGAATAATTTGATGCTCATGCTTTGTTTTTATTTTTAAAAGCTTTTCAAAAACTCTTGCAATGACTTCGGGACATCTATCCCCTAAATATTCTATTAGTTTTATAACTTCTTCAGAGGAGGTCGGGTTTTCAGGGAGACCTCCTCTGTTCTTCGAAGAGACTACTATAAGTTAGCTGAAAAAGATTTAGAAGGGGTTAGAACAGTTGACTTGGAGATTAGAAAATTTTGTCTGTTTGAAGGAAGTGATTAGTTTTTCCAGAATCTGAAATTGGAAGGAACTTATGTGTGTATCTTTATGTCTTTGTTGCATGGAGTATACATATAAAGATCATATGCATTTCAAGGTTTTAAATCTTTGAGTTTGAATCCATGGAGTAATGTTTCTTTGCAAATATTAATCTAGTCAAATTGTCTGTGATTATCTTTCTGATGGCGAATGCTATTATTAATCTGGAGCTTCTTTCTATGTTGTTTAGAAAGATTTTTGGTTGAAAAAGGGACTTTGTTTCTCTTGTTTGTTTTTATGAAGTGTTGAAATCAATGTTATTGAACTTTGCTTTGATTACTTCTGATTTTCGTGGTGAAGCATCTTGAAGAAAGTTTGCATATTACTAGCCTCTCATGTAAGAATGAAGTAGGAAGCCTTACGTGCTTTCAGGTCAAAAGCATATCAGTTTTATTTAGTTAGATTATTCCCTAAATAACTAATGGAGGGAGTTGTACCTATCTAAAATTCATAAGGAAGTGATGTATGTCACACTTACCCAACTGTTTAGTTGAACTTTTGTTTTTCAAAGAGGGTAACAGAGCTTTGAATTAATTCAATTAAAAGAAAGACAAAATCTATTCACTAATAGAGAGCAAGGACTCTGCCGAGAGAACAGGGCTATCGCCAGGAGCAAGGACGCTGCCAGTACCTACAATGATAGGTCTGACAGTACAGGTCGGGGGGTGGGGTAATGGCCCCACCTGACAATAATATATTGATTTTTTTTTGTTTTTATTTTTTTTAAATAAAATTTTTACAATAACAAAAAAACTGTGATTTTTTTTAATTATAAAATGAAAATATATTTAATCCGCAGAAAAAAAAAAAAATTTAAAAAGATTCGTACCGTACTAAAATAGGCAAAAAATTTCTCCCTCACCCAAAATCTGATTTTCACCAAAATAGGTCGAGTTTATACTCAAAATTCATGGAAACGACCTCCCAGACTCAACCGCGATGTCCAAATCACTGTAAGACACACCAAAAAAGAGTAGCACCCTAGATCCAAAAATTGAAGCATTAAAAATGACTAATCAAAGACGCTCTAATGGCTCTGATACCATGTGAGATTTTGCCAAGATCAAGAGCTCAATGAAAAATACAAAATGGAGACAAAATATTGATAGGAATAAACTATATTTTATCAAGATGAAATACTAATCAACTAGATCATCATTCAATACATATAATGAATATGAGCTTGTTTATATAGGCAAGGCTATATGGATATGTGAGCACACAAACATGACATGTGGCTCAATAAGATATAAGGGTAGGTAAGAAATAGGTGTGGTAGGTAGGAGAGACAATATAATATTCTACATGAGGTGGAAAACCAATCGAAGGTGGAATGTAATAACAAGATAAGACCACAAAAGGTGGAAATTCTCCTACACACACCATCCCAATGTGGCACAAACACCCAAGTGTCTCATACCCAAACTACTATGAAATGCACTATCTTAAGTAAACTTAAGTAAGGTGTAATAATATCCAACATGAATAATTAATTACACCAATAGTTTTCTTTTATTTAAAATGTTTAGATTTGGGTTATGAGTTGTAGTACTCGGGATACATTCTTTCTTTTCTAATAGCTAAAGTAATTTTGTAATTGTGAAATAATTTTGGACTTTTTGTTGGGTAGAATATTGGTCTCACATTTTAGAAATAATTGATTATTCAAATTATAAATCCAATAATGTTTGTAATGTCTAATGGAAGCATAGTCAAGATAAAAAAGTACAATATTTATGCTTTCACAATTGAATCATAATAAAATTGTGATTGAATAATTTGAAATTTTATAAAGTATATTTTTATAGGTGATTTTTTTTCTTATTAGTTATAGACTATATG
Organism: Cryptomeria japonica; assembly: GCF_030272615.1. Lineage (NCBI taxonomy): Eukaryota > Viridiplantae > Streptophyta > Pinopsida > Cupressales > Cupressaceae > Cryptomeria > Cryptomeria japonica. Next base: position 164,259,119 of record NC_081412.1, on the reverse strand, counting down.
TAATGTAAGCTTGTCAGTTAATGGTTAGAGATACTTTTTATCAAAAGTTCAATTTTTGTGATTGATTTATTTGTTATGTTAATTGTAATAACCCACCAAAATTTCATCCAACAAAAATTGAGTATATTTTTTTTTTTCATTATGTTTTATTCAATTGCATACTCTGGGCATCCATCCAATTAGGATTAGGCATTCATCCATTCGGGATGAGCTTCTAACCATACGGGTTAGGCAATTGTCCATACGGGACGTAAATTTCCATCTATCCAATACAGGATAGGCATCTACCCATACGGGGTAGGCATCTATCCAAACGGGATAGGAGATGCTCTGGCCAGAGACTTAGACTCATCGGGACCATTCAGGTCCTGAGCCACTCACTAAGTACTACATTCTTCTAACAAGAATGCACCGAGGTCGCCGTCCTTAGGAGTAATAAAAAAAATAATACAAGCTTGAATTCCGCCTCGGAATTTGGCTTAAAGCCTCGGGAAGTCAAGCGAATCCATACGGGATTCCTTCCGAGTATGCATTGAATTAAGTTTGATTATCTTATCTTTCAATTAGGATTCTTACTCAACCAAGCCTAGACCCCACCCACGAACGCCTGAGTACGAGGGACACCTCCGTCCCAAGACTGCCTACATACCCGCTTCGGCACGGGATCAAGGCGTAAAGTATGTAGTTCTATTTTCTAATCTATGGTTCGATGTAAACTGATTTGTGGGTACGCAACCCTTTCTAGGGTCAGTGTCCCAGACAGTTTCTCTGCGGTTGCTACCCACGATGGTAGCACTTAAGCGAAGGCTCAAGATGGCCTATTGCTTGTGGCCTAAACAAAATAACTAGATCCTAATACTTATCATGAGCGTCACCCAATTGCAAATCACCAATATCCCTTCGAGATGAATAAATAATAAATAAAGAAAGTAAATTTCACGAGAGCTCTTAACTTGACCATCCCTAAGAGGGGTTTACTATGGTTTATCTCAACGGATGTGAAATTCGTTTAAAAGTTATCTCATTAGATTATCGATCCAAGAGGGATTACACGCCTCTTGGATTTTTAACTTCCAAATGTCCCTTATTACTCCCCGACGATTTATAGGGACGATGCCACAGACGTCGTTAATGCAGCTTTATTAGGCGTTAAGTGCAGTAGTTCAACACGACGGCATTACCCGTAAGCGTGACCCAGAGGCACCATATATACCGAACGTTGCTAGTTTTGGTTTTCCAACTTCCTTTATTTAGCTTTCTAACTACGAATAACAAAATGAAAGCGTAAATAATTGAAGTAACTACTTGAAGTGTAATTTGCATAACAATGAAACTTGCATAATAGTAATTGCATGAAGATATAATTATTCTATAAATAATTCGCATGCTATGAATCCAAAATAACGATTAAATTTAAGCATTTGTGTTAAAGACCAATCAAGTGTCTCAACGATTCTTAATGGGTTGAGTAACTTAATTTTAAAAGGATATAGTCTATGATTTTAAAACTTACTAAGGCAATTTAATTATGAGCTTGCTACATATTAGCCCAATTTTTCTAAGTCGAAATACAATATCTTAAAGTTTACCAAAATAATAAAAAAAAAACATTATTTCCTAAATGCCATTACTATAAACTAAAAAATTTAACTAAATAACCTAGTAATTGACATAAGTATTAATTCCTAAATGTCATTACTATCAACTAAAATTTAATAACTTAGCAATTAACATAAAGTATTAATCTATTTATAAAATAAAACCCCAAGTAAAAATTACAATTTAGAGGGAAGAAGAAAACAAACTTTAATTAACGCACTGTTATTTTTGATATAACATAGGGTGCGGGGTGGGGACCACGGGTCCCATCACCCCTGCGGCCCTGCATACGCAGGTCCACAGAGATGAGGGGACCCGCGGGTCCCCCCCGTACTACTGCGACGGTTACATTGTAACCGCTGCATGCTGGCCGACGTAAAACGCCGTGCGTTACGGAGCTCGAGGGAAGATTTTGAAGTTCGAAATGCTTTCTCGCTTTTTGGTTATTTATTTGTTTATTTATATATATATATATATATATGTATGTATGTATATAAATATATATATATTATAGTATTATCATTATCATTTTTCTTATACAGGAGTATATTAAATTTGTTTCTTTAAAAATTATTGAAGATTACTCAGAGCAGGGTAATAATAGGTAATTAACTATGTTTGTAGATTAATTTCAGGGACAAAATGGAGCAGTAACCAGAGGGATTTTTTTCCATTTCCTTTGTTTTCTACACAGGGAAATTCATTCACAGAGAAAGGAATAGTTTGTTTCTTTGTTTTTCACACAGAGAAATTCTTTCACAAAGAAAGGAATAGTTTATTTCTTTTGTTTTTCACACAGGGAAATTCTTTCACAGAGAAAGGAATAGTTTATATCTTTTTCTTTCATTTCTTTTGTTTCCTACAGGGAAATTCATTCACAGATAAAGAAGTAAATTTGTTTGTACACACAGGGAGATCTGTTCACAGAGAAGGGAGATGATTTATTTATACACACAGGGAGATTTGTTCACAGAGAAAAGAGAAAATTGTTTGTACACACAGGGAGATCTAATTTTTATCAAAATAAACTGAAGACAATGAATCTAATTTCCATTTACTCTACTTCTTTCAATCTGAAACTAATTTCTTATCAGAATTAAAACAATGAATTTCATTCTCTACAAAATCTAAAACTAAGAATTTAAACAATGAATCTCATTCTACAAAATCTAAAACAAATTTCTTATCAAAAATTTAAACAATGAATCTCATTCTCTACAAAATCTGAAAACTAATTTCATATCAAGAATTTAAACAATGAATCTCATTTAAACAATGAATCTCATTTTCTACAAAATCTAAAACTAATCAAGAATTTAAACAATGAATCTCATTTAAACAATGAATTACAAAATCTAAAACTAATTTCATATCAAGAATTTAAACAATGAATCTCATTTAAACAATGACTCTCATTCTCGACAAAATCTAAAACTAATTCTTAACAAAACACAAAAGAATTTCATTCTCATAAATAATTTAATCAATCTAATCTACCACAAAAATAAGATGCATAAACTAAGTTGAAGGAACCTGGGTGCTTGCAAAATGGTGTAGAGTCTTCCTTGATCCTCCAAATTGAAGAGAAATCCTCCCAACAAAATCTTGGCTGCAATGAAAAATGGACTACAAAGGAGAATTTGCAGAATTTCTTATGGAATAGCTAACACTCATTTTGAAACTTGTACCTATTTTATAAAAGAAATTTCAAATTCCCACTACCTAATTTTTTAATTGAAAAAATGAGATTCTCTCCCAATTTGGCCTCCATGCAAATTGATTAGGCTTAGTGGGAGGAGTTACATGCAAGGAGGTGGAGAAGCCTCTAGAAGCTTCTTATTCCTCCTACAACATGTGCCTTAATTTGGGTGAGGGAAATTAAATAACAAATTAAAAATATATATGTATTTTCCATGTGTGTGTGGTTTATTATTTTTATTCCCTTACAATATTCATTCAATAATTTATCCAAGGAATATAATAGAGTTTTGTATTTAAATCCAAAAAGGGTGATAAAGGAGGGTTGTGACATCCTCGCCCCCTTAATCTATGCATCGTCCCGATGCACTTATTAAATGCATTCAAAAGAGTTTATAGTTCATGTTCAAAACAAAAAAGGAAATAGCTGCTGCATCTCCTTAGTATCCTCCCACGTGGCATTCTTCTTGTCATACTGGTCCCATTGCACTTTGCACTGATCAACCTCTCTGTTGCGCAACTGGCACTTGCGCCTCTCCAAGATTCTGAATGGCTCTATCATTATTCCCCCCATTTCTTGGACCTGCAAAGCATCCCAATTCAAAATGTGTTTCTCATCAGGTACATACTTCTTAAGAAGAGATACATGGAAGACATCATGGATTCGGCTCAATTGGGGAGGTAAGGCCAACCGATAAGAAACTGGATTAATTCTTCCCAATATTTCAAAGGGTCCGACATAACGAGGTGCAAGCTTAGTCTTTTTCCCAAATCTTATGGAACTCTTGTGTGGCCTAACTCTTAGGAAGACTTTCTCTCCTACTTCAAACTCCCTTGGTGTCCTGTTTTTATCTGCATAACTTTTCTGCCTATCCAAGGCTTCCTTCAACCTTTGCCTAATTTCCTTAGTTTTCCTTTCCATTTCTTTCAACATATCTGGCCCAATAATCACTCTATCTTCAAGACTATCCCAACTCAAAGGTGTTCGACATGGTCTACCATCCAAAGCTTCAAAAGGTGCCATTCCCAAAGATGTTTGATATGTATTATTGTAGGCAAACTCCACCAAAGGTAGGTAATCTTCCCATTTTCTCTGTTGGTCCATGCAGTACATGCGAACCAGGTCTTCCATAATCTGATTTGTCCTTTCTGTCTGACCGTCGGTTTTCGGGTGGTATGCGGTGCTAAAATTTAGTTGAGTTCCTAGAGCTGATTGAAGAGTGGTCCAAAACTTGGAAGTGAATCTTGCATCTCTGTCTGATATGATTTTCTCTGGTATTCCATGCAACCTAACTATCTCCTTAACGAAGCGTCTAGCCAAGGTGGGTGCATCATCCGTCAAATTTCCTGGTATAAAGTGTGCCACCTTAGTGAGTTTGTCAATTACCACCATTATTGCATCATGCCTAGAAGGTGACATGGGTAACCCTTGTACAAAATCCATGCTAATAACTTGCCACTTATGTTGAGGTACATCGTGCAATTGTAACAATCCAGCTGGGTGCCTATGTTCTGCCTTTACTCTTTGACACTCCAAACATTTAGCTACATACTTGACAATATCGCTTTTCAACCCTTGCCAAAAGTATAGCTTCTTTAGATCTGCATAAAGTTTGTTAACTCCTGGGTGGCCTGAATAAGGGGCATTGTGAGCCTCCGAAAGGACTACTTCCCTTAAGTTCCCTGAATTAGGAACATAGATTCTGTTATTATATCTGAGCAACCCATCTTCATCAAATGTGTACCCTTCGACCTTAGGGTCGGTCGGGTTGTGTCTTATAGTTAATTTGACTTGCTCATACCATGGGTCATGTCCTTGTTCGTCCATTACTTGCCTTTTGAAAGAGGTTTTGAAGGTTGCTATAGTCATCAAGTGCCTCCTCCTACTTAAGGCATCTGCCACCCTATTTTCTTTCCCCTTAATATATTCAATCTCAAAGTCATATTCACTTAGAAACTCTAACCACCTTCTTTGTCTGGCATTTAAGTGAGGTTGGGTAAAGATGTATTTTAGTCCTTGGTTGTCCGACTTAAGCTCAAAGGGCTTCCCTAGTAAGAAGTGTCTCCACTTTTGCAGGGCATGCACAATTGCTGCCAACTCTAAGTCATGGGGTGCATAATTGACTTCATGAGTCTTTAGCTTCCTAGATTCGTAAGCCACTACCCCTTCATCTTGGACAAGTACTCCTCCTAACCCTTCAATAGAAGCATCTGTTACAACTGTGAAGTGTCCATTTGGGTCTGGTACCTTTAGAATGGGTGCTGAAGTTAGTTTCCCCTTCAAGATTTGAAATGCCTTGTCACTTTGCTCGGTCCATACAAACCTTTTGCCCTTCCTTTGCAACGAGGTGATGGGATTTGCTATCTTAGAGAATCCTTCCACAAACCTCCTATAGTAACCTGCTAGCCCCATAAAGCTTCTTACCTCTGAAACATTCTTAGGGATTGGCCATTCTACTATCGCCTTTATTTTATCTGGGTCGACTGCTATTCCTTCCTTTGATATTATATGCCCAAGATAGTGAATCTTTTCCTCAAAGAAGGCACATTTGGACAATTTTCCATATAACTTATGTTCTCTCAATCTTTGCAAAACAATTTGTAGGTGCGCTAAATGTTCCTCTTCATTTCTAGAGTAAATCAATATGTCATCCAAAAATACCAAAACGAACTTATCCAAGTAGTCATGGAATACACTATTCATCAGGTTCATGAATGCAGCTGGGGAATTAGTTACTCCAAAAGGAACTACTGTGAATTCATAATGTCCATATCTCGTCCTGAAAGCTGTCTTCGGGATGTCTTCTTCCTTAATTCTGAGTTGATGATATCCTGACCGAAGATCTATCTTTGAGAAAACTGCCGCTCCTTTCATTTGGTCAAAGAGGTCCTCTATGCGAGGTAAGGGGTGCCTATTCTTTATGGTGACTTTGTTCAACATCCTATAGTCGATGCATAGCCTTAAGGTTCCATCCTTCTTCTTAACAAATAAAACTGGCGCTCCCCATGGTGATACACTTGGCCTTATTAATCCCTTAGCTAAGAGTTCCTCTAATTGCATTTTGAGCTCTTGTAATTCGGTTGTGTTCATCCGGTAAGGTGCCTTTGATACTGGTTCAGCTCCTGGGAGTACTTCGATAGAAAAGTCAAACTTCCTCTTAGGGGGTAAACCGGGTAGTTCTTCTGGAAAAACATCCTTAAACTCCTTTAAGAAAGGGGTATTTTGAAATGTTGGGGTATTTTCCTCCTTTCCTTCATCAATTTCAACCATAAAGATTTGTCCTCCTCTTCTCCTTTCCTTCTTTAATTGCATTGCTGAGATAGTTTCTATATTAATGGGTTTAAACTTTCCTTGGATTTTGACCCTTTTCCCCCCATCATCCAAACATTCAACAACTTTGCTATAACAATCTACATTAGCTTGATGGTCTGCTAACCAACTCATTCCCATAATTACATCATATAATCCTAAGGGTGCCACATAGAGATCTACCCTTGTTTCGAACTCAGGGAATTGTACCCTTGCCCTCGGTAAACACTTAGTTACTTCCCTAGTTGCCTTATCCCCATATTGAACCGTCCATGATGACTCCATTTGATTAACTTTTAATGCATATTTGTTCACTAATTCAGGTGAGATGAAACATTCAGATGATCCAGTGTCAATTAGAATTGATATTGGTTGTTCAAATAGTCTACCTGCAGTTTCCACGGGAACATTCTGGTATCTTCTTCTTTGGTTCCTAACTGCTGCATGATTCCTCTGTTGGGGCCCTTGTTGAGGTTGATTGGCTCTAATTTGTCCTTGCATCCTGGGGCAATCTCTAGCAAAATGATTTTCCCCGCACATAAAGCATCCGCCTGGAGGACCTCTCCTACCTTGATTTCTAGGGGGATCATTCCTTGTTTCATTTCCCCTGGGTGGATAAGTTATCCTGTTCTGCTGGTCATTTTTGTTATAGTTGCCCTTGTTATCATTGCCCCTGTTGTTATTGCCCCTGTTGTTATTGCCCCTGTTATTATCATTTCCATTCCTCTGATATTGGTTAGGCGGTGGTCTCCTTTCGGAAGAGTTATTCCTTTGACCCTTGTTGAAATTAGTGTTTCCATTGAATTCTTGCTTCCTTTTAAATGAGTGGTTCCCATTATAGTTCCGTCCTGCTAGTGTTTGAATCTTCCTCTCTTGCCTTAGGGACTTTTCAAGTACTTCATTCATATTTCTGGGTCCATGCATATCAACCTCTGCCCCTATGTTGGTATTCAACCCCAAAATGAATTTCCTTGCTTGGCCTTCTTCATCCCTTTGGTACATAGGCACATATTTAAGCAACTTGGCGAACTTATCCCAATATTGTTGAACGGATAGGGACCCTTGACGTAGATTATGGAATTCTGTCACTTTCTCATCAAAGAACAATTGAGGGAGCCACCTATCTCGAAAATGGTGAACAAATTGATCCCATGTGATCGTATCCCTGTTATACCCATTTTGTTCCTTGGTGTTGGTCCACCAACTAGCCGCCTCCCCTGTGAGTTGATAGGAGCCCCATAAAGTCTTAGTTGTCTCGCTAAAATCTCTTAGCTCAAAATATTTTTCCATTTCATTTAGCCAATTCTCAGCCCCTTCACCAATCTGCCTCCCGTCGAACTTAGGAGGGGTGATTTTCTTCAAATCCTTGGAGAGTTCCAATGTTATTTTCCTTCCCATTACCCATCACATTTCCTTGATTGCTACCAGGGTTTCCATTCTCGGTACCACTTCTATTCTCATAGTCATTCTGCCTTTCCCTAAGGTCCTGCAGTGATTGTTCTAGGAAGTTGATTTTATCTCTTTGTTCGGTTAGAAGGTCGATTATAGCTTGGACCCCATCTCCGTTATTCCCTGGGTTGTGTCGAACCTCTTCATGATCTTCCTCATGTTCCCTTCATGGTTTTCCTCATGGTTTTCCTCATGGCTTACCTCCCTTTGACTCCTAGTACGTCTTCCATTACCCCTTCCTCTTCCTCTTCCTCTTCCTCTTGCCATTCTAGGTTTTACCTGAAAGTTAAATTATGTAGTTAGTTTTTTTTTTCCTTGTAGAATAAAATTTAATTTCTATTATTGTAAAACATTCCCTTAGTTGAATAAATTGAAGTGAGCACAAGGCCTAGATTTGAACCTTTGCTCTGATACCACATGTAATAACCCACCAAAATTTGATCCAACAAAAATTGAGTATATTTTTTTTTTTCATTATGTTTTATTCAATTGCATACTCTGGGCATCCATCCAATTAGGATTAGGCATTCATCCATTCGGGATGAGCTTCTAACCATACGGGTTAGGCAATTGTCCATACGGGACGTAAATTTCCATCTATCCAATACGGGATAGGCATCTACCCATACGGGGTAGGCATCTATCCAAACGGGATAGGAGATGCTCTGGCCAGAGACTTAGACTCATCGGGACCATTCGGGTCCTGAGCCACTCACTAAGTACTACATTCTTCTAACAAGAATGCACCGAGGTCGCCGTCCTTAGGAGTAATAAAAAAAATAATACAAGCTTGAATTCCGCCTCGGAATTTGGCTTAAAGCCTCGGGAAGTCAAGCGAATCCATATGGGATTCCTTCCAAGTATGCATTGAATTAAGTTTGATTATCTTATCTTTCAATTAGGATTCTTACTCAACCAAGCCTAGACCCCACCCACGAACGCCTGAGTACGAGGGACAACTCCGTCCCAAGACTGCCTACATACCCGCTTCGGCACGGGATCAAGGCGTAAAGTATGTAGTTCTATTTTCTAATCTATGGTTCGATGTAAATTGATTTGTGGGTATGCAACCCTTTCTAGGGTCAGTGTCCCAGACAGTTTCTCTGCGGTTGCTACCCACGATGGTAGCACTTAAGCGAAGGCTCAAGATGGCCTATTGCTTGTGGCCTAAACAAAATAACTAGATCCTAATACTTATCATGAGCGTCACCCAATTGCAAATCACCAATATCCCTTCGAGATGAATAAATAATAAATAAAGAAAGTAAATTTCACGAGAGCTCTTAACTTGACCATCCCTAAGAGGGGTTTACTATGGTTTATCTCAACGGATGTGAAATTCGTTTAAAAGTTATCTCATTAGATTATCGATCCAAGAGGGATTACACGCCTCTTGGATTTTTAACTTCCAAATGTCCCTTATTACTCCCCGACGATTTATAGGGACGATGCCACAGACGTCGTTAATGCAACTTTATTAGGCGTTAAGTGCAGTAGTTCAACATGACGGCATTACCCGTAAGCGTGACCCAGAGGCACCATATATACCGAACGCTGCTAGTTTTGGTTTTCCAACTTCCTTTATTTAGCTTTCTAACTACGAATAACAAAATGAAAGCGTAAATAATTGAAGTAACTACTTGAAGTGTAATTTGCATAACAATGAAACTTGCATAATAGTAATTGCATGAAGATATAATTATTCTATAAATAATTCGCATGCTATGAATCCAAAATAACGATTAAATTTAAGCATTTGTGTTAAAGACCAATCAAGTGTCTCAACGATTCTTAATGGGTTGAGTAACTTAATTTTAAAAGGATATAGTCTATGATTTTAAAACTTACTAAGGCAATTTAATTATGAGCTTGCTACATATTAGCCCAATTTTTCTAAGTCGAAATACAATATCTTAAAGTTTACCAAAATAATAAAAAAAAAACATTATTTCCTAAATGCCATTACTATAAACTAAAAAATTTAACTAAATAACCTAGTAATTGACATAAGTATTAATTCCTAAATGTCATTACTATCAACTAAAATTTAATAACTTAGCAATTAACATAAAGTATTAATCTATTTATAAAATAAAACCCCAAGTAAAAATTACAATTTAGAGGGAAGAAGAAAACAAACTTTAATTAACGCACTGTTATTTTTGATATAACATAGGGTGCGGGGTGGGGACCACGGGTCCCATCACCCCTGCGGCCCTGCATACGCAGGTCCACAGAGATGAGGGGACCCGCGGGTCCCCCCCGTACTACTGCGACAGTTACATTGTAACCGCTGCATGCTGGCCGACGTAAAACGCCGTGCGTTACGGAGCTCGAGGGAAGATTTTGAAGTTCGAAATGCTTTCTCGCTTTTTGGTTATTTATTTGTTTATTTATATATATATATATATGTATGTATGTATATAAATATATATATATTATAGTATTATCATTATCATTTTTCTTATACAGGAGTATATTAAATTTGTTTCTTTAAAAATTATTGAAGATTACTCAGAGCAGGGTAATAATAGGTAATTAACTATGTTTGTAGATTAATTTCAGGGACAAAATGGAGCAGTAACCAGAGGGATTTTTTTCCATTTCCTTTGTTTTCTACACAGGGAAATTCATTCACAGAGAAAGGAATAGTTTGTTTCTTTGTTTTTCACACAGAGAAATTCTTTCACAAAGAAAGGAATAGTTTATTTCTTTTGTTTTTCACACAGGGAAATTCTTTCACAGAGAAAGGAATAGTTTATATCTTTTTCTTTCATTTCTTTTGTTTCCTACAGGGAAATTCATTCACAGATAAAGAAGTAAATTTGTTTGTACACACAGGGAGATCTGTTCACAGAGAAGGGAGATGATTTATTTATACACACAGGGAGATTTGTTCACAGAGAAAAGAGAAAATTGTTTGTACACACAGGGAGATCTAATTTTTATCAAAATAAACTGAAGACAATGAACCTAATTTCCATTTACTCTACTTCTTTCAATCTGAAACTAATTTCTTATCAGAATTAAAACAATGAATTTCATTCTCTACAAAATCTGAAACTAAGAATTTAAACAATGAATCTCATTCTACAAAATCTGAAACAAATTTCTTATCAAAAATTTAAACAATGAATCTCATTCTCTACAAAATCTGAAAACTAATTTCATATCAAGAATTTAAACAATGAATCTCATTTAAACAATGAATCTCATTTTCTACAAAATCTAAAACTAATCAAGAATTTTAACAATGAATCTCATTTAAACAATGAATTACAAAATCTAAAACTAATTTCATATCAAGAATTTAAACAATGAATCTCATTTAAACAATGACTCTCATTCTCTACAAAATCTAAAACTAATTCTTAACAAAACACAAATGAATTTCATTCTCATAAATAATTTAATCAATCTAATCTACCCCAAAAATAAGATGCATAAACTAAGTTGAAGGAACCTGGGTGCTTGCAAAATGGTGTAGAGTCTTCCTTGATCCTCCAAATTGAAGAGAAATCCTCCCAACAAAATCTTGACTGCAATGAAAAATGGACTACAAAGGAGAATTTGCAGAATTTCTTATGGAATAGCTAACACTCATTTTGAAACTTGTACCTATTTTATAAAAGAAATTTCAAATTCCCACTACCTAATTTTTTAATTGAAAAAATGAGATTCTCTCCCAATTTGGCCTCCATGCAAATTGATTAGGCTTAGTGGGAGGAGTTACATGCAAGGAGGTGGAGAAGCCTCTAGAAGCTTCTTATTCCTCCTACAACATGTGCCTTAATTTGGGTGAGGGAAATTAAATAACAAATTAAAAATATATATGTATTTTCCATGTGTGTGTGGTTTATTATTTTTATTCCCTTACAATATTCATTCAATAATTTATCCAAGGAATATAATAGAGTTTTGTATTTAAATCCAAAAAGGGTGATAAAGGAGGGTTGTGACATTAATATTTTTACCAAATGAGATTTCGTACTATAAACTTTTTATTCATATCATTTTATATATTTACTTACAATGAAATGTAACCTAAAATATTTTCACTTTCCTTATGTATAGATGAATTCTTACCGATCATATACAAATGCATTAAGAGACTTGTTCACATTTTCAAAATTATATTTTCATATCTTCATTTACAATGGTTAACACAAATTAATCTTTTTGTTTTATTCAATATAGATCATTAAAAAAAATAAAGGCTAAATTTGAACTTGTTTTTTATTAAGGATCAAATAGGTTTTGAGGGGACCTGAAACCCCTTACAATAGGTTTTGAAGGGACTAAAAACCCTTAGATTTTGTAAGGATCTAGAACCCAAAGAAGAACGTTGTCAAAAGATACAACATATATAATTAGTAGCCCAACCTCAACTTAGTGAACACAAAAAAATCATTTAAAAAACAATTAAAAAAAGTAGGCCACAGCCATACTCAGACAACACTAGAAGATGTTAAAACAAGAAAATCCTAGGGTTTTAGCAATGCTTCCTTAACCTACAAAAATTACAAAGGGTTTTTCTAGGCACCCATAATGTGAACAATTGCTAGAAAATATTCCAACACCATAACATCTAGATCCATGAAGAAAAGAATAAAGGAACAATATGGAACTAGGGGATTTTGAAAGGCTCCCCAAACCTTCATATTAAGTTTTGAAATGGTTCCCAAAATCATCAAGTTTAAGCCAACAAGGACAATCTAGCTGAAAGTCAACTCTCTTCCAACACAACTCCTCTCCACCTAAATAGGAAAAGGAACCACCTCAATAGGAGCTGAGAATAAATGGACTACCAGCTAAACACGCCAAACAGCATTCAATCTCACAAGATCCAAAGACAAAGGATCAAAACAACACCATTTTGCAGGTTGATTGGATTTTATAAAGGCTCCCAAAACCTTAAAAAGGAAACAAGACATAAACCAGTCATACTCCCAACAAGAAAAATCCACCATAGTCTCCACCTCCATAGGAGGAAAGTGATAGAGACCCAACAAGAAGGAGATGATAGTAGTTAGAGAACTAGCCTCAGGAAGCAGGACAACAAGAGCCCTCAAAAAACTCTATCTCACATCAACCCACCAACCACTCTTCCCCTCAATAGAAGATTCATTTACCTCAATAGAATAGGATGGGAAGGAGAGAAAGATGAGAGCTAGATCAACACCAAAACCCTTCCTAAGAAAGATTGAATAGAGAAAAATAGGATCCACAGAGAAAATAAAAGAAAAACCCCCTTGGAGACTGATGAGAAGCTGAGGTCAAGAGGCACAAGAAGGCAAATCCCAACAAAGAATCAAGGCAAACTGCAACCATAATTAGACTTCCCACTGAAGAAGTAGCCAAATAGGGAATCATAGGCACCACAACATCTGATGAGAACCCTAATGAGGTAGGACAAACAGTTGTTCCCAAGAACCCGCAGGCCTTCAACAATGAGCATAAAAACTGAACAACCCCATAATAGAAATAAACAACATTACATGAAAGGGGCAAAGACCAAACAAAGCAAAAAAACCAACACATGAGAAAGCAAAGAACACTAAATTTGAACTTGTTACAAAACATTCCTTCAATGGATTATAAATAAATATGTAATAGGAATATATTTTAAAATATCATATGAAATAATATTATATATAGAAAATAAAATTATAATACAACATATTTTAAATATCTTCTTATACAAAAAACAAAGAAAAATAATGTATCTTCTATGCACATATAAAGTTATACTCTATCATATTAATTTATATGTAATTTTCTATCAATGTAATAAGTATGTGGAAAGTAAGATATAAATGAACTTTTTAGATGAAGAGGTTGTTGTCACATTCATTATTAGAGAAGTGAATAGAACTGGTTGATTGATTCTCAAACTCTTTTTTTCTCCAAATAAATTTTATTTTAAGAATAAAAATTGTAATTAATATGATTACTGTTTACATAAATGAGAAAGAAAGGACAAGAGTATCCTATTTCTATTTATTAAAATTTATTTTACTACTAAATATAATAATACTCCATTTATGCTTTATATTATATTAATATAATCAAAATGATATTGATATTCATCTACTAAAAAATTCTATTACATAATAATATTGATGTTTATATGAATAGCCTTATTGTTCTCAAATATTAATGTAATATATTGGAATCTTTTAATGCAAAGTTGATGTTAGTGGAGAAATCTGAATTTAGAGTTGAAAAATTCATAACTACTTCTCTACAATATATTTAGAGTAGTCATATGTATAGAGCTAATGTTTTATAACAGTAGCAACAAGTTTGGGGAAACAAATTAAACCTCGTATCAACAAAAGAAAATCATTATAGGCTCAATAAACAATTTGGCACAAAAGATGCATATTTAGTGAGAAAAGAAAATTACTAATATTGTTTTCTAAAATAGAACACATGACAACTATAGAAAGGAGGGCTATATTTTTCCATTTCTCCAAGGTCCTTTTATGGGCATTTCCATATGTAATATCAATCATTCCAATGCCATTTCATTTCAAGTTTGTGACAACACAATTGCTTAAACCCGTCCAAAGATGTGTAAGCTCAATTTAAAAAGCATATTTTTAAGCTCAACAATAGAAAATCGTCTAATAAATATGGAGTTATATTTTCATTATAGTTTTTGGCAGCCTAAATTTATTCTTTATCTCTAGAAATATCTTTTTTATTATGTTAATAACTAATATGCATTTTTTGATTGAAATTATTGTCAAACAAATGCATGCACCCTTATAAATTGTCTACTACGAATTTGCCAACCATGTGGTTTTGCTAATCATGAATTTAAGGGAGACTCTTATGGTAGTACAAATTTAAAGTTCAAAAGATTTCTTCAATTTTAAAAAATAATTGTATGTCTATAAAGTACACATGATTTTTTATGTGGTAGGTACGCATGTCTATAGTTGATATGAAAAGCTAAATGATATTTTTCCCTAGACTCAATGTTTGACATTCAAAGAAAGGGAAAGAGAGATATATATTCACTAATTTTTTATTTATTTTTAGCATATGTCCATAGCCACAAATAGTTTTTTTATGCCTCCTCAAGCATCCTTTCTATTGCATTTCTTTAAATAGACATATTAAATTATGAATCTATTAATTCTTTTAAAAGCCTTGAGAGGACCATTTTTAACTATTAGGGTTCCTCTATGTGGGTGTTTTTATGGGCCTGTGATTATCTACAGGGCTTTCACTTATTGTAGGACATATAGCAACAAAATGTAGTTTTTATGTTGTATTCTATAGGTTTTCAACTATTTACAAACTGATACTTTTGTAATAAACAAGAGCTATGATGTAGCCACAGTCCCTACCTTTCGCTAAAAAAATGAGATTTGTTCTATGTTTGTGTTAGAAAATGTCTAAGATACACTGAAGAGGTAATTATTAGTTTCATACTTTTGTGTATTAAATGAGGTCAATTGGTAGGCCATTTAGCATGTGATGTAATTTGTGCAACAAAAGTCTTAATGGAGAAATGATATCTTCAAATCAACTATGCATCCACTTATAAAGATCCATTCAAAAGTGAAATGAAACCTATGAATCGAGAAGATAGGCTAATGTTATGTTCATAATAGGGAGAGAGGGAGAGGTGGAGTGGGGAAGAGTGAAAGAGAGGGGGAGAAGATAGGCTAATGTTATGTTCATAATAGGGAGAGAGGGAGAGGTGGAATGGTGAAGAGTAAAAGAGAGGGGGTAAGGAGATGGAGATAAAAGAAGGTATAGATAAAGATGGAAATGGAGGAAAGGAATATGGAGAGAATGTGAGGAGGAGAGAGGGAGAGAGATAAAGAGATGATATAACTTTGTAATGAAAAATAGAAAATATAATAATCAATATAACCATTATATTATTTTTTTAAAAAATTAAATTATGTAAATTGATATCCATTTTTTCCATTTAATTTTCTAATATTTATTTACCTCAATATTATTATTATTTACATTTTACATTTATCATTACGTTTAATTAATCAATCTATAAAATCACTACAAAAATAAATGAAAAAAAGATCTGGATATATACTAAGAGAGTTTAAATTTATATTTAAAATAAAATAAAATAATTCTATTTATCCAATTTATATTTTTAAATTATATATATATAATTAAAAACTATAAAATTTTATTTCTTTCACAATTATATTTTTTTTACCTAGATGTTTCAATACATATGAAATTTAACCACCTATAAAAATATTATTGAACATCACATCACACACATAAAACAAAATTTAAATATTATATATATATAATTTAAAACTATAAATTTTTATTTCTTTCACAATTTTTTTTTTTACCTAAATGCTTCAATACATACAAAATTTAGCCAGAGTGATTCAACATTAGTTTGAGGATTTCCACTATTATTTATTAACTGCCCATATAAATGTATTATGCTAGAAAGCATAGCATTCGACAAATAAAACAAATGATGTACGTAATATAAGTGGCTGGCATGGGAAAGGAGATCAGGATTACATATATTTTAAGATTTCTAACCAAGCATCCAATTTCCACTTAAAACAAGTTTGAAATGTAATAAAAATGTTCTACCAAAGTCATTTTTTAATATGAAGTATTTCAAATAGTATTTATTGCCTGCAATGTACATTGGTTTCGTACTTCCTCTGGCATCTCACCAGTTTGCAGGTTAAACAGAATTTTTTCGGAGTTGATGGTGTATTTGCAGGTACAACCAGCTGCGGGAGGACAAAATCAATGGATCAAATAGCTTTGATTGTATTGCATAAGCTTGCATGTGTTTTAAACCATTTATTTTAAAGATCAGGTCATCCCTCTCAAATAAGGGACACCTTCGGTGAAAATTTCCCCTCAAGTGGTTTCGGTGTCAAATCTTGTGGACAAAAACATAAAGTATAATAAAATACAATAAAATAAATGTACGCCAATCATGAATCTTGAATAAAAAATGCTTGGAAATGTATCTTCTTGGAATGCACATCTTGTCAACTTTCTCGGCGGATCTTTTTTTTTTTTATGGCAATAAATGCACAACTGACAACAACAAAGGAAAAGACTGGCATAAACGTGAGACATTTATAGTAAATGAATGATGGTAAATGCCAGTCTTAATGAAACTTGCCAATGCTTGTACAATGAGTGCAAGGAAATATTTAGAAAAATAAAACAAAATAAACCCCAGCCAAAAAACAAATATCCAATGATAAATCAGAAAACTGATAAATTTTAAAACAGTTTAATAAAAAGAAAAAGAAAACTTTAGCATAAGCTTAAATTTTATACCTTGCACGACTATCAATGTAAACTAATGCCTATTTTTTGGAGAGATGAAAACATTAGTTCCCTGCTTAAGGCAGGGACTAATAATAGAAAAGCTTTTAAAACTTGGTGTTCATGGCATGAAAATAATAACTACTACTTATATTAGAAGGTTTAATTTCATTTGTATATATAATGAATGTGACAACAATCTATTCATCTTAAATAGTTCATTTATATCTTACTATTGAAATAACCATTGCACCTCCTATTGGTGGAAGTGCTAGTATAAATGAAACATGTAAAAGGTGTGGTGTCATCTACTCATATTTAATATATTTCTAACACAAAACTATTTAGGCCCCAAATTCCACTCTAGATACCTTTTAAAATGTAGTTTCTAAGACATAGAATTCCTATAGAATTTAAGCCTTTTAACCCATATCTCCTCAATGAATTATCTATCTTGGGATGACCCTAGGGGTTGAAGGGTGTTCTTATGAACTCTCTTAATTCTCCATTGTGGTTGAGATTGCCTAGGAAATTAAGTCTTCGATTGGTACCTTTTTGCTTATGCAATGGTGAGAACTTCTCTATTAACTTAATCATGATGACACTATATATTGGTGTAAATTTGGGTGCACAATTCCCTTATAGATGAGACTAATTACTCCTTTATCTTCCATGTTCTGGTATATTACTAATGCTAGTATTTCAAAAAAAAAAAATTATCCCATTTGTTTTCTTGGTCTTTCAGACGAGGCATCATACCACATTCCCTTTCTTAAAATATATCTAAGTGAAAAATGAATCAATGTGTACATCCACTCCAAGATGACCACCTTTGAGACCAAGATCCCTTATGAAACTGAACTTAATTTTTATTTACAAAATCCACCCAATAATTGAACCATGTCTTTTACTCCTCCGAACAAAATATTTAGAAAGAATATAATGAACTATTAGGGATTCTCGATCCCTCCACCCTTGAAACTTATTGGTTGAAACTTAATTTTGATGGGTCTTCTAAAGGTAACCCAGGTCAAGTGAGTGCGGTGGGGTCATTAGAGATCCGAGGGGTAAAGTCATGGCAGTCTACATGGCAAATTTGGGTTCTCAAACATCCAGCATGGCTGAAGTTATGACAAGTTTCTTTGGTATAGTTATTGCAAAAGAAAAAGGTTACCAATAGGGTAAGTGCACAAATATGGTGATAAAAAAGGGTGGTATAAGTGTACACTTTTTTTTTCCTTTTTTTCAGAAATCAGGTCAACCTGAACTTGGAGGCAAAATTTGAAAGTCATCCACTTAAGATATGAAGATAATCAAAGAACAAATGTTGTAGTACTCTGAATCTAGTTTCCAAACTATTAAAAATTTTCAAAATTGGATAAGATTAAGGAGGTCCAATCCTTCGCGCATGGAAAAGAGACCCTGATTTTCTAAAAAAAACATAACATAGTGTCTAACGTGCGCATAAAAAAAGTCGTAGTTAGATTTAGTATTTTGACAAATCCTTCGGTAGAAAGATAGTTAAGATTGAGCACTAGAAGATGTGTATTTTTTTGTTGAGTATTTTTTTTTAATGTTTTTTCCAATTGAGCACATCTTGAAAATTAGGTACTTGTTCATGTGTGAAGCATAACTTGCATTAAAAAATTTGAAAATACAATTTTATTTTTTAAATTGTAAAGAATCAAGTGCACTACAATAATATATAAAGTTTTTTAAATTTGTATAAGTAGATCAAAAGTTATTAAAAACATGGTACACATATGTCTATGAGAACTATGGAGACACTGGTAAAAGAAATTCAATAATAATATGTTATTGTTGTTCAAATTTTTAAAAAATTATATGGTTAGAAAGCTTAGAAGATGGGCAAAAATATGGTGGCAATTTTAGAAATACCCACTTGATGAAGTGTAAACTTTATTATGACAAAGTTGAGAAACCAAGTTGATAAAATAAAACATGTCAAAAAGGAGGGAAATGGAGGGAAATCAAAATTCCAACCCGTAGCTTTGTCATCCAGGCCTATTTCCAAGCCTAAACAGTCAAAAGTGTGTATGGGGTACCTATGGTATAAGATGCATGTATGGGGTACCTATAGTGTAAGAAGAGCGTAAGAGCTATCTTTACTATAAACAGCACGTACACACTACTTTTGTTTAAAATTTGGGAGTGTGTATAATATGACATTGTATATATAATGTGTATATACATATAATATATAATTTATATAATACATATATAATAATATATAATATATTAAGTATATATATACACATGTGTGTGTATGTATGTGTATTGTCTCCCTCTCTCCCGCTCTCAAGCGTGTATAGGGTCTCTCTCTCTCTCTCTCTCTCTCTCTCTCTCTCTCTCTCTCTCTCTCTCTCTCTCTCTTTGCCCTTCTCCCTTCCTCCATACCCCATCCCTCTCTCTCTCTCTTCTTCTCTCCCTCCCCACTCTTTCTCTCTCCCTTTCCACCCCTCTCTCTCTCTCTCCCTCTCCCTTTCCCTCCCTCCCCTTACCTTCACATTTTCTTTACTAAAAATAGTGCGTACAGGGTACTGAGCCTATTAGTTAGATTCTCTGCCATAACATTTTTAAGGCGTAGGAGCGTGTATGGACTAATTATGAGTTCTAAGTGCGTACAGGGTGAAAAAAATACCTTTGGGCTTGCCAACATTTTAGGGACTAACAACGTGCATGAGGTTATTAATATACCACGTACGCGGTACTTAGACATGGTTTTATTTGCCTAAGAGCCTCAATGACCTTAAAATAAGTTTTTGAGGTCATTGAAGGCCCCACTACAACTGTGTCTACACTTGTATCACTGTTTTATACATAAAAGTAAGTAATTTTTTATAGTTTTGACTCAAAAAAATAATGATAAGATGCATATTTATGGTTATTTGTTTGTTTATGAACTTTTGTTTACATTTATATGTGTATACACCTAAAAAATGGTCTGAAGATAATTAATTAAATATGCAGTTATTTAATTAATCCCTCTTCCCAATTAATCGAATTCACAAGCAAATTTGATGAATTCCCTTATTCGTCTACTAGTAAATAAATCTACATGATTTATTTATATAGTTCATTTCATATCCCTTTTGATTAATTAATCATTAATCATCTCCCCCCATCTAAATCAATTCTTCTAATCCCTAATTAAAATTAACAAACTCGAGTTTGTTGATATTAATTACCATTTTCTAATTATTTGAATTTCTAAATTCAAATGAGCACATGGCTCCTAACTTTTAACCACCTCACCTAACCACCCTCTAGCATAACCCATTCCACCTAACCCTATCCTATCTTGCACATCCTAACCTCCTATGGTGTGGATATTCTTCCCTTGAGACACATGGCACTTTTGCCACATGTCTCCTCCCTTGGACACTTGTCCTCTCATGAGCAAGGCTCCTTGACACTTGTCACCATAGAGATGACAAGTGTCCCTTCCTCCAACCTCTTCTCCAACTTCCTCAATATTTGGCCTTGATATCTTCAGATCAAATCAGGGCCGTCGATTCCTTCCACCTTAGCTTTGGCCTTGGAATTCCTATAAATATCCCCGATTTTGGAGCTATAAGGATCCCTTGCATTCATAGTTTTAATATCATTACTATAGGCATTTTCATTTCAATCATCTAGTATTTAGCATTTTAGATTAATCATAGCATGTTAATCTAGTTTCTTAAATCATTCATTTCATATCATTTGCACAATCAATCATGATCAAGTAGCTACTCAACTCTTGAGTTGCCACTTTGGAGGTCATTGATTTGCTGAGAGCCAAGCAATCCAACACCTTCAAGGTCCTCAAGAATAGAGGAAAATGGGACATTTCAAGGGAGGCTTATGGTTTTGATCTTTAATTTAGTTTTCAATTAAGCTTTCCATTATGTTTTATTGTCTCATTATATGTATATGCCTATTTTATTTACAACATTTTTAGCATCACATTAATTGGCACCCACCATGGGGCCTAGCCCCTTTGATCTTTAACAAGTTTTCTTGCAGGAAATTTCATTGATACATTGATTAGCTCTTTTGGTGTGTAGATTAGCTCTCTAGGGCTCCCAAATCGCATTCTTGGTCTCTATTTTAGTGCCCTGACACCTCAAATGGCGTTTATGGGAGATTTATCAACTCTGTTTTTATGTTTTTCTCTATTTTAACATTTCTAGTCTGTACCTTAGCATTTTTGGTATGTCCTGTAGTGTTTTTGGTCAATTTGACAGCATTTTCAGTCTGTTTAACAATGTTTTTGGTCAATTTAGCAACGTTTCTGGTGTGCAAAATAGTGTTTTGTGTCAATTTGGCAGCGTTCTTGGCACACATGGTGGCGTTCTTGGTCAATTTGATGGTGTTTTCAGTTTTTTATTGATTTTTCCAATGTTGTATTTTGCATTTCTTATTTCTACTTCTGGATTGTCATTTTCCTGAACCTAATTTGCAGATTATTGGTTTTGCAAGTACTTATTTCACTATGAGAGACTGGAGTCATAAACCATTTCACTATCAAAGAACACAATATAAACTACTAACTTCATTTGCAGCCGCGGGATTTTGCACTTAGTTTTGTTAAATTAGGCACATAGACTAATTACAATGGAAATGAACAAACATGTCTTATGTGTTTTGATGATAGGCAAGTATGCTATCACCTTTCTTAGGTGATCAGAAAGCTAGAGACATCTTTTTCTTTCAATAGTGCATATCTTTAGCAGGCTTGCCCTCCCGAGGAGCCTATAAGGCCAAAGCCATTAAGGTCAGTGAGAGGGGAACGACCCAAGTGGGAATGGCTAACACCAATTACTCCAACCCACTATAAAATAAACGTGATTTGATGAAAATAAAGTCAACAACAGTGCTTAGGAATAGCTCTCCTCCATACCTTTGGGTATATCAAACCTTGGTATTCAAGGCTGGGAGACCTCTTAATTGAGTTTATACCCCGACACACTGAATGAATCCCTTACTAGTTCCAATTAAAATTAGAAGCTACCTGATTTACCTCTGAACATTATTAAATTCTTAGTGCATGGAGGGGGAAGAATATATCCTTAAGGCACTCACAATATGTCACTCTTGAGAGTATGTGTGAACTCCTCTTTTGAGACCTTATTTCTAGGCTCATAATGAGACTCCACTAGCTCTCACAAAGGCAAAAACACGGGCGCCCTTTAGGGGGTGACAAGGCTGTGTGAGCTGACAGGGTACCAAGTGTGGGCTAAGAACTAATAATGATGCCAATCTCCTTAGGATAGACTGAATTCTATGTTTGTAAGTCAAGTCAAGATATCATCCATTGAAATACAACCAAAATTGCAAACTCAAACTTCAAATTGTCAAATTTACAAGTTTCATAGTAGATTAGCTCTTTTAGTCCAAACACTAGCTCTTTTGGTCAAAATAGTCGCAATTTCAGTCCAAACATTAGCTCTTTTGGTCCAAACAATCCCACTTTTAGTTGAAACAATAGCTCTCACAGTCCAAATAGTCGCTCTCATGGTCCAAACATCATCTCTCTTGGTATGAATGTTAACTTTCTCATATTCCAACATTACCTCTCCAAGGTTGAGCTTGCTAGGTATAAGCATCAATTTTCTCAATCTACACATCAACTCTTAGGGTGAAAATAACCATTGTCTAAGTTCTAACATCACTAGTTAAACTTTAGAGTTCTTGGTTTAAACAATAGAGTTTCTAGTCCAAACAACAACTCTCTTGGTCTAAATAGTAGAGTTTCCAATCTAAACAACAGAGTTTCTAGCTCAAATAATAGCTATATTGGTCTAAACAATAGAGTTCCTGGTATAAACAATAGAGTTCTTAGTCTAAACAGTAGCTCTCTTGGTCTAAATGTCAGCTCCCTTGGTCTAATCAACAACTCTTTTGGGTTGAATGTCAAATTGCTCATGTTTCAACACTAGATCTCCTAGTTTTCACTTGCTAGTTCTAAATACTAGTTATCTGAGTTTGAAAATCACAAAGTTAGGTCAAAATTACAATCTCCCAAGTTCAAACACCAAATTTTCCGAGTCTAAACACCATTGTTTTGAACTTTAGAGTCATTGCATTGCAGGATAGCGTTTCTGGTCAGTATAGTAGTGTTTGTGGTCAATATAGCAGTGTTTTTGGTTTGTTCATCAGTGCTTTTGGTCAGTATTGCAACATTTCTAATCAATTTGTTAGTGTTTCTGGTTAGTGTAGCATTGTTTCTGGTCCATTCCTCAGCATTTATGGTTAGTATAGCAGCGTTTCTGGTAAATTGCACAAAATCAAAAAAAAAAACCCATTTCTCAGACAATCAAACATAGAGACTAGGTCATCTTCTTGGGTCACTCAGTCAGGTTATCTTCCGTCAAAATAAATTCAAGACTAGACATGCTAAAGGTTCTCAAGTATTCATCTCCAACAAGTTCAAGATCTAACATCTTAAAGTGCAACATCACATTTTCTTTGATAAATTGATCATTCAAACATAGTTTCTCATCAGGATCTATCATCCTTTATCACAAAACTACAACGCTCGATCTAATTAACCTCATTCTCTATCAAAGGATATATCGTCCCTATTGAACTTGGTCATATTAAAAATCACAAAATCTGCACTCCAAATAAGATCGAAAAACTTGCAAACAAGCAAATACTTGAAAAGATCATTTTTTGTCTATCCATCTATAATATTTATCTCAACAATTGATCACTTATTACGACACATTATAGAAGATTTAAACCTTGCAAAACATTCAGAACACGTGTATGCCCGTTTTAACCAAGGCTTAGAGATGAAAGATTGCAAAAATAGAAATAGAAGCATTTGAAATGACTGAAGATTATAGGAACATGGAATACCAAAACGAAATACAATAACAAGAGGAAATAACAGAACAACATCTCAGAGAAATAAAACAAGATCCTAAATTCGATAAATTTATGGAGAAAATATTGGAGGGAGAAAAAGAAAAATACTTCTTAATGTTAGCAAAATTTGGTGCTACACTCCCCCAATATTTTGATGTCAGAAATTTAGGACAAAGGAGAAGTAACCTTTCCATGATAACGAACGACATGAGAAGATTTCCGATCACAAAAAGGATGACACGTCAATTCCTGATAACACAAGAACTAATGAAAAAACTTCCATTCCCAAAAAGGATGACATAGAAATTCTCAACCATGTCAAATCTAATGGGGACACAAGAAAGAGTTGGGAGGATATGAGAAGAGACCAAGATCATACTAGAGCGCGAACTCATGGTTATGCAAGAATTAATCATGTGGATAATCCTCTCACAATTCTTCCACAACAAATACAAACACTGCAAACACAGATTCAAGATATGCAGAGAGGAATTGTTAGAAGATATTTGCTCTAGTAAATTTGTCCTTACCCATTCAACAGAAATATAAACATGATACCATTTCCTACAGGTTGTGAAACTTCGAGATATGATAAATATAATGAAAGCACTGATCCCCAAGATCATATACAATAATTTTTCACGATGAGTATGGAGTTTGCACATGAGGATACATACCTGATGAGATTATTTCCAAAGAGCTTAAGTGGACTAGCTATGGAATGATTCTCCAAACTTCCACCTAGAATTAGATCATTCATAGAATTGGTGGATAAGTTTGTTTCACAATACTCTTACAACATTCAACATCAGGTCACAATGCTCGACCTATGTAATACTAAACAAAAGAGTGGAGAACCTTTCATGACATTTCTATAGAGATGGAGATGGTTAGCTTCACGATATCCTTGTATAGTACCAAAATACGAGAAAATGGATATATTCATCGACAACCTAAATGATCAAATAAGTTATAATTTGAAAAATGCAATGTCATCAAAAATTTGAAAAAATGATTGATAATGGAATTAGAATAGAAGAAGCTATGGTAAAGAAGGATGAGTTGAAGCTATACAAAGAAGGAGTTCATCCCCCTAATAACAATAACAACAACAACAATGATAAGCCAAAATTTTGGAATAGAAATTGAAATGTTGTCAATGATGGGATAGTGGATAACAACAATGTAAAACCAAAGCAACCAATTTTTAATTTATCCAATCACATAATAGCAGCTCAACA
This sequence comes from Cryptomeria japonica, assembly GCF_030272615.1. NCBI lineage: Eukaryota > Viridiplantae > Streptophyta > Pinopsida > Cupressales > Cupressaceae > Cryptomeria > Cryptomeria japonica. The sequence continues at coordinate 164,233,637 of NC_081412.1, read as the reverse complement.
AAACAACAATCATCAAAAATCAACTTTTAATAATTTCTTTCGAAGGAAATTTACAAACATTGGTGAACCACATGGGTAAGCATTAAAGACGCTTCTCGCAAACAAGTTGATTACCTTGCTACAAGCAAGAAACTTTGAACCCAAGGTAAAACCTTCTTGGTGAAATGACAACCATTATTGTGATTTCCATCGAAACAAAGGACACCAAACATATGCTTGTCAATGGTTAAAACATGTCATCCAAGATTTGATTGATAATGGAGTGATAATTGTGGATGGACATATAACAAGCGAATTTCCCTGAGTATATTGGTGATGGTTTAGGGAAGTTTAGGATGGATTGAATGCATTTAGCTTTTACCCAAATTCCAACTAGTCTTGTAGGTGTCACCTAGTGACTCAATAACACTTTGCATGCCTTATTTTCACATATTTTCATAAAATTATCTCATTTAGAGTTTTTAATACATATTTTGGCTTCACCAAGGGATTTAGTGTGTTCGGGGGTCCAATTTGTCCAACCAAAAATCTCATTGGTTAGGACAATTGAACATCTCAGAGGACATCAATGTGGGTTGGTCAGTCTAGAGAATGTCAACACACCTTTGGAACATTGGCATGGGTTTGGAAAATTGGTGAAAATTGATGACATTAGCATGCTCCACTATTGTCATCCAGGTATTCAAGTGTCCTTCTTGGTTTCTTGTGTCTATTTTGGGTGCAACAGTCCTCCTGTTGTGTTCGTTTGGGTTTTTGTGGTCCCAAAAGCATAGTTTGACTCTATTGTAATTGTGTTTGAAAGGAACTGACATTCGGGAACCCTAAAAGTTGTCTTGAGATGGTTTAGGGTGATTTTGGAAGTTGTTGACAACATTTGAGCACAATTTGATACTTGTTAGAGCCCATCAATGACATCTAAGACCTAGAAGGTCATCTTGTTTTCTGAATAAAGTCTTGTAACTTTGAGATTGGTCTTGTGTGACTCTAATCACTTTAGTGACCTTTTATAGGATTTTGGAGACCTTTCCCTATGTTTGGTTGGTGTTTTGGGTATTATGTCTTCCACATGTGTAGTTTTAGTTATTGACAAGTTGATTTAACCTTGAGGTTGAGCTTAGTACTTGTTCAATATGTGTATGTTCACACTTGAGTACTTAAAAAAAATATTTTCATGCATTCTTGTGTATTTTGATCATATCATTTAAAGTTCCTTGGCTAGGTATTACAATTCATATAGTCAATCAAAACTACTTAAAATAAACTAAAATCATCATAACCAAATGTAGAAGAAAACCAAAACCTTAATTTATCACAGGAGTGAAATAAATTTTGAATGATAATTATAGCATGGGGTCTACTTTATTGTCTTACTATTTATAAAGGCCAAGATATGAGGGTCTATGTGGCACACGAACATTTGAGTAAAAGGTCTCAAGGAATAATATTATTTATATTAATTTAATTTGATATTGTATTCTATCAATATGGCCAATGTTAATTTTTTTTGGTAATTTAGTTGTTATGTTAACCACAATAAAATGTATGACCATAAATTCTTCCGGGACTTCAATAATCCATGAAATCATTGACCACTAAATGTATTTTTTTCTTTAGCCTAGTTTGTTTGAGAAAAGAAGGGTTAGAGGTAGAAATAAGCTTAAGAATCTTACAGAAAAAAGAACATAATAGATTTCTTTGGAAATAATACTATATAATTTTTTACAGATAAATTAAATATTTTAAAGATAAAATAAACAAATGCCATCCCCACTTGCGGAAAATAGCTCAGTTTTGTTTTATGCCAAACAGTGATCAAGTAATGACAAATGCAGAAACTTCATTTTCATTCATGACTTTTCGACAAAATTGTATTCCAAACTTCTAATCATATTATACAAATTGTATTCCAAAATTGTATTCCAAATTGTTTATTTTAGATTATATCAATTATACAAATTTAAAATTTTATAATATTAAATATTTTATTTTTAATTGAAAAATTATTGTAATGGTAAAATTTGTATATTTATGTCAATTTTTATATGTTTAATTGTTATTTTTAGAGAATGCCTTAGTACATGTATGTATTGTAAAATGACACAATCTTGTGTAATGTTGTGATTGTTCATTTAGCTCTTGCCTTATTTTTATACATGTACTCTAATAAAATCATTCAAGACTTGTATTTATTAAATTTCTTTGTATATCAGCCTTAACATAAGTGGTATCCATCTAGATTTGATAGTTTGCATACCCTAGGTCATTTCCATCAAGTTGTTGAAATGATCATTGACTATTTAAAAGATAAACTCAAATGTTGGTCAATTTTGACACTTTATTTTTTGATGTTGGGTCAATGTACGCTTGAAGAGTATCTCAATTGTTTACCTAATTTTTCAATGAGTTTACCTAATTTTTCAATGAGTTTACCTAATAGAATGTGTCCCCTTCTAATAGTAATGATAATTTTCTAAAGGATTTTCTAAATATCACTAGTCTTGGACATATAAATAAGTAGCAAAAATGAATAGTTAATTATGTGAGAAATGAAGTATAGATCATACAAAGGATGGTTGAATTTATACAATAGAAGATAAATCCACAAATATAAATGAAACCTATACTTATAGATTCAATCCCAAAAAATTGAACCAATTTAAGATAAAATTTGAGAATTTACAAAGATATAGAGATGTCATTCCTAGAATAGGTATTAGTCCAATCAAATAATCTTTAATAAATGAAACCATTCTTCATTTGCAAAGCTAGACTCCCATCTTCAAGGTTTAAAAAGACAAAAAATATTAGGGACATGGAGCTCAAAGATAAATTCATGAATTATTTTTAATACTATAGTGGTTTTTCTTCACCATTATATTATTTCAAAATTCTCATAAGTTTGAGCTCCAAGTTCCTAATACTTTTTATTTTTCAACCTTAACGACCAATACATTATGATACTAAATAGAAATTAGTGCAACCCTACATCAACAATGATAAAATATTCATGCATCTTGCATCTTGTGTGCATTCAAAATATTTTCATACAAATTGTTATGAACAAGAAAAAGGGGCTTGATTTAACTTCAAAGAAGTCTAATAGATCAATTCTAGTAAATAAATCTCAAAAAGATGTTTTTTGATACCATCTTAACCATTATTAAACTGATGATATCAAATTTTCACAATCCATAGCTTAATATCTCTCACAATTTCTAGATTAGACTATCTATTAATTTTTTATGTTCTCAACTCCCTAGTATCATCATCATGATGGATCATTGAGTGTGATCTGAAAAATTGATGTAAATAACTAATACATGATCTAATCTAGAAATTGTGACATAATTAAACTATCACTTAAGAAGTAAAATTATAAGAGTAAGCATTGGAGAAAGATATTGCACAATAAATGGAACATAATTGTGAGTGTAGGGTATAAACATTAGTATGATTGTATTCAATCTTAGTGTAGGATTGAAAACATATCTACCTCAAAATTAGTTCTTCAAGTCTAAGTTTTATGGTAATGGAGTAGTATGGGAGTACATATACAGTTGAATTTCATCACATCCAGCACACTAACCCTAAAAAATCTAATAAATTTGTGTGTTATCATTTACTTATCTTTTTAGTGGCTCAATTACTTTTTGCTTGGGTCACATTAGAGTATTGAATTGATCTTGTAAATCTTATATTATTATAATTTTGAATGAAAGGTTATTTTTATGGACTAGTGACACACTATTGTCACAAGTTAGGTAATTCCCCAATCTTTTATCTATTCGCATTTACACATTTTTATACATTTAAGGGTCATCCACAATAGTTTGTCCGACTTGTGGAATGAGGCACACAAATGAGAATTGGAAGGAAAAAATTATTGAACAACTTTGAGTTAAGGCCCTGCGTTTGAAAATAAAATGCTTACCATCTGTATACATACATATGTGTGTGTGTGTGTATATGTGTGTGTGTGTGTATATGTGTGTGTGTGTGTGTGTGTGTGTGTGTGTGTGCGCGCATGTGCATGTGCATGTGCATGTGCATGTGCATGTGCATGTGTATGTGTATGTGTATGTGTATGTGTATGCGTATGTGTACGTATATGTACACGCACATGTATGTATAAAACAAACACATACACCTGCATATGACCAACAGGTGAGATGTATGGCCAACACATATATCACACAGACACACACACATGACCAAAACATGAGACATATTATTGACCTAGGAGAACTCAATCTTAGTGATCCAACAACTTTCTTATAGATATTTTTAAATAATGCCCTTAGAAATAAGTTTAGAGATAGAAAGAAAAGATGAACTATATTTTGCATACACTTTGACTAAGCTTATATCAATATATCAAAGGTCGAATTCATGTTGATTGAAATTTACTCAAAATCTATTCTAATTTTGAGATAATAAGAAGATTATTACTTTTTGATCATTAATGAATAAATTATGTACAAAATCTAATAAAATAGTCTCATCCAAATCTTCATGCATATACTGATAAGATAGTATCATCCAAATCTTCATGCATATACTAATAAGATAGTCACATCTAAATATTCATGCACATCCTTAATTAAATAGGATAATCTCATTCAAATCCTCATCTTATACCTAAATTTTGCCCATTACCAACTGGTGAACTTCATGTTAAACATTTTTCATTTAAAATTATGCTTATCTAATTCTTAAGAATTCAAGCATTTAACTAAATTATTTTTAAAATAAAAGGCCATGTGTAATGAACCATAAGAATGCATGTCAATGCGATGGATGACTCATTCAACAATGTCCATTCCTAAGATTTCAAGCATTTAACTAAATTATTTTTAAAATGAAAGACCATTTGTAAAGAAACATAAGAATAAATGTGGATGAGATAAATGACTCATCCAAAGATATCTACGTCACCAATTATAATTCAATTCAGTCATCCCATTTTTATATACTTCTCAAATTCTTGTAGTTTGAATTCTCGATGACTAATTATTCACCCTCTCTACTAAATCTCTTTTCCATGCAGTGTGTAGTGATATCTAGTCATATCATATATATAATTTTACCTACATTTAATATGTCCACACTAAACTGAATCTATCATAATTAAGAGATGAATATTTATGTTTTAATTGTATTCTTTTTACACAAAATTGTAATCAACAAATATGAACATTTCTTCTTTTGAATCTTTTTGTGTCCTGCAAATTTTTAGCTTCAATGTTTCGAATCTATAGGTGTTTCCACCTTACAAATTTTTACCTACATTTAATATGCCCATAAGTATAAAATAATTCTATCATACTTAAGAGATGAATATTTATTTTTGAATTGTATTTTTTTTAAACAAAATTGTAATTGATGCTCTGCAAAATGAACAATTTGTTAGACTAAAACTTGTGGTCGTATAACACACAAAAACACAAGAAACAAAGATAAAAGTTAGTGTTAATCAACCAAAAACTAGTCTAAGCAGGCATACCAAAAGAGACACTAAAAACATGATGAAATATTTAACTATGGAAGCAAATACAACAAGGCATCTCCAAATGCCTTCTACCATGCTCTTAGCTCCTTCTCCCTTGTTCCTCTCCTCTCCAAGTTCCAAATTAGTGTAGCTCTCAACAATTTTTTTGCACTATGGATGCCTTATGAAGATTCAAGAATGAAATGATGCTTAATCTAAAATGTTATGCAAATGTGAACAAGAGCTAAAATAATAGATCATCTAATTAGCTAGTGTTGATTTTAAAACAAAAGAGTGAATATGATTGATTATCTAATGCTCTCTAAATATGGCTATAATGTAAATGCATACAAGTTTTCAGGATCTGGATTATGAAGAAATGGACTCTATTTATAGGAAAAATGGAGCAATGGATGGTTGAGATTGAGTAATCTCAACAAGGGTCAGGATTGAATGATATTCAATCCATGTGAAGGCTTTCAACCCAATCCCAGGATGACAAGTGTCAACATGAGATGAGTTGAGAGGAGAGGGAATAAGCATTAAATGTTTGACATGACTTGAGGGTTAACTTGGGAGTTAAGGTTAAGGTTTGGTTGAGTGAATAAATTTAATATCCAAAGGATAATGTTTTTATCCAATAGATAAATTCTTGTGCAAAGGTTAAAGGGATAACCAAGGTCAAAGCAATAAATGCTTGAGAAGACACATGGGTCACATGAGGGTTGATTTAGGGGTTAACCATAAATGGTCATGTAAGAGCCATTAGTGGTTTGGAAGACTTTAGAGGTTAGCTTGTTGAACACATAAAACATTAAATGCTTTTCAAAGACATTAGAGTCTTTGAGAAGTGACTTCAAGTTGCTTAGGAATGTGACAATATTTAGGGGATGGATTAGGCTAATTAGGAATGGCTTAGAAGAATCTAGAAGGGGATTTAGGAGTGCAAGTGGAATTGGTGGGTGAGGGAAAATAATATTTTAAATTAAAATAAATTAATTTATTTCAACTTGTGGTTGCAACTTGCATTTATAGGAAAATGCAAGTGGGGGGGTGAATGATTTAAATAAATGTTTTTAATTATTTATTTAAAAGAGGAAAGGGGGATTTAATTTGAATAAATAGGATTTATTCATTTAATTGATTGTGATTTTGGTTTAATGAATTAATTAAAATAAATTGACTAATTTATTTAATTAATAGAAGAATATTTTGAAGATGAATTAATTAAATATTAATTTAATTAACTGATGGCTAGTGGATTTTTAATCAAATAAATAGAAAATATTCATTTAATTAAAATGGAGAGAATTATGTGACTACATTTGCTCCTCTTTGAGACGGTGTGGTTTATCACGTCGTTTCAAAGAAAGAAAAATAGGTGTGAAGAAATATGCCCCATAAAATGTTAATTTAATGGGTGGTATGCCCCCTCGAGAGATGGGCCGAATTTTTTTGAAAAATCGAGCGATCTCTCGAAAAAAGAATGAAAATTGGCGGGGTGTTAGAAGAGAAGAAAGTAGTAATACTGGTGAAAAATAGGAGAAATCAGAGATAAAATGAAGAAATAAGAGGCTTGATAAGTTCACGGGGACCACGACAGTGAGCGGGCTAAAATTAGGGTGATGGCGAAGGGTATATATGGGGAGGAAGGGGTGAAAATAGGGTCATTTGCATTCACGTCTATAGTGAAATTTGAGCTCTGGGAGTGACCATTTGGAAGAGCAAGCAGCAGTCAAGATGTCGGTTCCCATTGTAGAGCACTGATTAGAGCGAGTCTGTCGATTCCAGCAGCCAGACGACTACAGACCAGTGGTATGTGAATTTGAATTTTTGAATTTTATGCATTTTTTATAGGTTTTTTACTGGGTCTAAGTTGAGTCAAGACAATAGCGCTAAAACTATGTTTTGGCACTTTTTTCAATTAAAGTAGTGCTACTTGTACCATTATAGTGCTATTGCATAGTGGTTTTAGCACTTGTGTCAAGTCTAGCACTATTGCATAGTCGATTTAGCATTGTTGGGCTTTTAGCGCTATTGCATAGGTGATTGAGCGCTTTTGTTGTGAGGTGGCACTATTATATAGTAAGTATAGCGCTATTATTGGTTTCATGCTATTGGGTGTTGGATTTAACGATTTTGTCAGCCCTTTAGCGCTTTTGTGTGTAGAATAGCGCTTTTGTTAGGAAAATAGATGCCCCAATGTGTGTGAACAAGAATCTCTGGATGTCAATGATGGATGGATGGAGATGTGAGGTGAGAGTTGTTTTGAACCATAGCAGTCTTGATGAGACTTAGGTCATTAGGATAAATACCTTTTGTAGTCTAGGTGTGCCATGATTTCTTACCTGTTGAGACCCGAAGATACTTGCTCAAAGTATTTGTTGATAGTCTAGGTTTAAACTTAAGAAAGTTTGAAACAAAACAACTGATAATGATGGTCGATGGACATGTGTAGGAGGATCTTTGCATCTTATAGATGCATGAGAGGCATCCTGCCACATAGGTGTTGCGCAATCAATTGACAAAGGCTGAGGTGGATTGGATTACAACGACAGGCCTGTATGATGTTATGTATATGCTCGTGATTCGGATGAATCGCGGGTTGATCACAGCATTGGCAGAGCGATGACATAATGAGACATGCTCATTTCACTTGGCACATGGAGAGATGACAGTTACATTGGAGGATGTATGGTGTATCCTGCACATTCCTATTTGAGGAGAGTAGGTGACCTATGATGGAGCTTGGGGGACAGTAGCAGTACAGAGATTCTTTGAGGAGGATGTCTTCATTGATGATGGATCGATAGCATGGGAGGATATAACAGCCTTGTACGAGCCATTACCAGCAGTGTTGTCAGGGATTGTTGGAGGACTACAATGTCCATATCGATGATTGCATGGATTTGCCATTGGTTGGGGTCAGGTGATCGGGTAGATGATGACAGAGGGGACCTGGTTTGCATGGGGACCATGTGTGTTATCGCACTTATATTGAGATTTACATGAGGTAGCATACTGAGGGGTGGGCTCATTAGGAGTGGGGATCATGCTGTTACATATTTGGGCGTGGGAGCACTTACCTATGACCTAACCAGTGTTAGGGTTTCAAGTAGATCCGAAGCAAATATGAATTAACAATTATATGCAAATTTAAATACAAAAGATAAAGAAATAAAATAAGACACAAATAAAACAAAGAGTTAAGGTTGTTCACCCAGAATGGGTTACGTCCACCATACACAACCGTCCAATCTTTCTTATTATCTAGCAAAAATAGTACATCAACCTTACAATGCCTTAAGCATCCCAACAGCTTATAACATGCATTTTTAGGGCAAAAACAAAGTCGCCACATTTCAACAATCTCCCAATTGGAGACTGATCAGGCTCCACACCAAACAATCTCCCACTTGGAGACTAATACTACACAACACCACTATACATGCAACATCTACTAGATAAAACACTAGGAATTGACTGGTATAAATTCCATAATTATCAATCAAGAAGACCAACAGAAACTAATGAAGAAATCAACTTTTCCTGTGGAACTGCCCTCGTGAACATATCGATAGGATTCTCACTTGTGTGAATCTTCTCAAGCCGTAACTGACCCTCCTCCAAAATAGTCCAGATGAAGTGGTACCTAAGCTGAATGTGCTTTGTCCTTGAATGAAAAGCAGAGTTCTTTGCAAGATGAATGGCACTCTGGCTATCAGTATACAATGGGCGATCCTCCTGTGTCTGACCCAATTCCTCTAGAAAACATTGTAACCAAATCATCCCCTTGCTGGCTTCTGTAGCAGCAACATACTCATCTTCAGTGGTGGAAAGTGCAACTATAGACCTCATTTGTTAATGTTTTGTCCTTGATGACGAGTGGATGTTATATGTTTTTAACCAAGTTTATTATTTAGCTTTTACATGGCAACTTAACTGTGCACCGTGGTTGAGTAAGCTTGGAAAGTAAGTTGTGTTAAGTGTTCCGAGCGGATTCCAAATAATTATATGATTGCATTGAAGGAATGTTCAATTTTTAACAAATGACAAAAGACTTCATTGTTGGTTAATTATTAGTTTTTCACATTGCTCACTTGAAAATCTAAATATGGGTCAAGATGTACCGAGAGTGTGTGTAATAGATGGTTACCAGAACTATTTTTCATAATAACTAAGTTGGTTAAGAGTTACAGAAAGTAACCAAAAAAAAACTTCTACTTGTACATAGATATTATATAAATATGTGTAGAAGGTTTGGAAGACGTGTGTTGAATTGGTTCAGAATTTTGTGGCAAAGAACATATTGACAATCTGAAGAAGTTTTGTAATAAATTGGTTTATCAAAATATAGTTGCAAACATGTGCAACTATATCTTCATGAACCTCTTTCTGATTTTGTAAAGTTGAGGGGTTGAAGCTCCTTGTAGCAGGGCTGCTAAACTGGATGTATTGGGTTGATATGAATAAAAGGATTGTAGTGGTTTTCTCCCTATGACGAGATCTATTTGGATCTTGAGGGTTTCCACTCAACACAAATGATGTGTCGTATTTGTGGTCATTTCTAGATTACGCTATGTTATTTCTATCTTGTTCAATTTTTTCAGTTTTATTATATCAGTTGTCCTTAAATTGTTTCGAAAAGATAACTATTTATTTCAAGCTTTCCTAGCTTCATATCTTTGTACAACCATTCTATTTTGTAAATGTAAACTAGGTTACCATTTTGTGAGTTTTATCTGGTACTTTGATTCACCCCCTCCCCCTCTTAGAGTACATCTACTTTCAACAATTGGTATCAGAGTGTAGGAGTCCTCATAGGTCTGTCCCATAGGTTTTTCTTAGGACTGATCCTGGTCTTTTGAAAGTAAGATGTCTCAAGCCGAGGGAGCCTCGCTTACTAGAGCACCTTTATTTGATGGCACTGATTGTACATTTTGATAAGTTAAAATGGAAGCATTCATTCATTCACTTGATGTCAAAATGTGGGAGGTAGTTTCTAACAAGTATATTGTACCGTCTGCTATACCTATTGATGTAGATGAGAAGACCAAATATGAACTAGATAAAAGGGCATGCTTTGCAATACTATGTGGGTTATCAAAAGAAGTATTTGTTAAAGTAATGTACTTCAAATCAACAAATGAGGTATGGACAAATCTTGAATCCATTTATCAAGGTGATGAAAAGGTTAAAGAATCTAAATTGATGACATTAAAAAATCAGTTTGATGATTTGAAGATGAATAATGATGAAACAGTAGCAAGCTATTTTCTTCGTATTGATGAAATTGTAAATGCCCAAAAGGGCCTTGGTGAGGAAATTGATGAACATGATGTGGTTGCCAAAGTAGTTAGAATGTTATTACCAAAATTTGAAACTAAAATATCTACTCTTGAAGAAAAGAAACATTTTTCTAAAATGACCATGCATAAGCTTCAGAGTATACTTACTGCCTATGAAATGAGAATTGGTAATACCCTTTCTACCTCTAAGGAAACAACTTTTAAAGTTGAGAAACAAGAAGATAGTGAGTCTGAGTTATCTAATGTTTTTGAAGCTTTACTGGTTAGGAAACTCAAGAAAAAGTTTCAAGGAAAATTTAAATGTTTTGGTTGTGGTAAAACTAAACATTTTGCAGCGAAATGTCCATATCTAGATCTAAGTAAAGATGAAGACAAATCTGAAAAATCATTTAAGAAACCCTGGAATCCTAACAAAAGGTTGAACAACTTTAAAAAGAAGAATCTTATGACAAAAGAAGACTCTAAAGATGAATCAGATGAGTCAAATGGTGATGGTTGTGAAACACTATTTATGACTGAAGTTGAATTTGAAAAACCAAAATCTAAAACAAATTCTTATTTTGAAATAGAAGATGTAGATCTTGAAGAAGAGCTTCTTTGTGCTCTTCAAGAGGTTAAAAGACTTAAGAAACTTGTAACTGCTTATGAAGATTCAAATCAGATTTTACAAGTTGATCTAGTTAATGCTAACAAGGTCATTGAAACTCAGAAAAGCCTTATTGAAGACAAAGAACAAGAAATTAGTAAGTTGCAAAAACAAGTATATACTCTTGAAAATCAAAAACATTCTGAAGTTACTACTGAAAAGGGTGAAACTTCACATCAAAATTCTATAGCAGCAAATAGAAATCAGTTTCCTAATAATGGGTTTTTCCATGTCTATTGTCATTTTTACAATCTGTTTGGGCATAAAGTAAACACTTGTAGATTTACTAAAACTCCTACTTTTGGTCATAAACAATTTTTTGGTGCTATCAGAAACATAATATGCTTTACATGTTTTCAATATGGCCACACTTCAAATTACTGCAAAATGCTATAAAGACCTGCAAAAGTGTGGAGACCAAAACTTGAATAATCTATGCTTGTTCAAATAGCCTTGATATCCACTAAATCTACCATTTGAGTTTTGGATAGTGGATGTTCCCATCATATGACAAGGGACAAAAATAAATTTTCTATTTTGGAAAATCATCCAGGGGGTTTTGTTAAATTTGGTGATAACACAGGTCTATACATTACTTGTAATGCCCCGCCAGGAAACCCCGAAGGGATTAAGCTAAAACACACAAATGGAGTGCAATAAATTTTTTTTAAAAGTTAAACACAACCTAATGATACAACGAGATATCAAAGAACAAATTATACAATGGAAGACATCAACTAACACCTAAAGAGTTTTCCAACGTGGTTACTTTATTCCAAATTTAACTTAACTCAAGACAAGATAATACTTATACAAAGAATAATTTCTTTCATTAAGACTAAATCATAGGTACCATATGAATACATCCATTAAGGTTAAAACATAGCTAATATTAAGATTGAAAATGTAAATAACCCAAATGAAGTTCATCCATTAGAATTACAATTTAATCATACCTTTCGTTCATATTTTTCTTATTAAAATTTAAGTCACACATCTAATTAATAACGCACTTGAATTTTCACCATAACTAACGAGATCTTTCCATGCATACTTAATTTCCTAAATATATTCCATTATTCCAAACTACATTCTTTCATGATCCAATTTACTGCATTTAAAAGATATGCATTTACAATTAATTTCATCTAATCCACTTCATACATTCGAACATACTGCCATTCATGCATGTTAAAACTAAAAAAGAAAATATAAGTACAAAAGCAACACATAACACCAAAGTGATCTCAGAGTTCACCCCTAGAGGGCTACATCTTCGAGTCTGCTCAACTGCAAGACCCCTCTGATAATTAAATAAGTTAAGGGTACATAAGTTTCATATCATTTACATTCCCGCCATCAAGGCGAATCAAACCAACAAACAGCCGATCACATCAATCAATAATTACATAAATGATCCCTATAAAGAAACGGATCCAACTGAACATATCAAAAGCTAATATAAGGTCCATTTCTCGATAGTACTCTAACTAGAGACCTGACCCGCTATGGCCAACCACAAATCACCACTTGACACCCACATAAAGGACAAGACTAGTTAAAACACCATCATAAGGCAACAACCAAACTAGAAACCGAAGACATAAACAGGTACCCCAAATCAACCAAACGATAGGGTCCAAACAAACATATCAAGGCCTTGCCATTACTTTAAACAATAGTGAATACAGAAATTAAACTTGCATAGGCAATAACCAAAAAAGGACAATCTTCTTTCCTATTGGTTTAAACAATAAAAGTCAATCAAGTTTTGTAAATGATCTAAGTTTTCAAAATACATTATTAGAAAAATCACCATAATGAGGAGAATACAATACCACAATTGCAATAGTTCATTTGTCTATGTCTCAATATAGAGGAAAAATATAAACTAACCATTTATTTTACTAAATGAAAATCTAATTAACTTACCAATTTTCCAAACGATACATTATTAAATTTCCAATAATTTCAATAGCATATCGTATAATATTATTTAAAAATTATCAATTTAATAAATATATTTCATTTCAACAATTTTCCAAATAAAATAATATTTTATCTTTTTCCCAAAAAGATACTTCCTCAATAAAACATATACCAAAATTAAATATTAATTATTATATATTTATTTATCCCCAAAAATATAAACAATTAATAATTTAATAATACACAATATTAACGAATTAAGTATATATATATATATATTATCATGATTAACATATATTTAAAATATATATTAATTAATATTTAATAAAACAATTAAACATTTTAAAACCCACTTTAAATTTAATATGCTATAATATTTTTTTATTATTATTATTATTTATTTATTTTATTTTATTAATTATTATTATTATTTTTTTAAACATGTAAATAATTTCCAAATTCATTAAAACCCCTTTGATAGAATTTACATAGAAATAAAATTCCCAACTCAATAAAATTCATTCATAGAATTTTATTCCAATTACTTTTTCTTTAAACTAGATAAACCAATAAATTTAATTCATAATTAAATTTATTTCTAAAGAAATCAACTAATTTCACAGATATTTATTTAAAGGACTATCAGAACAAATCAACAAGAGAGAATAATTTTTTTCATAATAATTTCTCTAATTTTCTCAAAATTAAATTACTCCCATTAACTAGAAAATTAACATCAGGCAAGAATTTTAAATCAAAACCTGAATTAACCAGAAGAGGGTTTTGGATCTGACAAATAATTTACACACACACCATTCAGAGAAAAATAGAATTATTTTCTTAAAAACCAACAAATCAAAGAAGCCACCCAACCTGGTATAGCTTTCCTGGAAGAAATCTGTAGAAGAGCCCTAATCTTTTCAATAAGCTTCCAATAAATTTCTTAACCTAAATTCCTGACCCGTTTCCTGTGTATCTAAAATAAAGACCTATTCCCTATTTAAACTAAAATTCTAGGTTCAATAGCTTTTTCTCACAAGCCTAAATTTAGAATAAAAGTAATTTTATTTTATTTTCTAATTTTATAACAAAAGATAAGCTAACATGCAATAATTAAAAATCATTATTCTTTCTTTTCTTTTCTCATGAAAATTAATTAATTTTCTAAATAAAGAATTAAAACAATACTTTATTTCCAATTAATTCTTTTATTTATTTATTTAAAATTCTAGGGACAATAAATGTAATTAATCTAATTTATTTTTCCACTAAAATTTAAATAAAAATATATTTCTAATATCATGCAGCTTGCAACTTAATTTAATTAATTAATTAATTAAGTTTATGGAATTATCTCATAGTTGAATTGTTTATGCATTGAGATTATAAATTTAGTTAATTAAAAGAAATGCTTTTCTCCCTCATTTAATTTTTAATTAACAAAGCTAATAGTTGCATTTCACAATATTAATGAGGGTAAAATATTTTTAATAAAATTAAATTCTCAAAATCAATCTTACACACTATATAAAATAAATATGAATAAAACTCACTTTTCTAATCAAAATTGATTTTCTTAAATAATTAAAATTAATCTTTCTATTCCAAAAAAGCAAAAGAGATTAAATTATTTCTATTTCGAATAAATTTAAATCTTTCCTTTTTAAAATGCATAAACTGAATAAATTCGTTATTTAAAATTAACCATTAAATTAAACTCACTACAAACATAAATAGGGCGATCTTTTTAATTAATGATTAATCACATAAAAGAAACCTATTTATTTTAATTCCTGAATTACTAATGTGCAAATGAACACATTAAATCAAAATAAATACTTAGGATTAAATACTCTATTTACCACACGCCAAGCACGCAAACCAAGTAAGCCAACCAATTACCTAACCTGCAAACCCAAATGAAAAGAAAACTGATGGAACACAAGTGACACTCATTTGAGTATGACTAGAGTAAACTGAAGGTTTTACAACCACCTAACCCAAATTCTAAGGATGAAAGAGGTATACTCAACCTTGCGAATCTAGGTGAAGACGAACGTTACACCTAAGTGGTACTGTACCTGCAATCTCCTGCAACCAAGAGTCAGACAAGCATACATATATATATATATATTTAATGAAGAAGTTAGCTTGAGATTAATAACAAGAATCAGGAGGACAATTTAAACTTACATAAGAATCAATGCAAAAGCACATTAACAGATACTCACAATAATCATAATATTTGACTAAACATTACCTCATGGTAATTCAACCATTCAAGATTGCCACATAAAAAGTCAACCAAGGTCAAACTAGTTTTACAAAGTTGTCTAGGGTAGGGGTACTACATTACTAGAACAAGAACAATTATGATAAACAAAGACATGCCTATTAATGATGTCTACTATGTGGAAGGATTAAAATATAACTTGCTAAGCATTAGTCAGATTTGTGATAGTGGACATCAAGTTGTGTTTAACTCTTATGGTTGTGTTATTAAGAAAAAGTCAGGGAAAATAATAGCTAATGGTTTCAGGACACCTGGTAACTTATATAATTTGTCTAACTCCACAAGTCAAGAACAAAGTGCAGACATATGTCTTATGAGTCACATAGATGAAAACTGGTTATGGCACAAGAGATTCGGTCATGTAAATTTTGATAATATGATCAGAATTAGCAAACATAAAAATGTTCGAGGTCTACCTCTAACTAGTAGACCTACAAACTCTGTTTGCAGTGAATGTGTAAAAGGCAAACAAACTAAGTCATCCTTCAAATCTAAGGAGTTTTTATCTTCAAGGCCATTAGAATTAGTCCACACAGATTTATGTGGTCCTACTAAAATTCAATCCCTGAATGGAGAAAAATACTTTATGTTGTTCATAGATGACTACACCAGAATGGTATGGGTAACCTTTCTCAAATATAAATTAGACGCTTTTGAGAGGTTTAAAATGTTTAGAAAAATGGTTGAAAAAGAGTCTGACTTGAAACTAAAATGCTTAAGATCAGATAAGGGAGGTGAATTTACTTCTCAAGATTTTATTGAATATTGTGAAAAACATGGTATCAAAAGACAATATTTTGCTGCTCATACACCTCAATAGAATGGGGTGGTAGAAAGAAAAAATAGAACTGTAAAAGAAATGGCAAGAACTATGCTTAATGAATCTAATCTATCTGATAAATATTTGAGAGAAGCTATTCACACAGCTGTGTATATACTAAATAGGGTTCAGATTAGAATAAGGACTGCGTGTACTCTGTATGAACTCTAGCATGGAAAAACAACATCTGTTAAGCACTTTAGAATTTTTGGATGCAAGTGCTACATTAAAAATGATTCTGATAATCTGGATAGCTTTTAGTCAAAATTTGATGAAGGAATCTTTCTCGGTTATTCTTCAAATAGCAAAGCTTATAAGTGTTTCAACAAATGCCTAAAAAGGATGGTTGAATCTGTAAATTTGATATTTGATGAAAATTTGAATATGTCTAAAACTCAAGTTCAAAGTGTTGAAGAGGAATCTGATCTAGAACTTAGAAATGTCTCAGCTTCTATTGAATCTA
Organism: Cryptomeria japonica; assembly: GCF_030272615.1. NCBI lineage: Eukaryota > Viridiplantae > Streptophyta > Pinopsida > Cupressales > Cupressaceae > Cryptomeria > Cryptomeria japonica. The sequence continues at coordinate 164,216,689 of NC_081412.1, read as the reverse complement.
TTGACACTAGACCAGTAGCAACAAATTCAAACAAAGAAGAGGAAATTTTAGATTCTAGAGTAGAAATACCTCATAAAACACCTTCAAGAATAATCACAAAAAGGCATCCGAAAACTCTGGTTATTGGTAATAAAGATGCAAGTATATTAACCCGTGGAAAAGCCAAACAGGTAGAGCAAGCTCAAATGGCTAAGCATTTCTGTCTAGTAATAGAATTTGAACCTAAAAATGCTTCAGATGCATTAAGTGATTCATTCTGGTTAAATGCTATGAAAGATGAAATTGGTCAAATTGAAAAAAATGAAACTTGGGAACTTGTTCCTTGCCCTGATGGTAAAAATGTAATAGGAGGCAAATGGATTTTCCAAAATAAGTTAGATGAATCGGGAAAAGTGGTAAGAAACAAAGCTAGGTTTGTGTGTAAAGGATACGCTCAACAAGAAGGAGTTAAGTTTGGTGAAACCTTTGCTCTTGTAGCTCGGTTGGAGTCCATTAGAATGTTTCTTGCTTATGCTTCATTTAAAAAATTTACAGTCTATCAAATGGATGTTAAAACAACATTCTTAAATGGCTATCTAGAAGAAGAAGTTTACATGGAGCAACCAGAAGGTTTTGAATCTTCTAAACATCTAGATCATGTGCATAGACTAAAAAAGGCACTCTATGGCTTGAAACAAGCACCTCGTGCTTGGTATTCTAGACTTGATTCACATTTGATTTCAAAAGGTTTTACTAAAGGTAGTGTGGATAGTACATTGTATCCTAAAACAATAAATGATGATCTCTTGGCTATTCAAATTTATGTGGATGATATCATATTTGGGTCAACTAATGATGAATTGTCACAGTTTTTAAGTTATTATGGAATCTGAGTTTGAAATGTCTATGTTAGGACCTCTAACTTTATTTTTGGGCATCCAAGTATCTCAGCTTGAACATGGTTTTTTTATATCCCAAATTAAATATGCTAAAGAGATGTTAAAAAGATTTCAGATGGACCAATGCAATCCAGTTGGCACACCTATGGAAACTGGGTGTAAGTTAGTCAAGGTTGATGAATCACCTCTTGTTGATCAACGTGAATATCAGTCCATGATAGGTAGTTTTCTATATCTTACTGCATCTATGCCTGATTTGATGCAAGCTATATGTTTGGTTTCACGCTATCAATCTGCTCCTAGAGAATCTCATCTAAATGTTGTAAAATGAATTTTCAAGTACATTCAAGGTACTCTAGATTTTGGGCTATGGTATTCCAAACATGATGATTTCACTTTAAAGGGATATACTAATGCTAACTGGGGAGGTTGTGTTGATGACCAACGCAGCACTAGTGGTGCAACATTCTTTCTTGGTGATCGTTTGGTTGCATGGCATAGTAAGAAACAAGAGTGTGTCACTTTATCAACTGCTGAATCTGAGACTACTGCAGCCACAATTTGTTGTACTTAGATGTTATGGATTTCCTATTAGTTAGCAGATTTGGCTATTAAAATTTCAAAACCTATGTCTATTTTTTGTGACAACACTAGTGCTATTCAAATATCTAAAAATCCTGTGATGCATTCTCGCACCAAGCATATTGCAATTAAGTTATAATTTTTGCGCGAACAAGTCTCCTCCAATGAAGTCACGCTGATTCATGTATCCTCACAAGCACAGGTAGCGAATATATTTACTAAAGCTCTACCAAAAGAACAATTTGAGTAGTTGTGTGCTCGATTGGGAGTTTACTCTCAATTTTTTCTCACTATCTAATTTTTTTTGCAAGGGGGAGCTTTCACACATGCTCCCATTTTGGCCCTCTTTGTCCTTGATGACAAAAAGGGGGAGAACAGGTACACTGGAAAAGGTACATTGGTATAAGGTACATTGGTATTTCTGCAAAAAGGTACATTGGTATTTCTGCATAATGGACATATTTTTGATAGGTATTCTTGCATACTGGACACATTTTTGGACATTGGACACTTTTCACTAGAATTTTTGGCATTTTGTCTTCCTACATACTAGGATACACTAGGCACCTTTAGAACATTTTGGTTTGATGAGATCCATTGATACTTTTGTCACCTTCATAAATTTGATACACTGGTCATTGGCTCATTTTTAGACATATTTCTTATTGGCATATTTGGGTTTTATATTGGCATTTGCATCATATTGAATTGAGAATATTTGGCTCTTGACATGTTTTGATATTCTTTGATCTCGTTCAGCACATTTTGGAGTTAGTTGGTACAGGTACTATGTTTTGGCATATGGTACAAACATTTGGTAGCATTAAGATTCTTTGATGATAGGTATTGGCATTGTTTTGTTATTCACTGATACAGGTAGTATTCTGGTATGATTGGTTACTACAGAAAACTTTTTCAAGATTAGTACAGGTCTTTTCTTGGCACTAGCACTTGACTTATTGGCAAAGGCATCTCACTGGTTCAGGTTATTGGAATAATTTGCATCAAGCATTTTGGCAAAAATAGGTGGATAGAGTTTTTGCCATCAAGGACAAAGGGGGAGTTTGTTGACCTCATCTGTTAATGTTTTGTCCTTGATGACAAGTGGATGTTACATGTTTTTAACCGATTTTATTATTTAGCTTTTACATGGCAAGTTAACTATGCACCGTGGTTGAGTAAGCTTGGAAAGTAAGTTGAGTTAAGTGTTCCCAGTGGATTCCAAATAATTATATGATTGCATTGAGGGAATGTTCAATTGTTAACAAATGACAAAAGACTTCATTGTTGGTTAATTATTAGTTTTTCACATTGCTCACTTGAAAATCTAAATATGAGTCAAGATGTAACCGGAGTGTGTGTAATAGATGGTTACCAGAACTGTTTTTCATAATAACTAAGTTGGTTAAGAGTTACAGAAAGTAACCAAAAAAAAACTTCTAACTATACATAGATATTATATAAATATGTGTAGAAGGTTTGGAAGACATGTATTGAATTGGTTCAAAATTTTGTGGCAAAGAAGATCAAAATATAGTTGCAAACATGTGCAACTGTATTTTCATGAACCTCTTTATGATTTTGTAAAGTTGAGGGGTTGAAGCTCCTTGCAGTAGGGCTACTAAACTAGATGTATTGGGTTGATATGAATAAAAGGATTGGAGTGGTTTTCTCCCGATGATGAGATCTATTTGGATCTTGAGGGTTTCCACTCATCACAAATGATGTGTCGTATTTATAGTCATTTCTAGATTACGCTCTGTTATTTCTATCTTGTTCAATCTATTCAGTTTTATTATATCAGTTGTCCTTAAATTGTTTCGATAAGATAACTATTTATTTCAAGCTGTCCTAGCTTCATATCTTTGTACAACCATTCTATTTTGTAAATGTAAACTAGGTTACCATTTTGTGAGTTTTATCTGGTACTCTGATTCACCCCCTCCCCCTCTCAGAGTACATCTACTTTCAACAGCAACAACCATTTGCAACCTAGAAATCCAACTGAATGTAGTTCCCCCTATAGTAAAAACATACCCTATAGTACTCCTCTGTGAATCAATATCACCTGCCAGATTAGAGTCAACAAATCCACTCAGAGCAGCATTAGATCCTTTGAAACATAATGCCTTCATAGTGGTTCCTTTCAAATACTAAAGGATCCATTTCACAACATTCCAATGTTCCATACCTGGATTACTCATAAACCTGCTCACAACTCCCACTGCATGTGCAATATCTGGCCTTGTGCATACCATTGCATACATCAAACTACCAACAACTGATGAATATGGGATGTTAGACATTTTATTAACCTCTTCCTATGCCTTTGGGCACATCTCCTTAGTCAATTTGAAATGACTAGCCAAAGGTGTACTAACTGCTTTTGCATCTTGCATGTTAAATCTTTTCAACACCACCTTTATATACTCACTTTGGGACAAATTCAAGGTTCTATTTTTCTTGTCCCATGTAATCCTCATACTGAGAATTTGCTTAGTTGCACCCAAATCCTTCATAGCAAATGACCTGGCTAATTTCTGTTTAAGATCATTTATATGTTGCATGTTAGACCCAGCAACAAGCATGTCATCAACATAAAGCAACATGATAATATAACTGCCATTATCCAATCTCTTAAAATATACACAATGATCAGAATGACATCTATGATAACTATGTTTAGCCATGAAACTATCAAATTTTAAATACCATTGTTTGGGTGCTTGCTTTAGGCCATACAAACTTTTCTTCAACCTGCACACCAAGTTCTCCTTACCTTTGACCTCATATCCCTGTGGTTGCAACATGTAAATTTCCTCCTCCAAATCTCCATGGAGAAAAGCTATTTTGACATCTAATTGTTCAAGATGTAAATCATTTGCAGCCACAAGACTAAGTACAGTTCTAATTGAAGTCATTTTTACAACTAGAGAAAATATTTCATCATAATATATACCCTTTTTTTGTGCAAAACCTTTTACCACAAGTCTGGCCTTATATCTTTTCTAGACAGCCTTCCTCCTCCTTTAGCCTATAAACCCATTTGTTAGGCAAAGCTCTTTTTTCTGCAGGTAAAGGGACTAAGTCCCAAGTCTTATTTTTCATCAAGGAGTCCATCTCTTCTTTCATGCCTAGCTCCCACTGTTGTTTGACATCTACCTGCATTGCTTCTTCATATTCCTCGGGTTCACCAGAATCAGTTAATAAAATAGAATACAAAGAAGGAGAAAATCTTTCAGGGGGTCTACTTGACCTCGTAAAATGTCTAACACTTGTAGGAGTTTGTGGGACAATCTGTTGTTGTTGAGCATTAGGTACCTGTGGCATTTCATTTTCAGGAATCTCATCCAATACCACATATTCTTGTTTGTCTTGTTCATGCTTCTTTTCCTGCATATGTTCTTTATATATAACGTTCTCATTGAATATAACTGTATATGGTGAAAATGGATAACAATAACAACTAAATTGAAAGGCTAAAATGAATCCAACCACTAAACCCTAGCCTAACAATGAACAAAGATCCACCATAACATATGAAGATAACCTAAGACAATGCAAAATAACTCAAAATCACAAAGATTATACCATCACATGTCCAATAGGGTTTTGATCTCCATTCTTCCTATCTCCATTGATCTTGCTTGATATATTTGCTCTCGGATTTTTATATGCACAAGAGCTCAACAAAGAATGGAATGTGGTTGCAAGTAGGATGTTAGTGTAGCCAAGTACTCCAAAATCAGTCCTTAGGATGTGTCATTAGGGTTTGACAATGAAGAAAGCATCTCCTTAAATAGAAGACACAATAAGAAATGGAGGGTTAAGATTGAGAGGTGTAAAAAGAGAGGTTGGCTAGGATTAGAGGGTAGGTAAAAGAAATACCAAAATAATGAAAGAGGTAGGTAGTGTATGAATTAAGAGAGGAATGACATGTGTCATGTGTAGAAAAAGATAAATTAATTAAATAAATAAAGATTTATTTAATTAATAGAAGAAATAGGACAATTAAATAAATAAAATATTTATTTAATTTAGGAAAGGGATAATTTAAATAAATAAATGTATTTATTTAAATAAGAAATAAGGCTAGAAGAGGATAAATGAATTAATTAAATAAATAAAAATTTATTTAATTAATAGAAGAATTGGGCTTAGATAATTAAATAAATAAAATATTTATTTAATTAAACATGACAATTTTGAGTGTCTACATTTTGCCCCTCTTTGAGACAATGCGGCTTGTCGCGTTGTTTCAAAGAAGATAAGATGAACTGATACAGAGTTGCCCCAGAATGGGAATTATATGCCCCCTCGAGAGATTGGATGAAAATGTCTGAAAAGATTGCAGACAATCTCTCGATAAGAAAGACGGGATAGAATGGGTTGATTAGATAAAGTGACAAAGTCACGGGATGAAGAATACTGACTCGGGAAATGAAGGCGAGGGCTAGGGTAGGCTATAAGATAGACCACAGGCAAAAGACATCCTCATTGTCATCCACACCCTTAGAAGATCACAGTGCAGAGCGAGAAAAGAGCAGTAGCAGTCAGCAGTGATGGCTTTCATTCATAGATTCGACCGTGTTCGCCGATTCCAGTGACCAGCAGATGCAGGAGAGCCGGTAAGTACCCGAAAACCTCCTCGTACTTTCACGCATTTCAAGTTTTGTCATAAATGCTCAGTAGGTAGCAATAAATGCGCTAGGAATAGGGTAGTTAAAAAAATGCAAAAATGCGCAACCGCGTCTGTGTCCAACAAGTGCGTCTGTGTCGGGTCCAGGCGCGTCTATGCCCGGGACCGCGTTTGTGCTGAATATGGACGCGTTTGTGAAATGTAGAAGCGTCTGTGCCCTGTAGGGGCGTTTATGTCATGTAGGGACGTCTGTGTTCCCTGGTCGCGTTTGTGCATGGCATAGGCACGTTTGTGTTCAGAAAGCGCGTCTGTGTTGCAGAAGCGCGTTTGTGCAGTCTATAAGCGCGTTTAGGAGTTAAAAGCGCGTTTGTGAGTCAAAATGCATAGTTTGAGCCTTCTAGGTCAAATCGGCAGTTCTGTGATGAACATACGCTGTCGATTGGATAAGCTGCTGAGAAGATACACTCAAGCACGTCCTCTAGGAAGACTAGGATAGATCAAGGTACTTTGTGATGAACAGGGAGCACCAAGATAGGCAGCACTTTGTGATAAACAGGGAGTGCGAATGTGAGTGACACTTTGTGATGAACAGGGAATGTCACACACGTAGTACTTTGTGATGAACAGGGAGCACTACTAGGGTAGATAGCAACACTTTGTGATGAACAGTGAGTGTCACTAGGATAGGCAGCCATATGCATTTAGATAGCAAGTAGCATTTTGTGATAAACAGTGAATGCCACGATAACTGACAAGATTGATTGTGTGACTGCAGGAGTACTTGCCTATGTTGGAGTCACGGGAGAGATTCCCATCGACTCAGAGGTTGCGACCAGAGTTGTCGATCCAGGATAGGATTTATATTGAGGAGATGGGCCTTACACATGTGCTATATGTGCCCGAGTTTCGGGCAAACATGGGTTTGCTGACTGCACTGGCGGAGAGATGGCACTCCGAGACATGCACGTTTCACTTGCCTATAGGTGAGATGACAGTGACGCTGGAGGATGTCTACAGGATCTTGCATATACCGATCGATGGAGAGCTGATTCCATACGATCGTGACGGAGACAGAGAGGCATTGAGACGAGTATTTCAGGATCCCGGTTTGGAGATGAGGGCAGGTTACGTAGCCTGGGATACCATGACCACTACAGGTTTGGCTTTACCAGCTATTATTGGGGGAGCCATCAGTGGTTACTTGTGTCCGGACAGAGCTACACGGGGATTGGCAGTTGGCTGGGGAGGGGCATTGGAGACGCTGATGACAGAGCACACCAGATATGCATGGGGGCCATGTGTCCTGGCCCATTTGTACTATGAGCTGCATCAGTTTGTTTACCACGGATCAGTGGGCTTGGGCTGCGGAGTGACTCTCCTACAGGTGTGAGCATATGAGCACCTTCCCATCACACGGCCCATTCACTTCAAAGGCAGGGGGCATGGACGGAGCTTCATGCATTTATATGATATGATTACATCACAGCCTCGGATTGGTCGACTGGAGCACTGGAGACGCGTCATAGATGACATTGATATGGTTATCTGGAGGCTGTACCTAGGGTGCGAGGAGTGGGAGGACGACGCCTTGGAGCTACCTTATACATTCAGGAGCAGGTATCTGATTGGGCGGATGCCCTATATTCTGGAGAGGCAGCTTGTAGACAGGGTATGCAGACAGTTTGGCCGGATTCAGCGGATGCCACGAGGCTCGAGCATGTATGCCCGTACAGTCAGAGATCAGGTACAGTTCGGGCCGCTGTTATCATATGATCAGGCCATGACACAGCTAGCAGAGATGATGCCATTACCATGGGACATGTGGCCAGAGGTAGAGGATGCAGGGATGGACGCAGAGTACTCTGTGTATTGGGCAGAGCATCCATTTCCTAGGTTGACAGATCCGGGAGAGCTGTTGGAGGGAGAGGCGGGAGGGGATGATGATGATGATGGAGGTGGAGGAGATGGAGGCAGGGGCCGACGAAGGCAGAAAGGAGTGGTGGGAGAGAGGCAAGTAGCACCTTGGAGGGAAGGAGGATAGGAGAGAGTAGCTCAGGTGGTGAGGGGTCGAGGTGGATTGCCCCTTCAGGTACCAGTAGCACAGGGTCCTAGACAGGGACCTAGACAGGTGCAGGGACAAGGACAGGTACAGGCACAGGTACCTATTCAGGCACCGAGATAGGTGCAAGCGGAGGCATAGGTACAGGCACCTGCAGAGGAGGAGCCACAGGCAGAGGCTGAGGGCGGAGATCCTGAGGAGGATGAGCTGTTAGAGCTGCGAGAGATCTGCCAGGGCCAGGCAGATGAGATTGAGGATTTGGTGCGGGAGAGGGATCACCTCCGGATCAGGCTCAGGGACACAGAGCGGGAGAGGGACCAGGCCATCCAAAGATATACTGAGGCCGAGGCAGCTCTGAGGGCAGGGAGGTAGGCAGCAGAGGATGCAGGGGCAGGCTACGCATATGTGTTGCGAGCCAGAGAGGAGATCGCCTATTGGAGGGATCTGTACTATGGTGTTGTGCCAGCGGATCAACGGGCGAGGAGCTTCCATAGATCGTCGCGCACAGTGACGGCTACGGGAGGGAGTCGTAGGAGGCAGGCATCCAGCGGTGGGGTCATGGGTCCTCCACCACCACCAGACAGGCAGGGGGATCCTGGAGCGGGACCATCTACAGCTCAGACTCCGTCGAGGCCAGGCGGCTCCGAGGGAGGGAGTTCATCATAGCCATAGTGGGCTCCCCTTTGTATCAGTATATGTACCATTTTTTGTATTGTAGACACCTGCGGGTGATTTTGTAGCCATATGATTTTTGACATCATTGTATCATGACACTTTTTTGATTATATATGAGATGAGTCACCATTTTTGCGGCAGCTATATGCATGTGTACCTTATGTGATGAGATGTTCTTATGTAATACATGTTTTATGATATGGATGCAAATATGATGCAATGCAATATATTTTTATTCTTTTATGTTGTATATGTGATGCATGATGCAAATGTGAATGTATGTAATGCAAATGAATATGATAATGCAAATGATTATTTAGATAATGAAAATGTGAGATGTGCTAACATGTGTTGTATGCAGGATGTGATGCAATTGTGATATCTATATGTATGTATGAAATGCTTATATGTGGTGATGTAGGTGTAACTATATGAAATGCAAATGTTTTTGGTGTGTCATTATACTCAGTCATGTGATAGCGAGCTACGTGGACTCGAGAAGGACAATGGAAGTCAATCAAGAAAGGGGGATGGAAGACAGAAGATATGAACGTGAAAGAGCTTCTTGTGCGTTATCATCATTGAGCTTTATTATGGCAGAATAGGTTATGACAATCGAGGCATTTGTTCGGCCCAGAAAGTCATTGTACCTGTTTGCATGGAGATAAGACAGTCACAAACAAGGAATGCCCCAGTTCATACTAGACTCACAGTGTCCTCATATCCTTGGACAAGTCATAGCATTACTAAAAGACAATCCACAGACAGCAAATGCAAATAGGTGACGATACCCCATCCTCGCCTTTCTAGTCAAAGACATCCTGGAGATAGAATCTCTAGTCAAAGACATCCTGGAAAAGCTAAAAGACATGTCACGAAAAAGATAAAATCAAAAGAAAACCAAGACTCGACACCAACATCCACTGTAGTCCTCAAGTTTAGTGTCTCTTGTCACTTGTTTAAGTCTTATTCGATTGTGGTCACAATGTTCACTTTCACAAAAAGGATAGATAGCACTGAACCAAATGTTGTCTGAGTCTGTTGAAAGATTTGATTTTGTTGAAGCTCATTGTTGCTGCTGTGTCTCATTTGAAACTAACTGAATCCATGAAACTGATATTTTATTGTGGAGAAGACGAAACTTTATTGTGGACTGGCGATGCAGATGTTGCTTTATTGCGGATTGTGCGTGGATAGACTTGAAGGAAGCTGGAAGAAACTGTACTCCTCCAAACATGTGATGTTCTCAGTTCCACACCCATTACTAGATGTAGGATTGGCCGTAGTCACAGAGAGGATCCGATTTATTATGGATGGAAAGGGAGTGAAAAGGGAGGGTTATGGATGGCTAACCAATCTTAGGTAGATCAATAACAAGCCATGATGGGAATAGGTAAGTTTATTTGTGAGTGAATAGGTTGTGAGTGTGTGCAAAGTGAAAGATGAAAGAGAATCCTAAAGGAGAGAGGAGCAAAGTCTCTACGCATGGCGCTGGTGACCTAGTTTTCACCATGGTACTTGCCCAGGGCGCCACCGAAGTGGTTTTCACCGTTGGATGAAATTATTTCTCTTTACTTTTTTGGATTTTTCAATTTTTTTGTTGTCACAAGGCGCCTGTTTGCCAGGTTTTCACCAAGTGACAATTTTTTTGTTTTATAATTTTTTTTTGTATTTTTGAAATTTTTGATTTTTTTGTATTTTTGAATTAGGATGTTCTGAAGAGCTTATGTGTAGAACCTGCGAAGGTGCATGCTGTTGATAGGATCCTCCAAGGATTCACCTTCTGTAGTTGAGAGCTGATATGCCCCAGATCCATATACTATTGTGATGATGTAAGGACCAAGCCAGTTTGGTTCGAACTTGCCCTTCTTATCTCTGTCTTGCTGATTCTTGAGGTTCTCTCTGAGGACTAAGTCACCTACCTCAAATGTGCGAGGCTTGACTTTGTGATTGTAACTGCGACTCATTCTTTGTTGGTAAGCCTTAAGATGATTAAAAGCAGTGTGTCGTCGTTCCTCCAGCAGTTCTAGTTCTTGTAAGTGAGAGACCCTGTAGTCTTCATCGTTGATTATGTTTCTCAAGGAGACCCGTATAGAAGGTAACTCGACCTCAATAGGCAAGATGGCTTCAGAGCCGTAGACAAGTGAGTAGGGTGTAGCTCCTGTAGGTGTGCGAACACTTGTGCGGTAGGCCCAAAGTGCAGGATTGAGTTGGATGTGCCAGTTACGGCCAGCGTCGTCGACTGTCTTTTTAAGGATTTTGAGAATTGTTTTATTAGATGCCTCAGCTTGGCCATTACCTTGGGGGTAATATGGTGTGGAGAAACGATGGGATATATGGAAGCGCTCATAGAGTTCACGAACATCCTGATTTTTGTAAGGATGCCCGTTATCAGTAATAATGGAAGTAGGAATCTCGTATCGGCAAATGATGTAGTTCAGGATGAAGGTAGCGATTTGTTTCCCAGTAACTTGTGTGAGAGGCACGGCTTCAATCCACTTTGTAAAATACTCTGTGGCTGTGATAATGAATTTATGTCCATTGGAAGAAGGAGGGTGAATCTTTCCTATGAGATCGAGTCCCCACTAAGAAAAGGGCCAAGGAGATGCAAGTGGTTGTAGTTCCTGTGCTGGTGCATGTATGAGGTCTCCATGAATTTGACACTGCTTACACTTTTTGACAAACTGATATGCATCTTTTTCCATAGTAGGCCAGTAGTATCCAGTCCTGATGAGTTTCTTGGCCAAGGTAGGACCACTAGTATGCGGGCCACATATCCCTTCATGCACTTCTCGTAACGCAATCTGAGCTTCGTCACTCTCTAAACATCTAAGAAGAGTGCCATCTAGACCTCGTCGGTATAGGATATTTGCTAAAATGACGTATCGAGAGGATTGGCGAATGAAAGTGCGGCGTTGATTGTTCGATAGTATGTGAATATGGAACCATATAACTGGGATTCAGGACCAACAACACATATCATTTCCGTAGGAGTGATCTCATATGATGGAATCAACAGGTTGTCTACCAGGAATTCATAGCAGGTCTCATTTTGCGGTAAATCAATGAGAGAAGCAATTGTAGCCATGGCATCAGCAGCGCGATTCTGTTCTCTTGGTATCTTCTCAAACTCTATCTTTGCAAAGTGCTGTTTCAGATCATCTACCAGTTGTTTGTAAGGCATTAGCTTTTCATCTTTTGTTTGATAATCATCAGTTGCTTGACGGATGACAAGTTGAGAATCCCCAAAAACATGAAGTTCTTGGATCTTCCATTGAACTGCAATTCTTAACCTAGTTGTTAATGCCTCGTATTCCGCTATATTGTTAGTGCAAGGAAATGATAAGCGGTATGACTTTGGTATAGAATCACCTTGGGGAGTTATAAAGAGTATACCTGCTCCTGCCCCGTGCTGTGTGTATGAGCCGTCAAAATATAATTGCCATGGCTTTGCAGGTGATATTGTTAGAATGGACTCATCTGGAAATTCTGACTGTAGAGGAACATCATCTATCATGGGAGCATCTGCTAGTTGATATGCGATGGCTTGTCCTTTTATAGCTTTTCTGTCCACGTATTCAATGTCGAATTCACTCAAAATCATTACCCACTTGGCCAGCCGCCCAGTAAGTGTAGCTTTGTTGAGAAGATATTTTAGTGGATCAATTCTGGCAATCAACTTAGTCTTGTGAGTGAGCATATAATGTCGTAATTTTTGTGAAGCAAAGACCACAGCGAGACATGCACGCTCGATTGGTGTGTAGTTTAGCTCATATCCCACCAATGTGCGACTGATATAGTAGACCGCTTTTTCTTTGCCGTCAGGTATTTGCTGTGCTAGGAGTGCCCCCAGTGCTGTCGGAGTAGCTGATATGTAAAGTAGCAATGGTTGATCTGGAATTGGTGGCATCAAAATTGGCGGGTTCAAAAGATAGTCTTTGAGCGCCTGAAAAGCCTGTTGACAGTTCTCATCCCATTTGAACTTGATGTTTTTGTGTAGCAGGTGCTGGAAAGGGTTACACTTATCTGCAAGTTGTGCTATGAATCTTCGTATGGACTGGAGTCTCCCTTGTAAAGACCGAAGTTGACTGATATTCTTGGGTGGCGGCATGTCCAATATAGCCTTGACCTTTGCTGGATCAACTTCTATTCCTCTTTTAGACACAATGAATCCTAGGAGCTTCCCGGAGGTTACTCCAAAGACACATTTCTTAGGATTTAGTCTTACTTTGTATTTTTCTAGCCGATCAAAGACAATTGAAAGTATGTCCAAGTGTGTGTCTCTGTCTATTGATTTTCCCAAAAGATCGTCAACATAATCTTCCACGGTTATGTGCATGAGATCATGGAAGATAGTAGTCATGGCTCGTTGATACGTGGCACCTGCATTTTTCAGCCCAAAGGGCATGACATTCCAGCAGAAGGTTCCCCATGGACAAGTGAATGATGTTTTATGTTGATCTTCGGGTGCAATCCTGATTTGATTATATCCAGAAAATCCGTCCATTAAAGATAACATCTCATGGCCTGCTGTGAGATCAACGATCAAGTCAATGTTTGGTAATGGGAAATCGTCCTTTGGACAAGCCTTGTTGATATCTCTGAAGTCTGTACATATTCAGATGCTGCGATCTGGTTTGCTAACAGGTACTAAGTTGGAAATCCATTCAGGATAATCAATTGGGCGTATGAATCCGACATCCAGTAATTTCTCCAGCTCTGCCTTGACTAATAATGCCACTTGTGGATGCATTTTCCTCAATTTTTGTTTTACTAGTTTTGCCCTCGGCTTGACTGTTAAATGATGCATTACCAAATCCGGGTCTAGCCCAGGCATATCAGCATAAGCCCATGCGAAGTTGACTTGTCGTTCCTTAAAGAAGCTTATGAATCTTGCTCTCTCGGCCTCTGTCAATGACTGAGCCAAAAATATGTTGTGTGGAACCTCTGTTGTACCAATGTTTGTCTTTATAGTCTCCTCTACCAACATGGATGATTTTTCCTCGTATGATGCTGGGAGAATGTTGAGCCTTCCATCTTCGGGCGCCTCAGAGAGGTTTTCACCCTCAGATACGTCCTTTCTTTTTACTTTTTTAGAGTCAGATAGCGCCACAGTGTGGTTTTCGCCATAAGACCCTTGTTTTGTTTTTATTTTCACATTTTTGCGACTAGAAGGCCCGACACCCTCACCAAAGTATGCCATGTTATTAAGCTCTATGGCGTATCCTTCTTTGTGGTCTCCAGGAGGAAGATCATCACGAATGCCAAGATAATCGACAATAGCTTCGTCATTTTGAAATGTATCAAACTGTGCTGGTCCCTCATGATCCCAGTCAATGAGTTGGGGGTGGACAAGGGGAAGGTCTTTAGTGTTTTCAGAGTTCGCAAGGCTAATAGTGAAGATGTGGTTATATTCAGATATGTCAAGATAGTCATCGAGGTCATCAATGGCACTCTCCTCATCAGTTTCGATCATGAGTGAGTCCAAATTATCATCACTAGTAGCACCCTCAGGGATAGGTGTCCTCATCCTATGTGATCTTGACCTAGGGCCTTGAAACGAAGCTTGTGCGGGATCTTTATGGGTTGGTTCTTGACCAACTCTGAATTTTCTATAAAATTCCTCCTCCTCTGTAGGTTCCTCTGGTTCTCTAAATGTCTCGGTGAGCTCGTAGTCACTGGAGGATTTGTCTGAACCCCATTCCCACTCATTGGAGTTAGTGGAATAGTCATCCTCTTGTGGAACTTCGGCCACTTTGATTCGCCATACCTATTTTGTTCCTTTATTGTGTAGTCTGGGATCTAGAAAACCAAGCCCTTTTGAGCGTTCCCTTCTTGTAGTTAGCTCAGGTTGTAAGGGCTCCATGACACCTTCTTTGCATAGTCCGAGAGGGCTTTTTCCATTGTACCCGAATCTTTGCAGAATTTTGAAGCCTTTGCCATAGTTCCCACAGGGTATTATAATCTGGTCATGTGTTTCCTCTTCAATGTCCTTATATAGCATTTTATATAAATTTTCTTCTTCCAGTTCACCCCATTTTTGAAAGAAGGTAGGATCCCATTTGAGTATCATGATGGAAATTTGCTTGTTAGGATGTGGTCTCCCATATTCCTTTGGGGAGCTCATGACTTGTCGTAAAAACATTGTTTGATTCAAAGTGTATTCTCCCATGCCTTTGTCTTGAAATTTGGCTCTAAGTTCACCTTGCTTGGATGTCGAAGGTTTTAATGACTCAGGATCAATATATGCTGAAGAAGGAGTAGCCTCACGATTGCTGGGAATGATAGTCTCAGTATGTGATCTCAAGTTATTGCAATATATGAATGGATTTGGGTCACCATTGACCGTTACCTCGACTCCATTATGAGGAAACTTAATGCACTGATGGTATGTTGATGGGACTGCCCTCATTTCATGAATCCACGGATGTCCTAGCAATATGTTATATGCGAGATCTAGATCCAGGACTTGACAAACCACATCCTTTGTGACTGGCCCTATTCTTAGTGGTAAGGTGACCGTGCCCTTGGACGAGCACTCTTCATCATCATAAGCCTTGATGGTGATTTGGTTTGTAGAATTCACAGCCTTGTCGGAATAGCCCAATTGTCTTATGGTGCTCAATGTACAAATATTAAGACCTGCTCCTCCATCTATTAGGACTCGCTTTATTCGATGTTTATGTATGAAGGCTTCAACGTGTAGAGGTGCATTATGGGGCTGACTTATGGAGGCGTCATCGGCTTCTGTGAATGTGAGGGAGTGTGGAATGGATAGGTATCCCACCATGGCTTGAAACTGGTCCACGTTCAGATCAGTAGGGATGGCAGTATCTCTCAAGGTTTTGTCAAGGATAGCTTTATGTGCAGGAGATATGCGTAAGAGCTCAAGAATAGAGATGAGTGCAGGTGTCTTTCCTAGTTGTTCTACAAGGTCGTACTCAGGCTTGGTTGATGAAAGATTGGTATTCTTAGTAGAGGCACCTGGCAATGTAATCTTACCTCGACGAGTTGTAACATGACATTCAGAGGTAGATGCGGACGAAGATCCCACACCTTTTAGGACAATTTTGGGTCTTTGAGAAGAATTCTCAGGATTTTTATTTTTGATAGTAATGGTAGAAATATGATTGTCCATTGAGATGTGATTGATAGTAGAATCATAATTGTAAGGTGCTCTAGTGTAATTGGCTTGATCATCTGTGACTTTGCCTTTTCCTTTGTCATGTTTTGGGAATGGTTCCTTAAACACCTCATGCTCTTGGTTAGATGAATGTCCCTCAATCTCTATATCTCCTCTGTCAATGAGATCTTGTACAATGTTTTTCAATCGATGGCAATTACCTGTCTTGTGACCCTTGCTCTTATGAAACTCACAATACTCATCATCATTCCACCAATTTGGTTTTACCTTTGGTTCATAAGGAGGAAATTCTGGAACCGTGATTACTTTGTTTGCTACAAGCTTTTTGAATACTGATTCAAGTGGTTCTCCCAATGGAGTGTACTTCCTTCGTGGTTTAGAAGTTGTTTGATTGTTCACTTGATTATTGGTAGAATTTGATCCAGAAAAGACGAACTTTGGTCTCACTGTGTTGGCATCAACAACACCATCATTAACCGTGTTCTTGTTCTTGTTCCAAAATTTTGGTTTGTCCTTTCCTTTGAAGTCTTCTTTGTTTTCTTTGAATAGTTTGATAACTCCTTGTTCAATTAAGACCTTTTCTGTTGCTAGGCCCTTTTCAATGACATCCTTGAATGTAGATAAACAAGCTTTTCTAAGATCATAGCCAATAGCTTTATTAACGTTTTGTGTAAACATCTCCACCATCTGTTTTTGCAGGATTTCACAAGAGCATCTGCTAGCTAGGTTTCTCCATCTCTGTAAAAATGTTGCGAAAGATTCTCCTTCTTTTTGTTTCGTATTGCACAAGGTAGTAACTGAGACATCTGTTTCAATGTTGTAAGAGAAATGCTGAATGAATGCTTCTGCCAAGTCACCCCATGACTTAATACCGGGAGGTAATTGAGAAAACCATTCCATAGCTTGATCTCCTAAGCTCTGTGGGAACAACCTCATTAAGTATGTTTCTTCTGCCGCTACCTCAATACAAGCTGTGAAGAATTGTCTTATGTGTGCCTTGGGGTCTCCTCTCCCTCTATATTTGTCAAATTTTGGTGTCACAAAGTGTGGAGGAAATGGAGGCATTGGAATGCTCTTATCGAAGGGATAAGGGCATATATCTCTCATAGTGTATGTAGGTTTTGATGTACTCATGTCCTCCACTTTCTTTTGTAGATCTCTAATTTGTTGCTCCAAATTATTCTTGGGAGGAAATTGATTTCTTGTTGCATACCCCATGTTTGAAACACCCATTTGAGGAGGAACTTGTTGCATGTATGGATGATACTGATCGTAGACATGTCCATATGGAGGTCTATATTGTTGCGACATATATGGAGCACTTGGCATAACTTCTTGTTGAGGGACCCCATATCTGTTTTGTGTGTATAAACCATATTCAATAGGCCTTTCATTTTCCATTGTGTTGCCCCCAATTTTGACATGAGGTCTCCTTGTGTCAAAATTTTGAGGATGTCCTTGAGTATCCACTTGTCTTGATTGACCCATATCTTGAGCATGTGTTTGAGCATAAGGCCTCCATGATGGTCTTTGAGTGTAAGTATCATATGTTTGAGCTTGTGTATGTGGGATTGCTGGTTTCTGAAGCAAAACTGATGGTGACTCCGGCATCATATTATTCGGTCCTCTATTTCCTCCACTATTTGGTCTCCTTTGATCCATGTTGAGTTGAGTTTGTTGTGAGGGTCGACTTTCCATAAGTTGAGATAAGTCAAAATCATGCGGTATTTTAGCTCCACTTTGTGCCATCATGTTTAGAAAGTATTGACGATCTCTCCTCATTATCTCTTCAACCAATCTATTGAATTGGGGATCCATTATGGATTCTTGTATGTCTGCTGATAGTATTGAAGAATTGTCCACGGTGTCATTGTGTGTAGCATTGTTGTTTATAGTGTTTGCGCTCTCCACATTCGGATTGTGTCTATAGATATTCATGTCTAGTAATGTAGTGTGCTCAGGATTGTAGAATAGATCATTGTCATACTCATAAGAACTCATGTTTACGGATTCTTGAGCTTCTTTAGCTATTCTCCTAGATTTTTGAAGGTGGGTTTCAACCATGAACTAGGTTTTAGACCAAGATGAGAGACTAGATGAAAAATGACAAGAGTATGGAAGACCTAGAGTTGTATGGAGCGTAAATGAATCTTGGGGTGTACTTGCAATGTCCAAAGTGTAAGACCAAGTATGTAAGTAGTAGAGTAGGTGTGACTTCCAAAGAGAGGATAGTTTCTCTTGATGAGGTAAGTTGACCTTGACTCTAAGTAAGACCAAATGAGACCCAAAGGTAAGAAACCTTGATGAGGGACCACTTAGCAAAGTGTAGTAGTATGTAGTGTGTTGAAAGAGTATAGTGAGGACAAGCAAGTGACCTTTTTGACTCAAGTTTAGACAAGTATGAATGTAAAATGAGGTATGAAGCAATGATGGACTGTGTAAAACCTTAGAACAGGCTGAATGCTAGATGAAACCTGAAGAGACAACCTAAGAAGCTCAAGTATGTCGAAACTGATTTTCTTTGTTTGCTTGACTGTTAAGATTTTCAAATCCTGACACAGACGCCTCTGTATACTTCATAGACGCGTTATCCAGACACAGACGCTACTCTGTTTGACGCAGACGCTGACAAAAACACAGACGCTATTCTGTACTTCACAGATGTGCTTATCTGACGCAGACGCGGTTTGAACAGACACAGACGCATTTCTGTAACCTTAGTGCAATTTTTCCTATCTTTGAAATTGTTTTGTTGTGACCAAATCTGATTGTTCGACTGTTTTTCGTGACAAGAGGACACAATATTGATGACTCAATGTTTGCAAACTGTTTAGACTCCAAAAGTGTGTTGTTTGATGTAAAAAGTTTTTGCATACACTTGAAGACACAAAAGACACAATGTTTTGCTGTTTTGTCTTGAATGTTTGAGTGTTTAGCATAAGACAAGCACAAATCTTAGGGCTGGCCAAGACAATAGTTGTTGATCCCACATAGGGTTTTACCCCCGAGGCTACACTATTCAGAGCGGATACTTAGATGCTTGACCTCACTGGCTCCACCCTCGGCACTCACTTCTCGGGTCAGCCAAGCATCAGTCCCCATGAAAACTCCCCATGGTGAACTTTGTATCTCTACTAAGAACCGTATGTGTGTGGGCCGCTACCAGAGGTCCGACCTCCTACCTCAACAACTAGAAGGATTTGGGCATCTAAAACAAAGAGGTGCTAGTAAGGGAATCCGCTCGTGTGGCCATACATGCGGCACTTTCAGCTCTGTAAATACAGAAGGCTCCCAGCCGGTAGGGGTTACGCCCTACAAATGATCAAATAAATTTGATCAAACGGGTTTATGGGGAGACATAGTGTCGGTATGAACTAATCAGCACACGTTATTCATGGTTTTCACCATGAATACATTTGATTATAGTGGTTTGGATGAGGTGGGTTTTCCTCGCTACCACTTGGGTCGTTCTCTTCTCACTAGTAGTCCTAATGACCACACAGGAAGACAGGCCCTCTAAAGATTAAACAAAAAGAGCCTATTGCTCAGGACACAAAAGACAATGATTCAATTTTAGTGCACCAATTGAAGTGTTTGCTAAGCTATGAAAACAAGGCACACAATAAAATTACAAAACCTTAGCTAAGGCCCCGCAACAAGATTGTTAGTAGTTTGGGTTGTTTCAAATGATAACCCCTTCCTGCAAGCACACAAGTTAGGTAAATTTTAGAAAACCCAAAAAGACTTTGTGAAAAGGGGCCTTCAACAAAACGTATTTGCCTCCAAAGCAAGCTGCACAAAACCAGGTTAACTAGATCTGCAAGAGTTAGCCGAAAATAAACCAGATCTGAAACCCTAAGTACAAAATCCGAAAACCCGAATCAAAGAAAATTGAAAAATTTGCAAAACAAAAAGCGCAGACGCTTCTAT
Source organism: Cryptomeria japonica (assembly GCF_030272615.1). Taxonomy (NCBI): domain Eukaryota; kingdom Viridiplantae; phylum Streptophyta; class Pinopsida; order Cupressales; family Cupressaceae; genus Cryptomeria; species Cryptomeria japonica. Next base: position 164,196,782 of record NC_081412.1, on the reverse strand, counting down.
ACCAGACGCAGACGCGTCTGTACGACACAGACGCTGTTCTGTGATTCACAGACGCGATCAGAGGTCACAGACGCGACTTTCGAATGCAGACGCGATAAGATCCAGCACAGACGCGGTTAAAATTCTCAGACGCGATTCTAGAAACCTGCAAAAAATAAAATCTAGCAAAACACAGACGCGATTCAAGATATTGCAGACGCCTCTGAAATACAAAAACGCGATCCGAACACTTGCAGACGCGGAAAAACCTAAAATATTGTCGAAAACTGTCCGATCTGCAACTTCAAAAATGCAAAATCTGCAACAAAAATGTTAAATGCAAAGGGACAAGAGTCCCACCGGGCGTGCCAAAATGTATATGGTGAAAATGGATAACAATAACAACTAAATTGAAAGGCTAAAATGAATCCAACCACTAAACCCTAGCCTAACAATGAACAAAGATCCACCATAACATATGAAGATAACCTAAGACAATGCAAAATAACTCAAAATCACAGAGATTATAGCATCACATGTCCAATAGGGTTTTGATCTCCATTCTCCCTATCTCCATTGATCTTGCTTGATATATTTGCTCTCAGATTTTTATGTGCACAAGAGCTCAACAAAGAATGGAATGTGGTTGCAAGTAGGATGTTAGTGTAGCCAAGTACTCCAAAATCAGTCCTTAGGATGTGTCATTAGGGTTTGACAATGAAGAAAGCATCTCCTTAAATAGAAGACACAATAAGAAATGGAGGGTTAAGATTGAGAGGTGTAAAAAGAGAGGTCGGCTAGGATTAGAGGGTAGGTAAAAGAAATACCAAAATAATGAAAGAGGTAGGTAGTGTATGAATTAAGAGAGGAATGACATGTGTCATGTGTAGAAAAAGATAAATTAATTAAATAAATAAAGATTTATTTAATTAATAGAAGAAATAGGACAATTAAATAAATAAAATATTTATTTAATTTAGGAAAGGGATAATTTAAATAAATAAATGTATTTATTTAAATAAGAAATAAGGCTAGAAGAGGATAAATGAATTAATTAAATAAATAAAAATTTATTTAATTAATAGAAGAATTAGGCTTAGATAATTAAATAAATAAAATATTTATTTAATTAAACATGACAATTTTGAGTGTCTACAATAACATCTCTACTTCTAATTATTTTCTTATTTTCAAAATCCCATAACCGATAGCCATATTAATCTATCCCATATCCAATGAAGGTACATTTCTGAGATTTAGTATCAAGCTTGGTTCTATTTTCTTTATCAATATGGACAAAAACTTCACAACCAAAGGTTTTTAGAAAAGAATAATTTACATTTTTACTAGTCCATGCCTCCTCTGGAATACCACCATCCAAAGGGGTTGAAGGTCCTCTATTTATCAAATAGATAACAGTATGTACAATATCTGCCCAAAAATGTAAGGGCAATCCAGCATGCAATCTCATGCTCCTCACGCGTTCCATGATAGTCCTATTCATTCTCTCTGAAACACCATTTTCCTGTGGAGTTCCTGGAACTGTCTTCTGATTTCGAATCCTATTTAAGGAGCAGTAATCTTCAAATTCTTTGCTGCAATACTCACCTCCATTATCCGATCTGAGACACTTCAACTTTTTTCCTATCTCATTCTCAACCAAAGCTTTCCATTTCTTAAAAGTTTCAAAAACATCTAATTTTTGTTTTAGGAAATATATCCATGTTTTTCTGGTTGAATCATCAATAAAAATAACATAATAACAAAAGCCATGAAGAGATGATACCTGAGTTGGTCCCCATACATCTGAATGCACAAGCTCTAACTTCTCACTCTTCTTCTCTTTCCCAAACTTGAGAAATCTAACTCTTTTCTGTTTACCATAAACACAGTTTTCACATAACTCTAAATCAATCTTCTTTAGTCCTAGCAATAGATTTTTGGAGTGAAGGATTTTCTTCCCTTTCTCACTCATGTGCCCAAGCCTATGGTGCCACATTATCGAATCTATTCTTGCAACATCTATTGTTGTTGTCCCTATAGTAACTTTATCTGTAGTAGCTAGGGTAGAGTAAGTGTTACCAGTACACAGATATAATGTGTCTACCTTCGCACCTCTAGCTACTACTAATGATCCTTTAGTGACCTTCCACATACTATCTGAGAAGGTAACTATGCAACCTTCACTACCTAGTTGTCCTACAGAAATTAAATTTCTTCTTAAATTAGGAACATGTTTTACCTCCTGTAGAAACCAGTCATTTCCATTCTACAACTTGATGTTTATCTTTCCTTTTCCAACAATTTGATAGGGCTCATCATCACCCAAATATACCTGTCCAAAATCACCTTGAACATAATCTAGAAAATATTTTCTATGGGGTGTAGCATGAAATGAAGCCCCAAAATCTATTACCCAGGAATCATTAACATTACCCAAACATAAGATTAAAACATCTTGTAAAGTAATATTAGCTTCCTTACTGTCATTTTCATTTTTGTCTCCTTCTTTGTTTTTTTGAGACCAACAGTCTTTCTTTAGATGACCAGGCTTTCCGCAGTACTAGCAATCTTTCTTTCCTCTAGATTGAGAGCGTCCTTTCTTTGACTTCCCTCGCGACTTCTTATTCCCAGGGCCTTTTCCTCTTTCCTTTGATCTTCCTCTGTTCTCCACATTCAAAACACTACCCAATGATGTTGGAGTCTCATATGTGCTTTTCCTTCGCATTTCCTTGCTTAGGATAACACCAACAATATCATCAAATACCAAAGTAATTTTACTAGAGACAGAGTTACTTATAGCCATAACCAAGCTATTCTAGCTTTCTGGCAAAGAACATAAAATCAAGAGAGCCCTAACCTCTTCTACAAAGGTAATTTTTACCGAAGATAGTTGACTAGTAATTGTTTTAAATTCATTTAAGTGCTTTGCTATAGATCCTTCCTCACTCATTTTCAAATTAAACTAACGCTTCATAAGAAATACCTTATTCGAAGCTGAGGGTTTCTCATACAACTTTGCCAATGTCACCATCAAATCTACAATCATTTTTGCTTCTATTATATTGAATTCTATAGATGGTGCAAGGCACAATCAAATGGATCCTAGTGCCTTTCTATCTAAAATGTCCCACTCTTCATCTGACATTGTGGTCACTTTCTTTGCCTTTCCTTCCAATGGCCACCACAAATCCTTTTGATATAGGTAATCCTCCATCTGCATTTTCCATAACTGATAGTTCTGGCCATTAAACTTTTCGACCTTGAATTTGGAATCCTCCATTGCTCCCACTCAAATCTAAGGGTCTTGCTAATTTACAGAAAACCTCGCTCTGCTACCAATTGTTAGGGTTTCAAGCAGATCTGATGCAAATATGAACTAACAATTATATGCAGATTTAAATACAAAAGATAAAGAAATAAAACAGGACACAAATAACATAGAGATTTAATGTGGTTCACCCAGAATGGGTTACGTCCACCATACATAGCCGTCAAATCTTTCTTATTATCTAGCAAATATAGTACATCAACCTTACAATGCCTTAAGCATCCCGGCTGCTTATAACATGCATTTTTAGGGAAAAAACAAAGTTGCCACATTTCAACAATCTCCCACTTGGAGACTGATCAGGCTCCACACTGAACAACTAGTTAGTCTGAGATTCCGGGTAGTGGACCAACCATATGTATACATGTATGGAGGTATGATGAGTTATCCCTACCTGGGGAAGTTAGAGTGGTGGCGACGAGCACTGGATGATTTCTATACAGTGACCTGGAGGCCATATATTGAGTGTGAGCCATGGGAGGATGATGCAGAGGCATTGCCATATATTTTTATGACTCAATACCCCATTGGTAGGACATCCTAAAATGTGGAGAGACAACTTCCAGGTAGAGTTCTGAGATAGTTTGGGTGGCGACAAGGATTGCCTAGTGGATCATGAGAGTATGCAAGGGTGGTTTGAGAGAGGTACTTGTGGGGACCGGTGTTACCCTATGATCAGGCTTTGGAAGAGTTTCGCACTTTACAAGTGAGACCATGGCATATGAAGTCAGGGGTGGTAGATGCAGGGGTGTTAGAGGAGTACACGAAGTATATTGCGGCACATCCGATTCCTTGGATATTAGATCCAGCAGAGCCAATTCTAGATTTTGAGGAGGATAGGGGACAGAGACGGAGGAGGAGAGGAGGTCACATAGGTGGATGAGGGAGAGGAGATGGTGATGGTGGGGATGGAGGAGGTGGTGGATTCAAAGGTGGAGGTGGGGGTGGTGGACATTTATAGTGGAGAGGGAGAGGTGGGTAGCCTTTGCGGTTATCTCAAGGACCTTTGATGCAGGGAGGTATGAGATTAGGTGGCAGGGATGCCGGTGAGGGGCAGGTACCTATGGAGAGAGGAGAGGGAGCCACTAGAGAGAGAGCCACTGGAGAGGCACCGATGGATATGGGGGAGGGAGCGACAGTGGGTGGAGATCTGTGGGATCATATGATAGTATTTTGCAGACTCGCATAGACGATTTGGAGGAAAAGGTGGCCACTAAAAATGTGCAGCTATTTGCATGAGAGTCAAATTTGACCGTAGTGCTGCAGGAGAGGGATCAAGCCATTGACAGGGTGATCCTATTACAAGAGAGAGTGCAGGCCTTAGAGGGAGTACAGGGACATGGGCCATCAACTGATTCCCTAGAGAGAGAGTTGCAGAGAGCAAGTGCAGAGGTTCATTACTAGCAAGGCTTGTATGAGTAGGAGGTGCCATCTAGTTGGCGGGCACTGAGTTATTCATAGATGCGTTGGGATAGATTAGAGCGGTCTCAGAGGATGCAGAGTAGTGGGGGTGTGATGGGTCCTCCATGAAGAGATAGATCAAGTGTTGCGGGGGCTAGTGGGGGAGCAGGTGGTGATGGTAGTGCAACATCCAGTCAGAGTGGTGTCTGAGGGGGAATTCTTGTATGCTTTTACATTGTCATTTTGGACTGTGTCTTGGATGGCTCTTGGTAGCCGATATTTTGGACTTCATTGTACTCTGATACATGTATGTTTTTGGTGATATTATATGATATATATGAGGAGATCTCATATTTTGTGATGATATGCATGTTGATATGTATGGATTTTATGTATGATGATGATCTTATGATTTATGCTTAGATGGATAGTTGTGTTTGTTATATGTATGCATTGATGAGATGATTCCTATTTGCATGTTTTGTAATGACTTATTCCTACATGATGTCTATATGCATGTTTTATGAATGGGATGCTAACATGTGGATGCAGGTTGATGTGCATAATTTGTAGATGTGATGCTTTATGTAATGTAATGCCATGATGATGATGTATGCATATGATGATATAGATAGTATCTTGTGCTTCATGTCAATACAGTGATGAGATAATGATATGTAATGATGTTAATGTAATGTGTTGAAATGAATGATTTATTTATGTAAATGCATTTAGATGGTTTTTAGATGAAAGTGATATGGATAAACAAATGTAAAGTACAAATTTTGATATGATGATTTCTAAATGAATGCAGATGTATAATGTATAAACTAATGTTAATACAAATGGTTTTTATGTTACCTTCTAAATGGCAAAAAATATGATGAAGTGAAATGATAATGTAATGATAATGCAACCCATGGGTAATGAATAGTTGTACCTTAATGAAATTAAAAAGATAATGAATGCATTCTAATGAATCTTAAATGGTACTAAATGAATGCATCTGTAATGGTTAATCATGGTAGTAAATACAAATAAGGACAATTTTATCATATAAATGAATCTAAATGTCTTGATTGTGCAATGATATAATGATACTAATGCAAGTAAATGAGAATGAACTCTATGTATATAATGTAACTAAATGATATTAAATGCATGCTAATGAAGATTTAAAATTTTAATAAACCTATATGCAAGTAAATGATAATGAACTAGGCTTTATGCAAATGCAACTAAATGTAATGAAATAATGATGTGATTATGATAGATGAATGCAAGGTTGTTTAGACCTTGCATGATGCATTGAGGATGTATCAAAGTACTCTATCATGATTGTATCCAAGACCAACTCAATTTTCATATAACTCCTCATATTAATCTTGTTCACACATGCATACAAAACCATGCCTATGAATAATGAATGATTAAATGGATGAGTGACATGAAACAGAATGCAATATAAACAGATGGGATGGAATGATGATCCATAGTGCTTTATTTTCATCACTGAGCATGATAATATCGAACTTGGATGAGATAGTAGGAACCAAGGATGGAGAATTGTACTTGGAAGCCAACAACATAAATAATGAATAAAGAATATGGACCCTTGATAATGGTTCATGCTCATATGGTTGAGGTATATGTTGTAGTTAGCAAGCCGTAGTGATCTATGACTGTATTTTGTATAAGATCACATAGCTTAGTGAACTTCCCACGTAGACACCATTAGTACATGCCCCAAAATTTCATCAGAATAATTCATAGAAGACATACAAACAATGCTTAGGAACCATCCTGACCACTCTAATCACTTGTGGATATCCCGGAGTAGCGTAGGAACCTGATATAAATAAATAAATAACCTACAAATGCAACCAAGTATTTGGATAGCTTAAACATGATTTTCTTGTCAAAGAAAATGTTATCATGTCTTTGTTTTGGTAAGGAAGGATGCATCCTTGTGAAGACATTTTGTGTGTCGATTGTTGATTGTTTGGTTGATCTGATAAGTGGTCATCTTTTGAGTTTTTTCACAATGTTTGTTTGGTATCTACTTTGAAAAATGTATGTACAAGGTGTCGCCATGTTTTTGTTTGATTTTTGATGTTTTTGGATGTTTTTGGATTTTGATGATTGTTTTGAATGTTTTTGGTATTTTGTGATATGATTTTCCAATGTTTTTGGTATTTTGATGATTGATTTTCCAATGTTTTTGGTATTTTGTGGTACAATTTTCCAATGTTTTTGGTATTTTGTGGTACAATTTTTTAATGAAGAACTCAATGAATCACAAGTAATGTATAATCCACTTCCATCAAATAGATTAAGGGCATTGCCCCCAGTTTAGACATGACTATGAAAAAGCGGGATGCAAGACGCATGAAGTACCATCCTTGATTACAAATCAATAACAAGCCATGGTTTTGGGATTAATGGATGAGTGGATCTAGTGAATGTGATCACAACAAATCTGAAAGAAAATGGAGCCATAGCCTTTACGAGTGGTGCCCATTTGCCAGGTTTTCACCATTGCACTTACCCAAGGTGCCACCGGAGTGGTTGTTCACCGTTTAGATGCATGATTTTTCTTTAGTATTTTGATGTTTTTGTATTTTCTTTAAGACATTTATCTGAATGTTTTTGGTGTTTTTTTGGTAGTTATGGGAGCTTGATACTCTGTAGAACTTATGTATAAAACTGTTTGAGGTGCATGTTGTTGATTAGATCTGCTAGTGGTTCTCCTTCTAAAGTAGCCAAATGATATGCCCCAGACCCAAATACATCAGTGATAACATATGGACCCCGTCAGTTTGATTCAAATTTTCTCTGATGTTCTCAGTTGGGTTGATTACGAGGATTCTCTCATAGAACAAGATTACCTACCTCGAATGTACGAGGTCTAACTTGATGATTATAGCTTCTGCTCATGCACTGTTGATAGGATTTGAGGTGATTGTATGCAGCTTGTCATTTCTCATCAAGTAGTTCCAAGTCTTGAAGATGTGATACCCTGTATGCTTCATCATCAATGCAATTATGCAAAGAAACTCGTAGTGATGGTATCTCAACTTCAATAGGTAAAATAGCCTATGCACCATAGACCAATGAGTAAGGGGTTGCACCTATAGGGGTTCGAATGCTAGTTCGATACACCCATAGTGCTAGACTTAGTTGAACATGCCTGTCTTCTTGAGGATTCTTAATATGTTTTTCTTTGATGCTTCAACCTGATCATTGCATTGTGGGTAATAAGGAGTGGAAAAGTGGTGTTGGATATGAAACTTCTCACAGAGCTCACAGACGTCTTGATTCTTGAAAGGAAGACCATTATCTGTGATGATGGACATGGGTACACCATACTAGCAGATGATTTAATTAAGGATGAATGAGGCGATCTGCTTGCCGGTGACTTGGGTAAGTTGAATAGCTTCGATCCACTTTGTGAAGTATTCGGTGGTGGTAATAATAAATTTGTGGCCATTGGAGGAAGATGGATGAATTTTACCCACAAGGTCAAGTCCCCATTGACAAAAAGGTCATGGTGTTGTGATTGGTTGCAATTCCTATGCTAGTGCATGTATTAGGCCTCCATGAACTTGGCATTTCTTGCACTTTCTAACAAAGTAGTAGGAGTCTTTTTCCATGGATGGCTAATAGTATCTAGTGTGCATGATCTTCTTGGCTAGTGAAGGACCACTGGCATGAGTTCCACAAATTCCTTCATGTACCTCTTCCCAGGCCTTTGTTATCTCATCTTGTTCCAAACATCAAAGGAGAGTACCATCAAGACTGGGTCGATATAGAGTTTCGGCAATAATGGTATATCGAGCGGTTTGGCAGATGAAGGTTTTACATTGGTTATTTGATTGGTTAGGAGGAAGTGTGTGATCACTACAGTAGGTGTAGAAATCACTGTACCATGGGGATTCAGAACCAACAAGGTGACATATTATCTCAGATTCAGGGATATCATAAGCAGGAATCCAAAGTTGTTCTACCAAGAACTCATAGCATGTTGAACTCTGTGGAAGATCTAGGAGAGATGCAATTGTAGCCATAGCGTCAGCAACTCGATTCTGATCTTTGGGTATCTGCTCAAAGGTGATAGTTGTAAATGATGCCTTTAGATTGTCCACCATTTGCTTGTACGGCATGAGTTTGTCATCCTTGGTCTAATATTCATCTGTTACTTGTCGGATGACTAATTGGGAGTCGCCATATATTTGTAACTCTTTTAATTTTCATTGTATGGCTAGTCTGAGTCCTGTGATCAAGGCCTCATATTCTACTATGTTGTTTGTGCATGGAAATGTGAACCTGTAAGACTTCAAGATGTTGTCACCTTGAGGTACGATAAACAGAATGCCTGCCCCCAAGCCATGCCTAGTATATGAACCATCAAAGTATAGTTTCCATGGTTGTGCTTCTGTGATCATGAATAGCTCTTCATCTAGAAAATTGGAATTGAGAGGATGATCACCTATGAGGGGTGCATCGGCCAACTGATCTGCAATAACTTGACCCTTGATAGCCTTATGGTCCACATAATCGATGTCAAATTCACTTAAAATCATCACCTATTTGGCCAAGCGGCCTGTCAATGCTGCTTTGTTGAGTAAGTACTTGAGTGGATCGATCTTTGCGATGAGTTGTACTTTATGTGTCAATAGATAGTACCTCAATTTAGTGGCCGCCAAGATTACTGCTATGCAAGCTCACTCAATAGGTGTGTAATTGAGTTCATAGCCGACCAATGTGCGAGAGATGTGGTAAACATCACACTCTTTCCCTTCTGCATTGTGTTGAGCCTGTAGTACTCCCAATGTTGTATTAGTTGTTGAGATATAGAGCAAGAGAGGCTTATTCGGATTTGGTGGGATCAATAATGGTGTATTCATGAGATAATCTTTAAGTATCTAGAATGCTTGCTGGCATCTGGCATCCCATTGAAAGCGGATGTTTTTGTGTAACAGATGTGTAAATGGGTGACACTTATCTGCCATTTGTGCAATGAATCTTCATATGGATTGAAGCCGCCCTTGTAATGTCCTTAGCTGGCTGATGTTCTTTGGAGGTGGCATGTCCATGATTGCCTTGACCTTTGCTAGGTCGACCTTAATGCCTTTGCTTGAGATAATGTATCCTACAAGCTTCCCTAAGGTTACTCCAAAGACACATTTCTTTGGGTTGAGTCAAACATGATATTGTTCCAGTCTATCAAAGATTTTCTCTAATATGTCCAGATGACCTTCCCTTGTGAGTGATTTCACCATTAAGTCATCAACATAATCTTCCATTATAGTATGCATCAGATCATGGAAGATAGTGGTCATTTCTCATTGATAGGTCACTCTTGCATTCTTTAGATCAAAAGGCATTACATTCCAGTAGTATGTTCCCCATGGACATGTGAAGGATATCTTATGTTGATCCTCTAGTGCGATCTTTATCTAGTTGTACCTGGAAAAACCATCCATGAGAGAAAGCATGGCATGTCCTGCTGTTAGGTCCACTATGATGTTGATGTTTGGTAGAGGGAAGTCATATTTAGGACATGTCTTGTTCATATCTCTGAAGTCAGTATAGATACATATGCCCCCATTTGGTTTACCGATAGGCACAATATTCGAGATCCAATCTGCATAATCAATTGGTCTAATGAAACCAACATCCAAGAGTTTCTTAAGTTCTGCTTTGATGACTACTACAATCTGGGGACGCATCTTGTGAAGCTTTTGTTTGACAGGCTTGGCTCCATCTGCTACTGTGAGGTGATGCATGACTAAATCAGGATCAAGACCAGACATGTCTACATATGACCATGCGAAGTTGATCTAGCATTTCTCAAAGAATTCGACACACTTGGGATGTTCCTCTGAAGTCAAAAGAGATGCCAGATGTATGTGGTGAGGAGTTTCAGGGGTGCCCACATTGTATTCTTTGGTTTCTTCAATGAGAATCATTCATCTTTCCTGTTGTGTACTAGAGGGGAGAATGTCAAACCTTTCATCCTTAGGCACCTCAAAGAGGTTTTAACCATTGGATATGCTCTTTCTTTTTACTTTTGTGGGATCAAACAGTACCACAATGTGGTTTTCACTAGAAGATCCATGTTTTATTATTATATTTTTATAGCTGAAAGGTTTGGCATCTGCCCCGAAGTATGCTGCACTATTAAGTTCAATGGCAAATCCAGCTTTGTGATCCTCACTTGGTATTTTATCCTGTAATTCTAGGAAGTCAATGATTGCCTCATCGTTTTGGAAGTGGTCAAGGCCTGGGGGATTAGGTTGGTTCCATTCGATGAGTTCAAGATGGATAATGGGCATTACTACATCGATTAGGTTAATTTCGTTAGATGTGTCAGTGAGGGTCAAGATATTGTGGTGAAGGTCGTTGATGTTACTCTCCCTATTAGAATCGGGTGTAGGATGTGATTTAGGGTCTGTGGAAGATGTCTCCGGCTCAGGAACCCAAGAGGTCTTTATCTATGCTTCTCCATAAACAGGGATGTCTTTGTGAGGTGCAGGGGGTGAGGTGTATTCCTCATCTGAAGTATTTAGATGTATTGATTCAAATTCCCACTCTTGTGAGTCGGTCTCTGAGTCACTTTCCAAGATCCAGTTGCTATACTAGGCTGGGATATCCTTTGAGTTAACAATTGTAGGTGTGATCAGCTGATGTACCTGGATAGATGGAATGATTGATACGACCAGAAGGATTCTGGGGATTAGTGAATCTAATACTAGGAGTATCAGCATTGTTGACTCTACTGCTTCTGCTATAATTGCTAGTGTTGTTGATACTGCTGGGGATTCTGATATTGATGTTGCTACTAATGGTGCTTTTGATGTTATTGCTGCTGCTGATGGGGTTGTTGGTTTGATTGGTGGGATGACTAGTGTTGTGGATGGTTTTGCTGGGATTTTTAGCCTCAATGAGGCAATTGATGTGGTGCGTGGTGACCTCTTTGTAATAGGCTGATATAGTGGTTTGCTGGGTTTCCCTTTGAATTTGAGTTTAGGAAGGATCTCCTTTTGAAAGCCTATGATTGTGTTATCTTTGGGCTTCAATTCTAGTTGTAGAAACTCATGTCACCCTTGCTTGCAAGGTCCCAAAGCACTTTGACCATCATGTCCCATTCTTTACATAATGAGAAAGCCTTTTCCATATTGATATGTGGGAAGTTTAGCTTGTGGTATGTCTTCGGTGATTGGGTCTTCATAGATCCATTCTGCTAAGTCCTCATCTTTGGTTTCTTCTTCTTGACTCTTTCCTAGGATGAACAACGTCAAAGTACATGCTAGTTTGACCAGTGGTGCTTGAAGTAACCATTGAGGTTTACCATGAGTTGTAGGAGAAGTAGGCATTTGTCCAACATAAAAGAGTTTGCTAAGATTGTATTCCCCGAGACCTTCCTCTGCCATTTTCATTTTGAGCTTCTCTTGCTTGGGTATAGTGGTGCTTGAACTGGAAAGAGAGGCTAGACTGACATATGAGGTGGATGAGATGGCTTCTCTATTGTTGGGAATGGTAATCTCTGGTTGATGACATATTGTGACAATATGCAAAGGGGGTTGCATCTCCCAGGATTGTAATTTCCACACCATTATGAGGGAACTTGATACACTGATGCTAGGTGAATGGAACATCTTGCATGGCGTGTATCCAAGGTCTTCCTAACAATAAATTGTATGGTAGGGGAAGGTCTAGAAATTGACATATGATATGCTTTACTATGGGACCTACTCGAATTGGTAGCACAACTGCTCCTTTGGATGAACGCTCTGCATCATCATATGCTTTGATTGTTATCTTCTTGCGGGTATCCATTGATTCTATTGCATATCCCAATGCTATGACTAATTGTAGTGTACATATATTAAGACCTGCTCCATTGTCGATCAAGACTCGCTTGATCCTATGTTGGTTGATAAACCCTTCAATATGGAGTGAGGCGTTATGAGGTTGTTGGAAGGATGTGTTATCACTTTCAAAGAAAGTGAGACAAGGTGATGACCTTAGATTTCCAACCATGGCTCAAAACTGATCTGTATTTAAGTTTGTAGGGACTGGCGCCTCTTGGAGAGCTTGATCCAAGATTTTTCTATGAGATGGAGATAGGTGCAATAGCTCTAAGATAGATATCAGTGTGGGCATTTTATCTCATTGGTTCATAAGGTTATACTTCTTTGGGATAGATGTGGTGCCTTGTGGAGCTGCTTTTATGGTAATCTTGCCGCAATGTGTAACAACATTGCAGTTGGAATTGGGATTTTTGATGGTAATAGTTGTAATTTGTTCACTGGCATCATACACGTGATTCATAGTGTAATTATAGGCAGCTCATGTATAATCAGTGGTATCTGTGTTTCGCCCTGAAGTAGAGGGACCCCTTTGATCTTGGGATGGAAGTGGATTTTTGAACATGAGATGGTCATTGTTTGTTGTTTTTGGGTCGTGTCCTTCTATTTCAATCTTGCCTTGGTCAATAAGATTCTTAATAAGTTCTTTCAATCTGTGACAATTAATTGTCTTATGTCCTTTCCCTTGATGGAAATCGCAATGTTCAGTATCCCTCCACCATGAAGGTTTGACTTGAGGTTTGTAATTTGATGTTTTGGGTAAGGTCACTAGATTTTGAGAAACTAGTTGATGTAACACCGTTTCAATGGGTTCCCCTAAGGGAGTGTATGTCCGTTTTGGTGGACTAAAATTTTGTTGACGCTGTCTGGGTTCCTCTTGAGGTATGTTGTGTCCTTGATTTGGAAGAGCAACTGTGTTATTCTTGGGTGGTGGGTTTTGTCCTACAAATCAGACCACAGGTTGTGCACTTTTGATAGTTCTTGTATCCACAACCTCATCATTGATGATGTTTTTGTTTTTGTTCTAGAAGTTAGGCTTGTCACTATTGAAGTGTGGGAGACGGCCATCCTTTGGCTCTTTGTATATTTTGATAAGCCCCTTTTTGATGAGAGTTCTCTCACACTTTAAACCTTTGTTGATCATGTCATTGAAAGAATCTGTGTCTTTTATGTCTAGGTGAAATTCCATTTCATCGTTTAAGTTGGAAATAAATATTTCCACTAGTTCTTGTTCAGATAACCAAAGAGAACATCTGCTAGACATTTGACGCCATCATTGCAGAAAGACTGAAAATAGCTCTCCTAGTTTTTGTTTAGTGTTACATAGATTAGCCATGGTGATACTATGTTCAATGTTGTATGAGTAATGTGCCAGGAACTTCTGGATGAGTTCTTCAAATGTCCTAATGCCACCTGGTAATCGGGAAAACCATGATGTGGTTGTTCCTCCCAAGCTTTGGGGAAAAATTCACATTAGGTATGTATCGTTGTATGCCACTTCGAGCCAAGTTGAATGGAATTCTTTGACATGATCGCGACGATCTCCTTTTCCTTAGTACTTTTCAAACTTGGGTGTTTCAAACCCTCATGGAAAAGGTGGCATATGAAGATTCCTATCAAAGGGATAGGGACAAATGTCATCAAGTGAAAACTAATTAGTTTTCCCACTACTATGAAGTTGTTGGGCAAGATTCTCAACTTGTTGCTCCAACATGTCTATTTCATTTGGAGGAGGAGGTGGGCGATTACCTTGATGAAGGTTGTATCTGATGTGATATCGTCCTCTTTCATCCTCATTACGACTTTGGCGTTTTGATGCTTGCCTTAGTTGTGCAACATCAAAGTCAGAGGGTAGTTTGGCTCCCACTTGAGCAAGTCTTAAAAAGTGAGCATCAGTATTGCTCCTGAGTATTTCATCAAACAGTCAATTAAAGAGAGGGTTGTGTTGTGCCCTTTCTATTGCCGCAGTAGTAGGAGTACTTGGATTTTGGTCATTTGTGTTTCCTCCAAGGGCTTCTTGGAATTCATTGATATTTTCCTCTTCTTCTTCCTCAATTTCTATTTGTCTAGATCTACATCTAGTGTGAGCCATTTTGTTCACAAGTTTTTGTTGAAGTTGGGTGAAAATGTTGATGGGTTGTTGATGAAATGAGAGATTTATGTTTGGTGGGGCATTTTGCATATGAATCTCTAGCACTAAAGGTAGATGTTACCAAAGTTCTTTCTTGAATTACTTGTTGTGTTTGATTGACAAAGTTTGATGTGACAAGGTTTAGAGAAATTTGAGATGTGTTACAGACTCAACTACCTAGTAATGAGAGGATGCACTCATAGACTAGTTTTAACCTATGTAGAAATGCCTCTTAGGATGAGTTTAACCTAGATGTAGAGACACACTAAAAGTGATGTTTTGTGTTTGATTCGAGCAATATCTAAAGAGAACTTAGGATAAAAACCTCTTGATGTTTTGAGAGTTGAAATGGATGAGATGTGAGTGTGAATATGAGAATGGATGAAATGTTTAACTTCAATAAAAGCTTTGTGTTACAAAAGGAACAAACTCTTCCTTTTCTTGTTCAGGGGTTGGTGGTTCTTCCCTAGCTGAGTTATATGTGATACAGATGTCTGGAAAGAAGGCAGGATTGATCTTGCCTCCCTTGTTCTTGTGATAACTCAAAGCTCTATATTGAGTAAAGGCTATGCGGTTTAATGACTCTTGATCAAACTCGTTTGATTCTCCTTGAAGGTATAGATGCATATGATGTAAGAAGGTTCTATGAGAGACAAAGATTTGCCTATTAAGATAGAAGAATTTCCTCTTCTTGATAAAAACCTTTGAGCTCAATGGTCTTTTCTTCAAGTTGATATTTTGATGAAGATTCTTCTTTCTCAAGATGTGAAGAATTGTCATATAGTTTGATATTTTTGCTCTTTGTTTTTTGATCTTTTGTTGGTATTTTGAAAATGTTTATGCTGGATAAATACTTGTTTTTAGAACTGATTTTTTATTTTTATTTGACAAGAAAACAAAGCAAGCACACAAACACAAGAATGTTGCCTCAAAAGACACAAGTAAGTGTGGGTCTAGATCAACCCAATCCTTCGACTTTTATGACCCTTTCCTTCAAATTTTTTTTAGGTGTTTTTTAAAGCCTGAAGTCGGCTCAATTTGTACTAGTCTGACACAAAATGAAGACACTTCAAACACTCTTTATCCCTAAGGTCAAATGACCAGTTGCAATAATTTCAGCCCACATCTTGATATTTCTTCAACTTTGGTACTACATACCTTATGAGTCCCGCCATGGCAGGTGAGGATGTGATATACTAAGTCTTGCACGAGCATAACAAATAGATGATCCCTATGATGGGGGAGTCACCACTTTCATTAGGCTACAAGTAACCTTTCAAAAAGCTATGTTTCTACTCAAGGAAATATGTATGGTGAGTATCTTGGGAGAAAAACCATCTATGCTCTTGCACTGAACTTCTCACAAATATCCTCAATCAATAGAACGAGTGGGCTACTATTTAAAGGTGTTTAGTAATTTTCGATGTTTTTGGACATAAGTTCATTTTGCAGTGACTCACTTAAGAGCCTTGTAACTTGTGGTGGGGCCCATTTGTCCTTTCGGCAAGTTACACTGTAGGAACAACTATACCCAAGGCTACAACTTTCATTCACACCTGATTTCTATAGTGGCTCGAAGGATTTACCGCATGAGGTCATTCCCAAGAGTGATCGATCTCTTGGAAGGCCTCTCTTAAAAATATAAAACTTGAGTGTTACTAACACTTTTCTCTTGCACCTAGGACCACGAAAGCCAAGGGAGAGGATAGTGTGTGTTAGAAGTAGGACCACTCGACAAACTCTTTTGCACAAGTGTGCCAAACACAAAATACACATGTTCTTTTTAACTTGTCATTGTAATGATGATATACCTATTTGGAGATGTTGCTCCAACAACCATGGCATTCTTTTTAACTTCAAAGGCAATGTGTTGAGTAAACTAGGAAAAAAATGAAATCCTGGTCAACTTAATGAAAAACACGTTTGCCTGAAATAAATCATTTTGCAAAATGAGACAAGTTGATTGTTCTTTTTACTTGGAAAAAAATTGAAGTGTTGATTGTGAATTTACTTAAGTTTGATGCAAGAAATGAGATTTGTTTGTTTTGTTTTAAGCACCAAATATAAGTGAATCCTAACTTGCAATGAAAGCAAATTTTTTTGTAAGTTTTAGAGCACCAAAAATGAAGTGTTTTTGTAGTTTATTTTTAAACACCAAATGAAAATTTTCAAGTTGCCTATTTTGCATGAAAAACAAAAATTTGTTTGTAAGTTTTAAAGCACCAAAAGTGAAGTGTTTTTGATCTTAAGCAACAAAAAGGGTTAGTTTAAAACCTGCACATGAAAAGAAAAGTTAGTAAAATCTGAACATATGGTGGGCCTCCACAAGCTTAAAAAAAATAAAATTATCGGTTATAAGGCCTTTTTTACAATGTTTTGTTACAGTACCACTACTCTATCTGAAAACAAAAGCGCTACTTAACACAAACACACTAAAGTATAGACAAAAGCGCTTAAGAAGGATATTAATGCCGAAGGACAAACACATTAATACAGAAACAAAATTGCTAATAAAAGACAAAAGTGCTAGATTATAGATAGAAGCACTAAACTTTGGACAATAGCACTATTGTAGAAACAAAAGTGCTAGAATACTAAATGATGATAGCGCTAAAGCATGAACAAAAGCACCGAAGCCCGACCTGTGTGTCAAGCTAAACAATCAAAAAGTTAGTTGTCTAAAAAAGAAATTATTGTTGGATTCACGTCGGGTTCACCAAATGATGCTCTGCAAAATGAACAATTTGTTAGACTAAAACCTGTGGTCATATAACACACAAAAACACAAGAAACAAAGATCAAAGTTAGTGTTAATCAACCAAAAGCTAGTCTAAGAAGGCATACCAAAAGAGACACTAAAAACATGATGAAATATTTAACTATGGAAGCAAATACAACAAGGCATATCCAAATGCCTTCTACCATGCTCTTAGCTCCTTCTCCCTTGTTCCTCTCCTCTCCAAGTTCCAAATTAGTGTAGCTCTCAGCAACTTTTTTGCACTATGGATGCCTTGTGAAGATTCAAGATTGAAATGATGCTTAATCTAAAATGTTATGCAAATGTGAACAAGAGCTAAAATAAGAGATTATCTAATTAGCTAGTGTTGATTTAAAAAAAAAAGAGTGAATATGATTCTTTATCTAATGATCTCTAAAAATGGCTATAATGTAAATGCATACAAGTTTTTAGGATCTGGATTACGAAGAAATGGGCTCTATTTATAGGAAAAATGGAGCAATGGATGGTTGAGATTGAGTAATCTCAACAAGGGTCAGGATTGAATGATATTCAATCTATGTGAAGGTTTTCAATCCAATCCCAAGATGACAAGTGTCAACATGAGATGAATTGAGAGGAGAGGGAATAAGCATTAAATGCTTGACATGACCTAAGGGTTAACTTGAGAGTTAAGGTTAAGGTTTGGTTGAGTGAATAAATTTATTATCCAATGGATAAATTCTTGTGCAAAGGTTAAAGGGATAACCATGGTCAAAGCAATAAATGCTTGAGAAGACACATGGGTCACATGAGGGTTGAGTTAGGGGTTAACCATAAATGGTCATGTAAGAGCCATTAGTGGTTTGGAAGACTTTAGAGGTTAGCTTGTTGAACACATAAAGCATTAAATGCTTTTCAAAGACTTTGGAGTCTTTGAGAAGTGACTTCAAGCTGCTTAGGAATGTGATAATTTTTAGGGGATGGATTAGGCTAATTAGGAATGGCTTAGAAGAATCTAGAAGGGGATTTAGGAGTGCAAGTGGATTTGGTGGGTGAGGGAAAATAGGGTTTTAAATTATAATAAATTAATTTATTTCAACTTGTGGTTGCAACTTGCATTTGTAGGAAAATGCAAGTGGGGGGGGACGGGGGGGGGGGGGGGGGGGCGGGGGTGGTTTGGGGGATGAATGATTTAAATAAATGTTTTTAATTATTTATTTAAAAGAGGAAAGGGCGATTTAATTTGAATAAATAGGATTTATTCATTTAATTGATTGTGATTTTGGTTTAATGAATGAATTAAAATAAATTGAATAATTTATTTAATTAATAGAAGAATATTTTGAAGATGAATTAATTAAATATTAATTTAATTAACTGATGGCTAGTGGATTTTTAATCAAATAAATAGAAAATATTCATTTAATTATAATGGATAGATTTATGTGACTATAGTAATCATAAAGTATGAATATTTCTTCTTTTGAAGCTTTTGGGTTAGATTGTGTGCTACAAATTTTTAGCATCAACATCTCAAATCTTTAGGTGTGACCAAGGTATCGTTGTAAAGATTTTTCTGTGCACTATTCATTGGTGCAAAAATTTAAGCTTTTTTGTCCTCTTGGATTAATTTAAAGCTTTTGTAAGGACATTCTTGTAGACACCTTACATTGAGTTGTCACATTATGTACTTTTTGGGGATTTTGCACAAATTTTGCTATATTCTTGTACATGCACTATATTATAAAAGTGTCATGGGGTGTTGTGTAGAACCTTTGTTGTTTGAAAATCACATCTTTGTTAAAGTGAGTATAACTCCATGACAACAGATGAATTTCTAGCATTCATGCCGCATGCAAGTGTGTAATTTGGTGCACACCCTTTTTTAGTTTCAAGTACTACCTTAGTCACATCAAACCTTGGATCACATCCATCATGATAACTTGGTGACACATGTTTTTTAGTGAGTTGTCATGCTTCTCCCTATTTAGCTCTATGGGGGGTTGTATATTGTTCATGCTAATGCTTCCTTGGTTTTGCTTGAAGTGATTTGACACACTCTTGCATTCTTATTTTGTGGAGGCTATCATCCTCAATTGATGTTGGATCTATTGCACCTGCATTATTATCGAGGTGAGTAGTGATGATGGCTAGCTCCTGGGAGGGATATTTGAAGCCCAACATGGTGTCAGGTCACTCATGCAGATTTATGTGACTTGACCTTGATGAATACTAAGAGGGGGGGTGAATAAGTATACCAAAAAATGTTGAACACAAACTCTTAAATAGCTTAGCAGATAACGGGTACAACAAATTCACTAATAAACCAGTTAAGATAAATGCAAACCAAATAGAAAAAAAAGCATTCACCCACAAGAGCACAATCACCATAACACAAGATGTTTTGATGTGGAAACCCAAATGGGAAAAACCACGGTGATCTGAAACTCACAAGTAACTATATGTAGAATAGAAACTAGACTGGTTAAGGTCATACAATGTTCTTCACCAAAATAGATCCTATTAGGAATCTAGATCTATATTAGGAGATAAGTCATGTTAAAGACTACCTTGTGAGAGGATTTCAGATCCACAGTTGTGAACCACCTTGTTACAAGATTTACAAAGGCTTTGCTGGGCCTACCCGGTTAAGGGTTCCAGACTTGTTGAAGATGTGAGTAATCAACAAGTGAGTGATCTAGTTACTAGCATAGTATGCTTGGTTAGATCCTTGATAGCTCACTATTAATGCATTTCAGCATTACTTCAGTCTTCAATATATCCACACTCTAGCTCTTCACACAAACCTTTCTCTCCTATGATCGCTCATACAAAAAACCTCAACTCCTTCCTAAACTCTAGACATGGTGTCCTTATAAATGAGTATGATTTCATGTCGGTCCAATAGAATTAGGTTACAAGTTCCTAGGTTCAATGCATCTAGACACATTTGGTAACATGACACAAAATCACCGCCAAAGTGTCGGTGGATGATAACTCATCACAAAAATACCGGTTGGTAACTCATCACAGAGTAATACCGGTTCATACAATATAGCGATTACTAGTTGTCAAAATGAAGACTGGAAAAATGTTAACTACTGCTTTGTTCCTTTGTACCGCTTGAGATCCTCGAACCACTTTGGGTCTTCATACCACTTTGGATCTTTAGCCAATTTGTGACCAGTAACATCTTCTGCAAAACACCGATAGTCTAAAGACTATAATACATAATACCAGTTGGAACAATTACTAGTTGAGCATAACTCATACATCAAGAAAGTGTACATAAAGCAAGTATGTGTCCATCAATGACAATCACAACATCATCAAAATGCCAACAATCTCCCCCTTTGGCATTGATGGCAACACTTAGGAAAATTTTGACATCTAAGTGCTTTTACAACAAAAATATGCCATAAGCAAAATTACCCCCCCTAAGCATATACACTATCCCTTTTTGTAGAAATTACAATGTATACTACTCCCTTAAAGAGGTAACATGAAAGTATACATAATATCCACCAAAATTTTAAATACTACTCCCCCTTTGCCAACAATGACGAAGTAATGTAGAATAACCCCTATTTCTCGTTATCATTAAAAAGTGAGTAAATGTTTATGACAATAGGGAATGAAACTTATCAAAAATAGATTTAAAGTCCTGCATAAAAGTTTTCATGGCTAATGACCATGACACAAGTAATGAGGTAGCAACCTCACTTTCAGTTTGAATTTGAGATACCTGTTCTTCCATGGTATCAATAGTACTCATCTCTTGAGTTATCGATAAAGCTTCCAAATTGAGAAAACACTTCTGAAGAATTTGCAGTCTGGGTAATAAGACCAGTTGAAGCTCCTGCAAATCACTTGACCAGTTGCTAATCTCCACTTCTATTTTGGCAGACTAAAGCTGATAACGATGAACTGTTTGCCCATATGTAGTGAAGGAATCATATGACATCTTGAAGTTTCTTATGTATGCCTGCAAATTTGATTGGAGTTTATCTTTTTGTGTGAGCACATCATCGCAAAATAGATGGGGCTGGCTGATTTTTCTCAACAGTAGTTTTCCCTCATCCATAGCAACACTTATATCTTTCTACTGCTTTAGAAGTTGAGATTGGAGCTCATTCACTTTCTTGACTAAGGCAGTGTTGAGTGCCTTTTCATGCTTCTTCTTTGCATTTGCTTCAACAACTTCTTCTAGGCATTTTACCTTGTCCTCTACAATGCTACACAAAAGTTTCAGCTTGGACAAAGAGGAATCGATACTGGAGAGGTTAGTACTAGGAATCAAACTGGTAAGGGTATCAATCGCAATTTGAATGACATCCTATTCCTTCTTCCTCCTTAATGCTTCCAATCTTTCATGTCCAAGATTTATGCTTTGAAGTAGCTCCGATTCATCTGCAGATTGGAGATCAATAGAACTGGTGATGTCAGTCGGTTTGGCTTGACCATCGGTTTCCTTGGGAGTCTCTGCTTGTTCGGCTTTCTCTGTTTCCTTCTCCTCTATTGCTCTTTTCTTTTCTTCTTCTTTCTTCTTTTGATCCTCTTCTTGTTTCTTCTTCATTTCTTGTTTCTTCTTATCTTCTTCCTGCTTTTTCTTTTCTTCCTCCTTTTTCTCTTCCTTTTTATTTTTCTCCTCTTCTTTCTTCTTCTCCTCTTCTTGTTTCCTCTTGTCTTCCTCTTTATTTTTCTCTTCCTCTTTCTCTGCTTTCTCTTTATCAACCTTTTCCTTGTCTTGTTTCTCCTTCTCTACTTTTCTTTATCCTGTTTCTCCTTCCTTGTGTCCAGAGTGACATCTTCAACATCCAATACATCCACATCAATAGTTTCAACCTATTTTGTAATTCTTTCTCCTTCACCATCAAATACCTCATCCGGTTTGGCTGAGGATAGGTTAGGTTCTTGTTCAACCTTCTTATTGGCCTCAAACACTTGGTGCATCTTCACAACAACTTTAGCATGTAAGTGGGTGTCCTTTCCACTTCAAAAGTTCTACCTTCAAGCAGCCTGAGTCTTCTCCTTCTCATGAAGAAGAGACCTTTATTCTTGTCCATGATCTCAAATAATTCTGAATTAGAGGCATCGAGAAAGTATTGAGCAAAAACCTTTTCCCTTATTTCCTGTTCTTTCTCAATGGAAATGTGCAATTTATTATCCAAAGAATTGTACAAAGAATCAAGTGTGACTGATCTGATTTCAGATGGTGATCGATCATTGACACATAAATATCTAATAAACTCTTGTTCAACTTCTTCTTTTTCATTATCAGAAAAATCATCAAAATATTATTTTAAGTCATCAAGCACCTTTCTCTTAATATTATTTAAAGTCCTTTGACAATGTGTCATAGTCTTATAAGAAGAGATGTCTATATTTACTGGTGCTGACGATGCAGGTGCATTACCAGTAGATTTTACCTTCTTGCTTGATTGGTTTTCTTAGGCTGCACTTCCGGCTCAGTACCCTTTGACTCCGATGAGTTGTTTTTGGTCTTCCGCTTCCTCTCAAATACTTTAGTGGGAGCTACTTCTAGTTTCTTCTTGGCAGGTGACCGCTTGGTCACTTTTGGGCTTGCTGAGGTAACCGATGCCGATACCGATGGCACTGCCTTGGCCTTTTTCTATGTAGGCTCTTCAACCGGTGTTACCCTTTATAGATAGGTGTTGGTGCACTTTTTGTTAGCATCTAGAGGTGAGGCAAGTAGGGTAGAGGCATACCCATCCAACATGACATACATTACTTCATACCCTATAGGTTTTACTTCTTCCTTTCTTAGCTCTACCGCTTCCATTATGCATTCATCTACCTTTATGACAAAGCAGATGTCATCTTCATATTTCTCTACAATATCTCCAGAAATCCTCATCCTCT
Source organism: Cryptomeria japonica (assembly GCF_030272615.1). NCBI lineage: Eukaryota > Viridiplantae > Streptophyta > Pinopsida > Cupressales > Cupressaceae > Cryptomeria > Cryptomeria japonica. The sequence goes on along the minus strand of NC_081412.1, from coordinate 164,173,464 downwards.
GGCTCATTTTTCGCTTGAATTCATCAAAATATTTATTTAGAACCTCAAGATATCCAGCTCCTACCACTTGGAGACTTTCCCTAATTTGCTTAGAGACCGGTTGGTCAGCAGACCATTGAATATCACCTACTCTAGGAAAATAGCTATGAAAGTAGAAAAATAGGCTGATCAAAAGTTGTCCAAACCTAAGCCTTAGAGCATTGTCCTATTTAATTGACTTTAGGTTTAATAGTAGTTGTTTTTGCAAATAGGTACATAAATCAAATGAGGCATCTTACTTGATCATTCTGTAGGTTGCATTCACTGTAGCATTGGGGACAGAGTTTATCCCGCTGGCATAAAACACCCAATAGCCAATCACCATGCAAGCATACTTAACCAAATCATGTTTGATGGTGTTGACAATCATTCCCCATTGGTCGCTTAGAGAACCGGTGAGTTTTGTCATTTCAGATTTGATGACCTTCCTTAAAGCTGACACCTCTCTAATGTTACAAAAACCAGTGACGACATGAATTGCTTCTGGTGTAATGTCATGTATCCTCTTGAGATACATTTTGTCACCATGTACTCTTCTCAGGATGATGCAAATGTGATCTTCAGTAAATTATTCAAGAAAATAAACAACATTGTGTAGTTTCTTCCTCTCTAGGATGCTATATTCTGGTTTGATTTTCTTGTCATCCCCACAGAACAGACTTAGCTGGGAATGGATTACTAGGGATCCTAGGTCTTCCAATTTGCAATCAATATAACCTAAAATCTCTTCCTCAACTATGACTCCAATAGGTATCTAGGATAGGGCATTGTATTTTATCTTCTTTTGAATAAAATCCACTGAGTCTACAGGTGCACTAGAACTGGAGTGCAATGTAGAAGCCATGATTGAATGATAGACACAATTTTCAAGAAATACCTTCACACTTCAAAATTTAGGGTTTTACAATGTCGCTCACAACACACCACTTCAGTTGTTGGATTACCGCTTGGTGTTCTTCACTTGATTGATTAAAAACAATCTCTAGATTCTTCTGCAAGATTTTGAATTCTCTCTGAATTACATGCTGAATCGCTTTTTGTCACTCTTCTCTTGAAAAAAAATTCTTCACTCGAAAATAGATAAGTAAAAATGGCGTAAAAAATCCCTTTTAAGCAATCTTCCACCTACCATAATAAATGTTTCACCACTAGGTTACAAACCCTAATTTTTCTTTTTACCACTTCAAAGTCTTTACTGATATAAACTGGGGGTTCAAATATTTCACCGATATGCTCCCCCTAATCTTTTCTGAAGCTCAGTTTGCCGATTCAGAGACTTCCACGCTAGGTGCAGAAACCGGCTCATCTTGTGACACTTCTTCAGATTTCTTTTTCCAAGTTTTATTCATATCTGCTTGAAAATTTTCAACATCAATCTTCCCTTCTGGAGTGATCGGTACAACATTTGATAAGTTCTTTCTCATTATGTAGGTTCTGGTAGTGTGTCCTGGTTTGTTGCAATGATAGCATATCATTCTAGGTGTTCTCCATGGTCCATTAATCATACTACCATTCTTCCTTCTGCATGTTGCAGCAGTGTGACCGCTATCATGATAGATCAAACAGGTTGCTTTCCAACCATTTGTCGCTTGATACCCACCTAACCAATGGTCATAGGTATTATATCGGTTGGGATTTTGGTTCATAAAGGGTTCCGGGATAACTTCTTGAGTTCTTGGAGGGTATTTCCCAGTGTTGTGCAAAACAAACCTGCATTCAAGTGCTCTATGCCCAAACTTGTTGCATGCATAGTAGTTTCCATTGAATCTATTGGATCTAGGCTTATTGTTTAGAAAGTAAGGAAAATTGTTGTAGGCCTTGCTTCTACACACCTAGTAGTATGTCCTTCTTTGAGACAATTAAAGCAAACAGGTTTAAATTTTTGCTTACCTTTATCCTTTGATGGTGGTTGCTACTTTGATGCTTCATCTTTTGTTTTAGACGTCTCACCTTTCTCATACCTAGAGAAACCAAGTCCAGTGGTATTCTTTACTGGTTTTGCCGATTCAAGCTTTGCTCTAGCTTAGCAGCACTTTGATTGAATTTGGCAAGTATCTCCTTTGTCTTAGTAAGTTCTTTGGAAATAGAAGCATTGGTTTCCTTCAAGGTTGCATTCTCAGAAATAGCCATGTTTAGTTCACCTTGCATTTCTTCTTTTTCCACTTTCCTCTCTTGGAGATGAGCGAGAAGGGCATTGATTTCTTGCTTTAGCTTGGAGATCTCATGATCTTTGTCTTTTACCAGATCTTTAGTTTTCCTTCGGTTCTCAAGCTCTTGACACATTCTGATAGTCAGTCCTTCCAGTTCTCTTCTCAGGTTGGCATTAGATTCATTTAGTTTTTCAACTTCTTCAACTAGGGCATCCATGTCTGCTTCATCAGAAGAACTATTTTTAGTAAGCTCCATTAGTTTCTCAACATGCTCTCTTCTTTTGGCCAGAGAGGCTTTGTACTTTGTTGAGTTTATCATAGGCTCTCTCAGTCTGAGTGAGACGATGAGTAAGTTCCCTCACAGTGTATTCCTCCATATCTCCTTCCAAGTGGTTATACTTATAGAAAGGTTGGCTCTGATACCAATTGATGAATACTAAGAAGGGGGAGGGGGTGAATTAGTATACCAAAAAATGCTAAACAAAAACTCTCAAACAGTTTAGCAGATAACTGATACAACAGATTCACTAATAAACTGGTTAAGATAAATGCAAACAAATAGCAAAAAAATCATTCACCCACAAGAGCACAATCACCATAACACAAGATGTTTTGATGTGCAAACCCAAATGGGAAAAACCACGGTGAGCTGAAACTCACAAGTAACTATTTGCAGAATAGAAACTAGACCGGTTAAGGTCATACAATGCTCTTCACCAACACAGATCCTATTAGGAATCTAGATCTTTGTTAGGAGATAAGTCCTGTTAAAGACTACCTTGTGAGAGGATTTGAGATCCAGAGTTGTGAACCACCTTGTTAGAGGATTTACAAAGGCTTTGCTGGGCCTACCCGGTTAAGGGTTCTAGACTTGTCGAAGACGTGAGTAATCAACAAGTGAGTGATCTAGTTACTAGCATAGTATGATTGGTTAGATCCTTGATAGCTCACTGTTAATGCATTTCAGCATTACTTCAGTCTTCAATAGCTCGACACTCTAACTCTTCACACAGACCTTTCTCTTCTATGATCGCTCATATAAAAAACCTCAACTCCTTCTTAAACCCTAGTCATGATATCCTTATAAAGGAGACTGATTTCATGTCATTCCAACAGGATTAGATTACAAGTTCCTAGGTTCAGTGCATCTAGACACATTTGGTAACATGACAGAAAATCACCACCAAAGTGTCAGTGGATGATAACTCATCACAAAAATATTGATTGGTAACTCATCACAGAGTAATACCGGTTCATACAATATAGCAATTACTAATTGTCAAAATGAAGACTGGAAAAATGTTAACTACCGCTTTGTTCCTTCATACCACTTGAGATCCTTGAACTGCTTGAGGTCTTCATACCGCTTTGGTTCTTTAGTCAATTTGTGACTGGTAACATCTTTTGCAAAACACCGATAGTCTAAAGACTATAATACATAATACCGGTTGGAACAATTACCGGCTAAGCATAACTCATACATCAAGAAAGTGTACACAAAGAAAGTGTGTGTCCATCAATGACAATCACAACATCATCAAAATGCCAACAGATCTTGATCATCTTGTTTTCAAAGGAGGATCTTCAGAGATAGCACCATACCAGTCTTTGATAGTTGTCTACAACTTCTTTGTGCTTCAATGATGTTCAACATCATTTTAGAGGCTTCTTAGTCTTCATGTTCTTTCTTTTGGAGAGGAGTTTTCTCTCATTGGGTTTTCTCCTTTTCTCTACTTGTGAGAGATTGCATTTCACTATATTTGTACATGGGTACCTAAAATGGTCTAGCAGCTAGGACCCATATTTAATAATTTCTCCCTAAGTTGCACTTAAGGGGGGGTGTCAGAGTAAACAATTCCTATTGTTTACTGTTTACTTAAGTTTACTTAGGTGAACACATTAATTAGGTAGATGGATATTGTTAAGTCTTATTTGGACTCTAACTTATCTTAGAGGATATTATTGAGTTCTGTCAGAACTCTACTTCCTCCAGGTTGAGGCACATCTCTCAACCTTGTCCACTCTCCCTAACTACTCTTGCCTATTTAAGCAAGGCTAATGTTCATTGTAACATACCTCTTAACTCAATACAATCTCATGTATTGAATCTCTCATAACTCTGAAGGATGTTCTATAGATTGGTTCCTGGGTAAGGTGGAAACATCACAGAATCACACTGTGTGATTCATCATCAGGATAAGAAAGAGTTCAAAGGAGATGAAGAATGTGTTGTATAATTGATAAAATATTAAGAATGTGTTGTCTAATTGTTATAAAATAGAATGATTTTAATTATATTTAAATGATTTATGAGACTATATAAGTTATATTTTCTATTTCAACTACTAAAAAGATTTGTAGAATAAGTGATATTTTTCAAAAGGTTGTTTTTTTCTTGATGATTTTATTCAACAATTCTCTTAACCCTTTTAACTTGTTTTCCTTATAGAATCAACTCTTAATTATTCCTTGTATTTTGTTAGATAATTGTGTACAATGAACATTTAAGGATGAAATACTCTTTTATTTCTAGCACTCCTATGGTACGAAAAATATCGTCTCTTCCCAATATATTTTAAGTGACATCCAACTACCTTTTTCCCATTTAAGCCTATAGAAGCTAGTCTTTAGCTAAGAAATGAAAATATTCTCCATTTGATTTTTAATCTTGTTGATTTTTAATAGAAATTATAATCCAAAGGGAGGAGCAACATACAAGCCAAAAAGGCCCCCAGGTAGTTCAAAATTTGAAGCAAAACCCATTATAGGCCCATGCAAAATCAATTACAATAGAAACCAAAGGATGATTAAAGGACACATACCAACCAAAATAACCATGGAAGCCAAGACCTGATAAAAATCTTCCTCAAGATAATGACATTACCTTTATCAAAATTCATATTACCAAAAACTTAAAATTATGAACTTTACAAAATGCTTTTGTTTGTTTAGGTAATGTCAATGGTCATTAGGCTTAACTTTTCTTGTATATAGAATTCCCTTAGTTGAAGTATATGAAAAATGGGAAAGCATAAACAAGCTAAAGAATTTGAAATAATGCTTCAAACAGATGTACTCTCATGGATTATAATGGTTGTAGCACATGCATAGAATGTATTCTTGTAAATTCTTTAAAACATTCAAGTCAATACTATTTTCAAGTGTTAATTAAGGTTTGGCAATATTCGCTTATGTCAAAAAAAGAGTTTTGGTACCTTTAGAAGTTCTTTGGTATAAATACATGAGAAATATGAAAATATTGATAAAAGTATAGAATAGTATCTTTACAAAAAAGATGAGCAAGTTTTGTGTTCCACATCAAGGATGTACAAAATGCATTTGTTGAAAAGCCTTGATAAATGTTTAAGTAGCCCCGCACACACACCCTTGATTGACAACAATTAAAAGAATAAAATTTGATTACATAATACCTAAATGCCTCTATAATTTGAGTGCACATAAAATAGGATGCACCAAATTTTTAAGGTCATTATACTAATTTAATTTCTCAAACCTCAAAGAAAAGAAAAATGAGGTTAAGGAACATCTAGGAATCTTATTAAAAATACTATCATATAATTTTTTTTATCTAGATAAAATAGTTTAAAGGTATAGAAATAGAATGAATAGAGATTTTGAGATTCTTCCCATAATCTACTATTTGAGTGGTGGTGTTGTTGTTGTGGCCACCAAGATTCAAACTCTCGTAAGATCATTGTGATCACTAACTTGTGTCTTCATTGATCCATGTTATGTCACCTTAACTGATCATATTCACATTCTAAAGTTGCTAATACCACTTGATAGTATGCTAATAAACATACCTTACATTGTTACTCCATCCTCCCAAATTGTTAAAGTAGAAATTAATAATTTTGAGTCATATAAACATACCCAATTCCATAGAAATGTCACCTTCAAATCTATTTGAACCAATTACCACTAGACTTTCCTCTATGGGCTCAATTGATTGGACAAGCATGTGGGTTACACTAGTGACTCAGTGAGATAATTAATCTTGTGATAGACACACAGAAGAAAATTTTAGTAATGCATTAAAGTTTGCCAATGACTTGACTTGGTATTAATCTTCTTTTTGCAACAAGTACACCGTGTTTTTCTAGGCAAGCGTCTGGCCTAAGCTGGAAAAGCCTATAATAACAAAGGAAAGTTTGGCCTGTCCATTTAGAATGTAGGCATGTTCTTTCAGGACTTCACCTTCAACTCTTGGAGACCTTTCCAATGAGTTAAACGGCTCATAATTTTGAGTTCCGAACATAAAGTTATGCCTAGTTAAAGTTAGGACAAAATTTCATATAGTTTTTTGATTTTTTCTATATGTTAGTAATTGGCATTTTTGAAGGCCTTCAGGGCATTTTCAGCCCTTGAAAGTTTGGCCTATGCATTTAGAATATAGGCATGTTCTTTCGGGACTTCACCTTCAACTCTTGGAGACCTTTCCAACGAGTTAAATGGCTCGTAATTTTGAGTTCCAAACATAAAGTTATGCCTAGTTAAAGTTAGGAGAAAATTTCATATAGTTTTTTGATTTTTTTCGTAGTTTTAGATTTTATTATGTAATAAACAAATGTGACTATTGGGTTTCGATTCTCAAGGGGTTTTTGTGACCCTTGGAATCTCATGAACTACTATATGTTGAATTTTTGAATTGATAGATCACTTTTTGGCTTGCTTCAATTCTATGTTATCTTGTTCATCCACAATACCACAGGTTCTCACTCAGGTGCTGTCATCCGAACCCATAATTTGGATCAATGGTATCAAAGAAAGTTCACTCCTGTATGTCATATCCCACATGATCAACATATCAAAGATTGGGGTTGGAAACAAGGAATCCTTCAGATTACCTTCCTTTGAGACGCACATGATCGCAAATGGCTAAGTTGCAGACCGACAATGACATTAAAGTGCTGGTTGCAGATGCATTAACAAAACAATGTGAAGAAATGATGGAGCATTTCAAGCAAATAGTGGAAAGTCATGGATCACCTGCAAATGCACCATTCACAGGGTATACACCATTCAAGGTGCAAGTAAATTTTGATATACCCACATTTCAAGGAAAGATTGATGCGGATGTCGTTGATGACTGGGTTTCAAAACTGGAAAGGTATTTCTCTATCAACTAGTTCTCAGATGAAGAGAAAATAAATTTCGCTCTTGTCAAAGATGAAAATCATGTGAAAGATTCGTGGGAAGCGAAGTTAGCATCCAAGGTAGCAGAAACTAGCAGTACTTTCATTTTTGACCAAAAACCCACATGGGGAGAATTCATGGAGCACATAAAGGAAGAATATTTTCCTGTAGATACATATGAATAGAAATATATGTAGTGGTAATTGCTTCAACAAAACAGGATCAAACTGTTTAGGAATATATGAATCTATTTCATGATTTAGCAGCAAAGCTTGGCATCAAAGATTGTGAGAAGCACTGAGTTTTAAAATATCAGAGTGGACTCCATAGGTATATCCAAACTGAAATGGAAATCCTGAACATAGAGATTTACCTAGGGCATATAAATTTGCTACAAAAATAAAGGAAAAATTCAAACAAAAAGGAAGGAGGGACAACTTCGCAAACAACAGATGGAAGGGTGAAGGTGGCAAAACTACATGGAAACAAACCTCCAAGGAATCTTCCCCCAATTAACCAATGAAAAAGGCATGGGGTATGAAGAAGACACAACAAAACAATATGTGGTGTGAATTCCATAAGAGCCCCTCTCATAACATAAAAGATTGCAGAACCATAAAAAGTATAAAGATGGAGACACATGAGGACAAGGAAGAACCTAAGGTGGCAGAATCTTGCACAAAATAAAGTCATGAATAGGTCATTGAGGCTGATCCATATGCAATGGTAGCTATACAAAGATATTGCCCCGGGAGGATGAGGAGAGATTGTTTCACTCACAGATGTGGGTCGGAGGAAAAGCCATGCACTTTATTGTTGATAGTGGAAGTCAAAAGAACCTAATATCAGTAAAGACCATGAAGAGATTGAATCTAAAAACAACAACACACCTGCAACCCTATTCTATGGGATGGGTAAGTCAAAGAAGAGATATCCAAGTGCACTAGCAATGTCACCTTTCATACTCTATAAAGTCTTTCAAAGATGTGGTAATCTGTTATGTGGCTCCTTTAGATGTTTGTGATGTTTTGTTGGGACAACCATATATGTACTAGCGCCATGGTGTCTATGAGTCTAGACCTCACAGCGTGACAATCAGATTAGGTGAGCAGAAATACCGAATACCAGAGGTAAGCCCTACATACACTACCTCTTTGATTAGTGCTAAGCAATGTAGGAGGTTGGTTTCCAAAATAGGAACATTCATATTATTGATGATTCATTCTGAACAAGAAAGGAAGTTTGTATATAATTCCAATGCCATCACAAACACCACAACACAATAGAAAAGATGAATGGACCAAATTTTGATAAAATACAAGAATTTGTTTAAGTTACCAACTGGGGTACCTACACACTACCAAGTAAGACACACTATTGATTTGATACCAGGAACTCCATTGCCTAATGTACCAGTCTATCGTAGGTCAGTATTAGAAAATAATGAAATGAAGAGGCAAATACAAGAATTGATTGAGAAGGGATATATTTGTCCAATGCATCACCCTATGGCAGTCCCATTGTTCTGGCAAACAAAAAGGATGGAACTTGGCTCGACTTTGTATTCACTATAGGGCCTTGAACAAAATTTCAGTCAAAAATAGGTACCCACTTCCCTAGATAGATGACCTCTTGGACTAGCTTAGAGGGGCTCGATTCTTCACAAAAATTGATTTGAAATCAAGATACCATCAAGTACCAATTGACTCAGCTAATGTGTGGAAGACAACTTTCAAATCTAAAGAGGGATTGTTTGAATGGCTAGTGATGCCTTTCGGTCTAACAAGCGCCCTAGTGAAATTCATGAGAATGATGAATGATGTACTCAAACCATTCATTGATTCCTTCATGGTGGTATATATGGATGGCATATGCATCTTCAGCAAAACTTGGGAAGAACATTTGCAACATGTGGAAAAAATTATCTCAACTTTACAAGATCATGGGCTTTATGCAAACAAAGAAAAGTGCTCCTTTGGTATGCAGAGTATCAGATACTTAGGATATGTTATTGATAGTGAGGGTGTCCATGTTGACTTGGAGAAGATACAAGTAATTAAGGACTAGAAATCTCCTAGAAATCCCACTGAGTTACGAAGTTTCCTTGGGTTGGCAAACTTTTATCGCAGATTTGTGTTGGGGTTTTCCCATTTATCTTGGCCTCTAAATTAGTCATTGCGGGGAGGAACACAAGAAAAGTTTAAATGGAAAGGCGCTCAATAGGAAGCATTCAAGGAGTTAAAATGAAGGCTATGTTCTGCACCAGTTTTATCTCTTCCTAGCCTGCAACAGTCATTTGAAATACAAACTGATGCATCAGAATATGCCCTGAGATCTGTCCTCATCCAACATGGTCACCCAGTTGCATATCATAGTCAAACTTTTTCTGATACAACGTGTCGGTATGCCAATTACGAAAAAGAATTGTATGCTATTGTTCAAGCCTGTAAGCAATGGAAACATTATATTTTGGGTAAGGAGACTACCATCCACACAGACTATCATCCACATAGACCACAAACCTCTTCAATTTTTGTAAACACAAGGGAAGTTGTAGAATGATTGACATCAACAATGGTCATCCTATCATCCTATCTTCAACAATTTCATCTCAATATTCACCACAAGAAGGGGAGCACTAACAAAGTAGCAGACTGTTTGAGCAGGCCTCTGATTGTAGCTATTAGTATGGTATTGGACTCATGTGGTCATCAAACTAAAGCCTGGGCTTTCTTGTATGAGAATGATGTTGAATTTGCAGATGTTTATAATCAATTAATGAAGGGACATCAAGTGAATGACTTATATCTGTAGGATGGAATGATTTGTCACCTTGGGCAGATCTGTGTGCCCAATGCAGAACGCAAAAAGTTGATATGGAAAGCTCATTATAGTAAGGTTGCTAGTCATTTTGGCATAGGTAAGACTACAAATATACTTCAGAGGTATTTTTATTGGCCAAAGTTGAGAAATGGTGTCATTTCATATATTTAAGCTTGTACTGCATGTGCTATTGCTAAACCTGCCAATCGTAAACTTGGACTGTATTCACCACTTCATGTTCCTGAAAAACCTTGGTATTCAGTTTCTATGGACTTAATGTCTGGTCTTCCTACCACCAAAAGAGGCCAGGATTGTTTGTATGTTGTGGTAGATAGGTTCTCAAAAATGGCAGTAATAGTGGCTTGTAAAAAAACAATTTCCACAGAGGACACTGCAAAGCTTTTCTTTGAGCACATTTGGGTTCATTTTGGTCTGCCAAATACCATCATTTCAAATAAGGATAGCAGGTTTCTCAATAAGTTCTAGTCCACATTATGGGAAAAGATGGACACAAAATTAACAAAGTCTACTGCTTTCCATCCTCAAACAGATGGCTAGACAGAGGTTGTGAACCGAATGATCATTCACATCCTACGCATGTATCACTCAAAACATCCCCGCACATGGGATGAAATTCTTCCATATGTTGAACATATCTACAACATGGCAATTCACAGTTCCACTGGTCACAGTCCATTTGAGGTCTGTCTTAGTTAACAACCACTTGCAGCCATGGATGTTGTCATACCACTTATTCAACTCGATTTGGTTCCACGTGTTGGTAAGGAGGAAGATAAGGCAACCCAATTCATTGATAGAATTCATCATCTGCAACAACAAGTTCATGAAATATTGGAGCATACCAATAAGAAATATAAGGAGAGACATGATCAGCATCGTAATCCTCATACTTTTCATGTCAGGGACAAGGTGTGGTTGCATATTCAAAAGGAACAATTGCAGGGCGCCAATAGGAAGCTTCGCCCTCTGCGTTATGGGCCATACACAATCATTAAGCAAGTTGGTGATAATGCTTTTGAGCTTAACTTACCCCCATTTCTGGGTCTTCATCCAGTCTTCAATGTGGAACTCTTGAAGCCATATTTTCCTCCACAATTAGATGTTGCAGATGTAGTAGAAACAATTTCCACTACGGAATTGAATCCAGATGCAGCTTCTCCATTCCAATATGATCAGCTTGTGGACACCATGGTGAAAACACTCAAACAACATCAGATCTATCTGTACAAAGTGGTTCGAGTAGGGCAGATCGCTCAACAAGGAAAGTGGTTTGCCAAGAAGCAGCTTCAGCTCCGTTTTCCTCATCTTATCCAGAGTGTTGATGCAATGGGGCCCATTTCTCTTCAAGGGGGAAGTAATGATCATAAGCAAATTTTAAATATTGAAAACAAAATATTTTTAGTTTTTTTTTTAGTTTTTCTATATGTTAGTAATTGCCATTTTTGAAGGCCTTTGGGGCATTTTCAGCCCTTGAAAGTTTGGCATGTCCTTTGGAATGTAGGCATGATCTTTCAAGACTTCGCCTTCAACTCTTAGAGACCTTTCCAATGAGTTAAATGACTCATAATTTCGAGTCCCGAGCATAAAGTTATGTCTAGTTAAAGTTAGGACAAAATTTCATATAGTTTTATGAAATTTTCATAGTTTTAGATTTTATTATGTAATAAACAGATGTGACTATTGGGTTTCAATTCTCAAGGGGTTTTTGTAACCCCTGGAATCTCATGAACTACTATATGTTGAATTTTTGAATTGAATAGATCACTTTTTGGCTTACTTTCAATTCTATGTTATCTTGTTCATCCACAATACCACTGGTTCTCACTCGAGTGTTGTCATTCGAATCCATAATTTGGATCATATATAGCTTTACAAATATCCCCTCTAATAATAGCTTAGTGTTAGCTAATTACTCCATCTTGGAACAGTTTGATTTGTCATTTAATAATCTCATTGTCCAATTTTACCCACTTCAGTTGGTTGCCTTTCAAATTCACTCTAATTTTTAGGATTGGGATCAAATAAAATTGGAGGAAACATACCAAATGAGATTGGTAACCTCACAAACATGTTGGGAGTAGACCTAATAGAAAACTAATTCAATGGGACCATTCCATCTGCACAATAATATTTCAAAATTGGAAAGATTATCTTTGGACAAAAAAAAATTACAAGGAAGAAATCCAAAAAATTTTGGCCAATCAAAAAGGCTTGCATTGTTGTCACTTACCGAGAACATGGTTTCAAAGTAAATTCCAAATAGTCTTGGCGAGCTTCCATAATTAAGAGATTTTTTTCTTAATCACATTCAACTATTAAGTAAAATACCTGCCTGTTTAGGGAGATGTCAGACATTAGATCTTTCTTGCAATAATTTGTTAGGTATGATAGTAGTGACTTTCAAAAATATGAAAATGCTTTGACACCTCAATCTCTCCTCAAAGAGGTTAATTGGAGAGTTCCTAGAGCAAGTATCTTTCACTATACTTGATGGCTTAGAAATTATGGTAAATATTGGCCTCTATGGTAGATGGATAAACTTTCCACCATGCTCTCATTCTAATTACAAACAACCATGAATATCCAAAAAGGTGATTATTGCTATCATAGTAGGCATTATAATTTTGATCATGACTCTTCTATTGGTATCATTTTCCTATAAATTATATTGATGTTCTAGTACCCCTGTTCTCGAAGTATGGCCTCCAAAAATTTCATATGAAAAACTTGTAGATGCAACTGATGGGTTTAGAGGTGAAACTCTTTAAGGAATTGGTAGTTTTGGGTCAATTTACAAAGGTATTGTAAAGAATGGTACACATATTGTTAAAGTTCTCAAGTTACAAGATGACACATGCTTTCCAAAGTTTCAGCAAAGAATGCAATGCATTAAAGGGAGTTTGACACCACAATGCAATTACAATCATTTTAGCATGTTTTAACCTTGATTTTAAAACCTTAATTCTTTCATTCATGTCAAATGGAAGTTTAGAAAGATGGTTGTATCATTTAGAAGGTGGTAGATGTAAATTAAATTTGAGTGATCAAATAAGGATAGTAATGGGCATGGCAGAAGGAATGAAATATCTTCACCATTATTACTTTGTTCAAGTGATTCATTGTGACTAAAATCCCAACAATGTCCTATTAGGAGATGACATGACTTCATACATAGTAGAATTTGGTCTTAAAAATATTATTTTTGGCAACTCTGTGGATTCTTTGAGTTCTACAGATACTTCAAATGACTTAAGAGTATTTGATCCTTGTTTATTTGTTATTATAGAATATGGAATAGGTGGAAAGCTTACTACAAAAGAAGATGTATATAGTTATGGAATTTTAATTCTAGATTTGTTGACAAGGAGACCAACAAATGTTATGTTTATTGAAGGAATCAATTTATAAAAATGGACAAAAATTCATTTTCCAAATAGAATCTCAGATGTGGTGGATAATTGTTTTCTTATAGATGCGAGCATGAATTAGAGACATCAATGGTAACATAATGCCTTACTCAATTTATACAAATTGAGCTCTTTTGCACAAGGGAGTCACCTCAAGAGCGACCTGATATGATTGAGATAGTTAATAGATTAAATACAATTAGAGGTGTGTTTCTTGGTACACCTTAGAAAACTCATCAATTACCAATATACATCTCACCTTTTCTTGACAATACAAGAGGTATAAATGTGGGTGGTTCAGGGAACAATGAAGGTTCATCTACATATACCTCCTAGGTCTACATAAATATTGTTGTTTTGTTTGCTAGCCAACTACATAATAATAATGTCCATGTATTATATTTTGTAGTTGATTATATATAGTGAGGAGATGAAATAATGCTTAGATTTTGATAGTTATAACTTTTGTATAGAATATTGTGACATTAGTTATGAAACATTTGAAATCGTGAGAAAAAAAGACATGTGCATGTTGTTTATTTTTCAGTTATATCAATCATACAAATTTAGAATTTTATAATATTAGATTTTTTTTTTTTTTAATGAGAAGATATTGTAATGTTAATTTTTGTATATCAATGTTATTTTTTATATGTCTATTTTTAGAGAATGACTTAATACATGTATATATTGTAAAATGACACAATCTAGTGTAAAGTTGGGCTTGATCATTTAGCTCTTACCTTATTCTTACACATATAGTTTGATAAAATCATTCAAGACTTGTATTTATTAAATTTCCTTTTACATCAACCTTAGCATAAGATGTGTCCATATAGGTTTAATAGTTTGCATATCCACAGTCATTTCCATCAAGTTGTGGAATTAATCATTGACTTTATAAAAGCTAAATTCAAATGTTGGTTTATTTTTGCACCTTATTTTTTGATCTTGGGTTGACCAAGTATTAATTTTCATGATTCAGTTGTATGTACTAATATTTAAAGTCATTCAATTACATTCATGACATAACTCCTTAACTTTGAAGCATCATTCACATATTATATTATAGTTATGGAATTTTAATTCACGTATTTATTATAGCTTACTACAAAAGAAGATGTATATAGTTATGGAATTTTAATTCTAGATTTCTTGACAAGGAGGAGACCAACAGATGTTATGTTCATTGAAGGAATCAATTTACAAAAATGGACAAAAATTCATTTTCCAAATAGAATCTCAAATGTGGTGGATAACTGTTTTCTTATAGATGCGAGCATGAATTAGAGACATCAATGGTAACAAAATGCCTTACTCAATTTATACAAATTGGTCTCTTTTGCACAAGGGAGTCACCTCAAGAGCAACCTGATATGATTGAGATAGTTAATAGATTAAATACAATTAGAGGTGTGTTTCTTGGTACACCTTAGAAAACTCATCAATTACCAATATACATCTCACCTTTTCTTGACAATACAAGAGATATAAATGTGGGTGGTTTAGGGAACAATGAAGGTTCATCTACATATACCTCCTAGGTCTACATAAATATTGCTGTTTTGTTTGCTAGACAACTACATAATAATAATGTCCATGCATTATATTTTGTAGTTGATTATATATAGTGAGGAGATGAAATAATGTTTAGATTGTGATATTTATAACATTTGCATAGAATATTGTGACATTAGTTATGAAACATTTGAAATTGTGAGCAAAAAATAGATGTGTATGTTGTTTATTTTTCAGTTATAACAATCATACAAATTAAAAATTTTATAATATTAGATATTTTTATATTTTTTATTGAGAAGATATTGTAATGTTAAATTTTGTATATCAATGTTATTTTTTATATGTCTATTTTTAGACAATGACTTAATACATGTATATATTGTAAAATGACACAATCTAGTGTAAAGTTTGGCTTGATCATTTAGCTCTTACCTTACTCTTACACATGTAGTTTGATAAAATCATTCAAGACTTGTATTTATTAAATTTCCTTTTACATCAACCTTAGCATAAGATGTGTCCATCTAGGTTTAATAGTTTGCATATCCATAGTCATTTCCATCAAGTTGTCAAATTAATCATTGACTTTATAAAAGCTAAATTCAAATGTTGGTTAATTTTTGCACCTTATTTTTTGATCTTGGGTTGACCAAGTATTAATTTTCATGATTTAGTTGTATGTACTAATATTTAAAGTCATTCAATTACATTCATGACATAACTTCTTAACTTTGAAGCATCATTTACATATTATTTGCTTTAAGGGATGAAAACTCTTCAAGTATCATAGTAAAAGTAATCTAAATCTTCATGGTTATCCTAGAAGCATATGTATGCTTGAAGAGTATCACAATTTAAAGGTATTCAGTTACATTCATGACATAACTCCTTAACTTTGAAGCATCATTCACATATTATTTGCATTAAGGGACGAAAACTCTTCAATTATCATAGTAAAAAGAATTTAAATCTCCATGGTTATCCTAGAGGCATATGTATGCTCGAAGAGTATCACAATTATTTATCTACATTTTTAAATGAGTTAAACTAATAGAATGTGTCACCTTATAATATTGATGATAATTTTCTTAAGGTTTTTCTAAATATCACTAATCTTAGACATCTAAAATGAGTAGAAAAAATGAATAAATTAATAATGTGAGAAAGGGAGTATAAAATCACACAAAGGATGGTTGAGTTTATAAATAGAAGATAAATCCACAACTATAGATGAGTCCTATACTTATAGATTCAATCCCAAAAAAGAACCAAGTTAAGATAAAATTTGAGAATTTATAAAGATGGATAGATGTCATTCCTAGAATAGGTATTTTCCAAATCAAACAATCTTTATAATGAAATCATTCTTCATTTGCAAAACTAAGTAACCATTGTCAAGGTTACAAGAGACAAAATTTATTAGGGACTTGGAGCTTAAAGATAAATTTATGAAAAAATTGAAATACTATAGTGGTTTTGCTACACCATTATATTATTTCAAAAAGCTTAAAGTCCATAATAATTTCTTTTTCAACCTTGACAAATGATACACTATGATACTAAATAGATTAGTGCAACCCTACATCAACAATAATAATATATTCATACATCTTTCATATTGTGTGCATTCACAATATTCTTATACAAATTGTTATGAACAAGAAAAGGGGCTTGGTTTAACTTCAAAGAAGTCTAATAGATCAATTGTAGTAAAGAACTCAGCAAAAGATGTTTAATACCATCTTAACCATAATTAAACTATCCAACTAGAAGTAAACATTTCAAGCCTAAGAATTTGACAAAGACATTGCCACAATAAATGGGACATAATTGTAAGAGCGTAGGATATAAATATTAGTGTTATTGCATTCAATTGTAGTGTAGGAATGGAAACTTATCTACCTCAAAAGTAGCTCTTCAAGTCTAAGTTTAATGGTAATGGAGAGTATGGGAGCACATATATAGTGAAATTTCATCGCATCCACCACTCTAACCATCAAAATTCTAATGAATTTCTAAGTTATCATTTACTTGTCTTTTTAGTGACTCAATTAAACTTTTTGGAGGCATATTAGAGTATTGAATTGATCTTGTATAGCCTAGATTAATATATTTTTGAAAGAAATGTGTTTCTTATTTCTCTTTTCAAAGGTGAAATTTGCATGTGCCCATTCCAATTTCGATAGAATGACTATATTATTATGCATTTACTAGTGATGCACTATTGTCACAATTTAGCTCATTAACCAATCGTTTATCTTTTACATTTGCACATTTTTATATAGTTGAGGGTGAATCACAATAGTTTTGTCTAACTTGAAGAAGGAGGCACATAAATGAGAACTGGGATGAAACATTTATTGAAACACTTTGATTTAAGGCCCTACATTTGAAAATAAAATTCTTTCCACATGTAGAGGCTTCGACTGAAGGTATAATTTTTCATTTTTAAATGTTGCATGTTCAAAATCCATTAAGGAATAAAGATCCCTCATTTGAATCCCTTTATGTTTCCCTCTTTTTGATCAAATTTAGATTTCAACAAATTTTCTTTTTGAAATAATGGTTGGACCATCAAATGGAGTCACCATGATAAGATATTTTGTAGGATCATAGCACTTGGAGTAATATTTTTGAATATATATATATATATATATATATATATATATATATATATATATATATATATATATATATATATATATATATATATATATATATATATATATATAACCAACACACAGACACACACATATGACCAATACATGAGATATATTATTGACCCAAGAGAGCTCAATCTTCAAGATCCAACAACTCTTTCCTAATATATTTTTTAATAATGTCCTTACAAATAGGTTTAGAGATAAAAATAAAAGATGAACAATATAATGCATACACTTTGTACTAATATTATATCGACATATCAAAGGACAGAGTCGTGCTAATTGCAATTTACTCAAAATCTATTCTAATTTTGAGATAATAAAAAGATTATTAATTTTTTATCATTAGTAAATAAATTACGTACAAAATCTACATTACTCTTCATTGATTCCCCAAATTGAATTTCATATTCATTTATATTTAACTTTTGAAAATAACCTTACTTTAATAACTTGAATTATGATTTACTACTAAAATAAATACAAATAAGATGACCTTATCCAAATCTTCATCTTACATCTAAGATTCCTTTAATCACTAGACAATTTCATGCTAACATTTTTCATTTTTCATTTTAAATCATACTTAACTAATTCCTAAGAATTCAATAATGTAATTGACTTATTTAGACAATTTAGATAGTTCTAGCCTAAGGATTGGATGCAATGCGATAACTCAGCCCACAACTTGGAATCTCTGTGACACAAGTGTAAGCACCCTAAGAGGAGGTACCCACTATGGTCATTGTCGAGAGGTGATAGGTAGGGGCCTCTAGGAATGGAAGGATGACCAAATCAACCTATCCTTGGAATGCTACAAGTAGCCTATGCAAAGCCGAGGATTTTTTCCTTTCCTCGAGGGACCCTGATGGTGAGTATATTGAGGGGAAACCTTCTATCCCTTGTACTGATAATTATTGCACCAAGGCTTAAAGGGTGGCTTCTCTTCTAACGGTTCTAGTAAGGGCAATCATTTGGAGCGTCGTGATATTAAATCCGTTAAGAGGTATCCCAACCTTGAGAAGCAAGGTTTTATATACCTAAAGGTACAAAGGAGAGCTATTCTTGAGCACTTCTGTTGATCTTGATTTTCATCAAAACTATATTTATTTTATAGTGGGTTGGAAGAACTTGACGTTAGTCATTCCCACTTAGGTTGTTCACTTAGGTTGTTCCCCTCTCACCTAGCCTTATGGGCTACTTAGGAGGGTAGGCCTTCTAAAGGTATTGCACTACTAGAAATAAAAAGGCGATGAGTCTAGTTTTCTGACCACCCAATGAAGGGAAGAGTATACTCACCTATCATCCCAAGCATGGAAAACATGGTTCTCTTTAACCTTCTCATTAAACTAGGTGCCTAATTTAACAAATAAAATAGCTCCAGCCCCTACAGACACTGTTAGTAGTTTCAAATTTTTAGTCTTTGACAATGTAAAATATACCTGCAAAATATAAAGATTTTGATTAGCCACATAAATTTTTTAAAAAAGAAAATAGAAACAGATGCACTAAAATAGAGAGTCTATGCGCTAAAACTTTCATCGTATGTGCTAATGAAACTAGTCAACTCTCTAAAACAAACTTCTGATGCGCTACTTTGTCAATTAAATGCACTGAAAATATTAAAAATAGAATATGCAACCAGATCCCGTGGATGCACAAAAACACCAGGTGTATGCGCTGATTTGGCAGTGTATGTGCCAAAATAGAAGTCTTATGCAATATTATTTAAGCTTGATGCGCTAATATTTGCAGTAGATGTGCTAAACTGGAACTGTTTCTCCGAGCTAACCTGTCAACAAACCTGCAAGATGTTATTAAATACAGGGCAAGATCCCACAGTGGGCGCCATAAAATATGTATGCTAGAAATGTGAATCAATTAATTATAACATCTAACACACATCAATGAGACATTATATTGAGACATAAATCAAGAAACAAATTGAAGGAAACACTCCCCAATGGTGTCACATTGTCCTCTATCTCCGAAGATCTTATTGGTTTGTTAAATTGGCTCTTAGCAGTATGACCTCCAAGATAACAACCTAAAGAATGAGTAGCTATGTTATTGAACCTATGATCTAATTGCAAATGCTTGATGGATGATCATAATTCTAAATTACCAAGATTGCTATGCTAAAATACAAAATATGGATGTTGTTATACTAAGTATGTATGCAAGATTTCAGGAAACAACAGATTAAGAATGCAATATTAAAAGATTAGGGAGACTTCATGAATGAAAAATGGGGGTATTTATAACTTTTTCAAGATATGAGCCTAGGTGGTAGGATTCAATGGTCTGGATTCAGTCTGGAGAGATGAATAGTAAGAGATGAAGAAGTTAGAAAGGGGTTGGGAAGATATGACACTTGTCATTCTTGGAAGGACAAGTGGCAAGGGAATCTTCAACAAATGTCACACATGTCTCACAAGAAGGCAAGTGGCATGGAGAGGGAGGACATGTGGCAAAGAAGCCAAGTGTCGTCATGAGGGGATAGACACTCTATAGGAGGTTAGGATAAGGTGGTTTGAAGGGGTAAGGTTAGTTAAACCTCAAGTTAGATGGTAGATTGGGTTAGAGTGGGGTTAGGTTGGATAGTTTATATTAGGAAGCATGTGATCAATTTGAATTAAAAATTCAAATGAATTGGGAGGGATAATTGAATAAGACAAATTAAGAAAATTTTATCATTAATAAGGAAAATGGAGAAAATTATTTATGATGGGAGAAATTAGGGAAAATGAACTATTTAAATAAATTATATCCAATTTATTTATAAGTACAAGAATTAAGGATCCATTAATTAAATAACTCATATTTAATTAATTTTCTTGAGGCCAATTTTTAATATATATAGTACTCAACATAATAGTCACAATAAGAATAAAATCACTTCAATTATAGATAATATTATCTTTGGAAAAATCCTTAGACTTCTTAACTCAATTGATTTTGATGTCCTGATCCTTAGGGTGTTAGATTGATTAGAGTACTTATCTATACTTTCAAACGAGGGAGGGTGTCACCTTTATATGCAACTTACATCTTTTTTATAAACAAATACTCATAAAAGGCCAACACATGAATGTAACTATTAAGATCTTGACACTCACATTCAAATATTTCAATTTGGAGCCAAATTGGGAGGAAACTAACGTTGGGCGCTAGTGTCCATTAGCTAACTGTAGGCCAAGTAATTTTGAATGTATATGTGGTGGAGATTTTTGAGGAATACAAATGATCTCCAAGTTCTTCCAAATTTGGCAAGCATACTGAATAACTAGTGAATTGTAACTTTACTACACACTAATTTGTGCATTGATCTTTGCAGTATTAATTGTTGAACAACACACTTGCGGTGAGACTAATGTTGCCAATTTGGACCTTAGATGAGCTTGTTTGCATTCGATCATACATAACCTCCAAAATAGGTGCTAATCATAACATGAAATTGTAAAGGGCATACAATTTATGGTGTTACATTTTCATATTGTGTTTGTGCTATATTCTAATACAAACACACAATAAACACCCATTCTCCAAGGTGTGATTGAAGAATCAATGAAGATTGATAAGGCTTGTGCATCAAGTAGTACAATTTGTTTATTTGCATTGTTGTAATTCCCTTTTCTCCATTGAGTGATTTGGGAGGTTCTAGTCATGTTTATTATTTCTTGGTAGATTCTCTTGTCAACAATCTTTCATACCATATAACTTAAATATGTAATATAGAGAAAGGGTATAAGAGCCATGAAATTATTTTGTGTCCATGATTATTAAATAGGAAGCAAGAGCATCTAGTGTGGATTCATCTTCCCAATCTTCACAATCATTTTTGAGAGAATTCTTGTTTTGAAGCCATTAGCAACTCTATTGGCCGCTTCTTGAAGGTAGATGATATCACTTTCTTGATGTCTCTTTCTACATTTACACACATTCTAATCGATATTGGAATCTCCATGCATCTTCCTGGGGATGTCATTCTTATGGGTGGGGATAGGCCATGGACTTAGTTGCTGGATTATAAGGGAATCATCTTTCAATATCATTGTTGCTTTTCTATAGGTCACTTGGCCATAGATTGGTCTCTCTCGTAGTGTAAAGGTGCTACAAATTGGTGCAAGGATATTTGTAGTGATCACCAAACTGTCTTAGCTTTGAATTCTTCCTCTAACGACTCTTCACATGTTGTTGATGGCTCCCCCTAGATGATTGTTTACCTCTTGCTACTCGTGTGGCCTCCTTAGATTATGTGGATCCTTCTCCACCTCTTGCTTCTGGTGGGGCCCAATTTGTACCAATGGAACCTTCTCCATTTGTTACCCTTATTCCATTCCTACCTTCAAAGGAGGTTTTGCTGCC
The DNA here is from genome assembly GCF_030272615.1 of Cryptomeria japonica. Taxonomy (NCBI): domain Eukaryota; kingdom Viridiplantae; phylum Streptophyta; class Pinopsida; order Cupressales; family Cupressaceae; genus Cryptomeria; species Cryptomeria japonica. Next base: position 164,151,315 of record NC_081412.1, on the reverse strand, counting down.
TGGTCAACTTTTTGATCCTGGTGCTGGCAATCTCACTTTAATGTTTTCCCATCTTCATTCCCCCTTGTGATGGTGCTCCAAATGATAGTATTGCTTGGATTGTTGTTCATTGGAGGAGGAAAGATCATTCTTCTCCCTCTCACCAAATTCTTCCCTGCATTGTGGTTCTTTATTCTACCCATCTTTGATATGGGTTATTAGTTGTTCTACTAGTGTGTTGTAAGTGGTCTATTTTTGCCTCTATTGTCAAAGGTTTGTTCTTGACCAGCTACTTGTGGCCTTTTTGGCATGTCTTTGTATAGGGTCAGATCCCTTTTTTTGCTTCTTATAATATCAAAAACAAGTAGCACATGCAAAGGTAAGTTGCAAATTTATGGAGGGAGAAAAAAATGCCATCACTAGTTAGGAATTAAACTCAGTAGTTAGGAATTGAACTCAGTACAACATAACATATAGTGGTAGCCCATTAAGTGGTTAACAATCTTAAGATTGTATTATCATGTTTAGAATGTTCCACCCACGAATAATAGTATTGATGTGAATGAGATAAAAAGTGTTAAAGAGATGTCATCATCAATTGTAATGATTGTGAGATTCACACAAAAAATAACAAGAAACTACAATTGGTAAGTGGATAGAAAAATTTTGCTCCCTTTGTGAACATAATTTCCCTTCTACCAATATAGGAGATTTAAAATAGAATGTGGACATCCATCAAAGCATTAAAAATAAAGAAATTTCATTAGGTGTTTAACTTTGCCAGATGTTGTAAATATAATTCCCTTAGTTGAAGTATATGGAAAATGGGAAAACATAAACAAGGAGAAGAATTTGAAATAATGTTTCAAATAGATGTGCTCTCATGGATTATAATGATTATAGCGCATGCATATAATTTATTATTGCAAATTCTTTAAAACATTCAAGTTAATGCTATTTGCAAGTGTAAATTAAGATTTGACAATGTTTGCCTATGCCAAAATAGGATTTTTGGTATCTTTGGTATAAATACACGAGAAATATGAAAATATAGATAAAGTAGGGAATAGTATCTTTGCAAATGAAATGAGCAAGTTTTGTGTTCCATATCAAGGATGTACAAAATGAATTTGTTGAGAAGGCTTGATAAAAGTTTAAGTAGCCCCGCACACACACCCTTGATTGACAACATTTAAAAGAATAAAATTTTATTACCTAATACTTAAAGGCCTTTATAATTCGACTGCATATAAAATAGGACATACCAAATTATATTAAAGTCATTAATTACTAATTTAATTTCTCAAACCTCGGAGAAAAGAAAAGAAAGCTTTAAAAGGAACATCTAGGAATCTTACTAGAAAAAAGAACATGACATATTTTTTGAGATACTACCATATAATTTTTTTTATCTACATAAAATAATTTAAAGATATAGAGATAGAATGAGTGAAAATTTTGAGGTTCTTCCCGTAGTGTGCTGGTTGAGTGGTGGTGTTGTTGTGGCCACCAAGATTCAAAACCCCTTAGGACAATTGTGATCATAGACTAGTGTCTTTGTCGATCCATGATGCTTGCGAGTTTGAGCCTGAACTTTGACAAATGAAAATATGTGACCATAAGACATGTTATATCACCTTCAAATCTATTTGAACCAATTACCACTAGACTTTCCTCTATGGGCTCATTTGATTTGATAAACATGTGGGCTACGCTAGTGACTCAGTGAGATAATTAATCTTGTGACAGACACACAAAAGAAAATTTTAGTAATGCATTAAAGTTGGCCAATGACTTGACTGGGTACACCGTGTTTTTCTGGGCAAGCGTCTGGGCTAAGCTGGAAAAGCCTGCAATAACAAAGGAAAGAATAGACAGTTCAACTTCAGCTTTCAGTTTTCGCTTATTCACACCGTCTGGGGCCTGGGCTACGCTGGTCAAATAATAGACAGAAGGATGTGCACTTGACTTCATTCATCCATCCCCACTTGTGGAAAATAGCTCACTTTTCTCTTATCTTCTCCAATCTATAACGTGTTTTCCTTGCTAAGTAATTTCCTTGGTCAAGTAATCAAAAATGCTATGATAGACAGAAACATGTGCAGTTCATCTTCATTCATGACTTTTGGACAAAATAGGAGGCGAAGAAATCGCAAGACAAGGAGAAAATTGCTCATTTTTGCGGCCGAATAGCTATACGCCGAATAATTAGCGACAGATTTTATCTGTTTTTATTATCCCAGGTTGTGAAAAATATAATTTTAAATCTTTTTTCTCCATTTAAGTAGAGCAGTTATTGTTTAGAATTAAAATTAGGCCATCTTAAAAAAAGCGTAAGAATTATATATTGAGAAAAATGTGGTGTCTAATTTTTTTTTTTCTCATTTCCTTTCGATTTTTTCCTCCAAATTTCACTCACAAAACTGATATCTAATACTATTTATTCATACATGTAAATAAAATAGCAAAAAATTGTACAGCAGTAAATTGTGATTACATTTCTTATTTGAAATATAGATCCTTATGTGTGAATGAATTCATTTACATTGACATTCGTTATAACACACCAAATTAAATAATTTAAATGTGTTATCTGTTTATTTTGTTCATGATATATTGTCTTAAAGAGTAGTCTCGTAACCTAAATATTAGCACAAATTTCTTGAACTTTCTCAAGACAATCTTAGATCATCACGTGGTATCACTATTGTAGAGTTTTCTCTTAGTAGAATCAATTTTAAACTTGTGATTTTGAGAACTTTAAACTCAAATTTTAAGTATATCGCTTTACAAACATTCCCTTTGATAATAGCTTGGAACAACTCGATTTGTCATTTAATAATCTTATTGTCTAATCTTGCAGTTGGTCGCCTTTCAAATTCACTCTACTTTTTAGGATTAGGATCAAATGGAATTGGGGAAAACATACCAGATGAGATTGGTAACCTCACAAACTTGGTGTCAGTAGACCTAGTAGAAAACTAATTCAATGGGACCATTCCATCTACACTCGATAAAATTTTAAATCTAGAAAAATTATCTTTGGACACAAACAATTTACAAGGAAGAATTCCTGAAAGTTTTGTCCAATCAAAAAGGTTGGGATTGTTGTCACTTATCGAGAACATCCTTTCACGGTAAATTCCAGAAAGTCTTGGCAAGCTTCCCAAATTAAGAGATCTTTTTCTTAATCGCATTCAACTATCAAGTAAAATACCTTCTAGTTTAGGGAGACATCATATGTTGGAGATGGTGAAGTTTACACACAAAAAACTAATGGGAAATATACCTCTTGAAATTGTAGGTCTTCAGAATCTCTAGTTTTATTTCTAGCAACTTCTTGCAAGGTAAGGTTCTATTTTGGAAATGAGAAAATGATTATGGTTTTAGCTAGAGATGTTTCTCAAAATAATTTATCGAGTGTTATTAATAGTGCACTGGCAAGCTATAAGGGCTTGGAATATCTAAATATTTCTAGGAATGCATTTGAGGGTGCAATCCCCACAACTCTAATAGATTTGCCAAATCTGTAGTACATGGATCTTTTTTGCAATAGTTTGTTAAGTATGATGCTAGTGACTTTCAAAAAGATGAAAATACTTTGGCATCACAATCTCTCTTCAAATAGGTTAAATAGAGAGTTCCCAAAGGCAAGAGCTTTCACAATATTGGATAAACTCATAAATTATAGGAAATCTTGGCCTCTACAGTGGATGGATACCACCATTCTCTCATTCTAACCACAAACAACCATCAACCTCCAAAAAAGTGATTATTCATGTCATAGTAGGCGTTACAATTTTAATCATGTCTCTTCTATTGGTAGCATTTTCTTAATAACGAGTGGGTTTTGTGGTGAAAATCTTTTAGGAATTGGTAGTTTTGAGCCAATTTGTAAAAGGATTATAAAGAACGGTACAAATATTTTTGTTAAAGTTCTTAAGTTACAAGATGAACATGCTCACCAAAGTTTCAGCTGAGAATACAATGCATTAAAGATAGTTCAACACCACAATATAATTAGAATCATTGGATATGCTCCAACCTTGATTTTAAATCCTTAATTCTTCCATTCATGTCAAATGGAAGTTTAGAGTGCGATGGTTGTATCATCTGGAAGGTGGTTGATGTAGATTAAATTTGAGTGATCAAATAAGGATAAAAATGGACATAGAAAAAGGAATGACATGTCTTCATACCATCAATGCTTTGTTCAAGCGATTCACCGTGACCACAAGCCCAACAAGATGACATGACTTTATACATAGTAGAATTTGGATTTTTCAATATTGATCCTTTGACTTCTATAGATGCACTTTAAGGATTTGTTGGCTACATTGCACTAGGTATAGATTTCTCATTATTTCATTATGTATTTTATTGGTTTTATTTATCTTATAAACCATCAAATGCTTCAAATAATTTAAGAGTCTTTGGTCCTTGTTTATTTGTTCTAATAGAATATGGAATAGGTGGAAAGCTTACTACAAAAGGAGATGTATATAATTATGAAATTTTGAGTCTAGAGTTGTTTAAAAGGAGGAAACCAACAGATTGTGCATTTGCTGAAGGAACTTCAATCTACAAAAATGGATAGAAATACAATTTCCAAATAGAATCTTAGATGTAAGTTGATCCCACAATACTAGTAACACTTTTGGTACGTCCTCATTTATACTGAAATAACACATTTTTAGAAAATATAATGATTTAAGCCTTTGGAGGTCCCATTTGAAGTAATTAATTGAAGAGAGTTAGATAAAAGTCTCTTAGATCAAAATCCTTTCAATAGAACATCTTTACTCTTAAACCATACTTGCAATGGAGTATCCTTCACACCTATCAAAATACTGACAAAAAACCATTTTTATATTAGCTTTTAAGGGGTCACATGAATTTATTTAGAATGTTTGCTCTATAAGTATGTAGACCTTATTATAAGATTTCCAAAAAGTATAATTCTAATATATTTAATTTTATCAATATATTTATTTTTTATTTCTTATGAATGTAGATTTTTCATTGAACATTAAGGACTGTGTTTCACACAGGAAAAAATTGAAATATAGAATTTTTTTGTTTGTAAAAGATATCTTTTCCAAAGGTATTGATATCCTCATTTCAACACAAGAAGAAGAAGTTATTGCAAATGCATACAAAAAGAGTTATGCATTACGAAATACACCCTTGTCCAAATTTCAATTACTCTGAGTTCAAAAATTAACTAAAAAAATAAATGTAACAAAAAATTATGAAAACATATCCATCACTAGATATTGGTGTGACAAATCAATATTTTAAAAATTAAAATTTTATTCTTTCTATAAAAAAATTTGTGCACTACGTAGTAAATGTCACTTTTAAAAAATGTTGATTATTAAAAATATTTAGCTATTAAAAGTTAATAAAAATATGGACAATTCATTTCTATTTTCTTTTTTAAATATATTAAGAATCTACATGAAAAATCTTACAAATTAGTAGTTTATTTCATCTTCAAATTGTTAATAGTTTAGCTACTATAAGTATTAGAAAGTGAAGGTTTGGTGCAAAATTTTGATATGAGTTAGTTTATACAAATTGGGATATTTTGCACAATCGAGTCACCTCAAGAGAGACCCGATTTGACTGAGATAGTTAATAGATTAAATACAATTAGACGTCTATTTTTGGTACCCCTAAAACTCCTTAATTACCAATAGATGTCCCACCTTTTCTTGACAATACAAGAGGTATAAATTCTATGAAATGGCATGAACAAGAAAAAACCCTAATCACACACACATGCTTGCATAGGAATGTTGTAATTTTTCTCCATAATTGTTGAATGAATAATATGAAGCCTTGAAGACCTCTAGAAATACTTTATGATGAATGGTTCATGGATGCAAGATTTCTAGGTTGATTTCTTGGTGATCTAGATTGAAAATAATTGATTAATGTCTTTATATATGAGATCCTGGGTCAATTTATTGATTGGGTTGGCCTCCAACAGTCATATAGAACCACCAATTTTATTTCTTGCCAAAGAGATAGGTCCCATCCTGTATTTGGAAATTGGGCCCCATTGAGAGGGACCAGGATGCTAGTGCTTATAATTAAGTCTCATAGAGGAGGATACCCCTTCAGAGAGTCATTTGGTAAGTGTATTATGGCATCAAAACAAAACTGGAGTTAAGGCATTGAACGAACCAGGATAAGAGATGAGAGGGAGACATGCGCTAAAGTAGGAGCACAAGTTACATGGGGTGTAAATTGGCCTAGAGACAATTTATGATGCTACATTTAGCCCCCACTTTAACGAGAATGTGAGCCTATTAAATTACTTGTGGTAAAGTAGATGAAAGAGATGTAAGAGAGGATAAATGAGGAGAATAATCACAAGGAGTATAAGGCATCACTAATTTCAAAGAACTAAGCCCTCAATATTAGGATCTTAACTCACTCAAATGCATGCAAGGGCACACAAAAAAGGATGAAAACAAATACAAAGGAAAAAAGACAAAAAGGCAAAATACACACAACACAAAAGCTAAAGACCAAAAGAAAGACCTCAAATCAACTAGTTGAAGAGACCTCGATGTCAAAATGTGTCAACCACTAATATCATTCTTGAAAATTGCCATCTCAAGAACATAACTGATCATATAAAGGAGAAAGAGAACACATCATCCATGAATTACAAATAGAAAAAATATGATCTCATCAGAAGAGAAGAGAGGAGCATGGATACACATTCTAGATGTGTTTTTCTAGGTGATCCATGAGAAGAAGAATGAGAGGAGACATGGATACACATTCTAGATGTGTTTTTCTAGGTGATCCATTTTGGGGAGGAGAGTAGGAATAGTCTAGTTGTGTTTTTCTAGTTCCACTCATCCTCGTGCGTGTGTGAAAGTGATATTTGGTTTAAAGTATATAGCACACTATATAAGAGTTTATTTTCTCTGGTTTCAAGCATGCTTCAACCTATTTAAGACATATGTGAAAATGCAAATGCCAAGGGGCGAATGTCTTATTTCAAAAACATCTCATGTAAGATTTTGTTTGCTCTAGTTTTGAGAATGTGTAACCCCTTATAAGACAAATATATGTCTAGTTTCGAGGATATCCCGTGTAAGAGGTTTGAACTGAGTACTTGTTCAAAATGTGTACATTGACACTTGAGAACTTAAAAAAAAAATTATGCAAATGTTCTTAAGTGTATTTTGATCATATCCTCTAAACTTTCTTGGTTGAGTATTACAATCCATATAGTCAAATCAAAACTACTTAAAATAAATTAAAATGATCAAAAATAAAGGTAGAAGAAAACTAAAACCTTGTTTTATTACATGAGTGAAATAAACTTTGAATGATATTATAACATGGGGTCTACTTTATTGCCTCACTATTTACAAAGACCAATATATGAGAGCCTATGTGGAACATGAACTATTGAATGAAAGGTCTTAAGGAATAATAATCTTAATATTAATTTAATTTTAATATTGTACTATTGTTAATATGGCCAATGTTGATTTTTTTAGGTAATCTAGTTGTTACGTTAACCATAATAAAATGTATGACCATAAATTCTTCTTGGACTTCAATAATCAATGAAATCATTAGCCACTAAATTCATCCTTGTGGATAATACTCTATAGAAGATGCAAGTAATATATGATCTCAGTTTAGCAGGTGGATCTCTGTTCGTTTTTTCTAACATCATGTTAAGAGATGTCATGAGTATTTTGTGCAGCTTAGGGGTTAGGGCCTGCTCCACTCAATTATTTTAGGTATAGACAGAGCTATCACCCACAAGAGAGGGGATCACCCACAGAGAAGGGTAGTCTGCTGCTCAAATTACTGCGATGGATTTTCACATGCCCTCTTCAAGACCATTCGGGACATGGATCCAACAAGACCTACATCATCCTCATTATTGTAACTCAAATCTTGTATATTTTCTGATCTATTAATGGATTTGGGCCAAACCGGAGGTTTTCTTTCCTCTATTCTTTCCTACCGGTGCCCACACTGAATGGATGTGTAATTATAATTATTTTTTAAGTAATTAAAATTATTTGGCTTCTATCTTTTATCAATCAAAAAAAAAAAAAATTAGAACCAAATTAAAGGTAAGGACACATTAGTTATACTTATACAAATATTAAGGAAACATAGAGTTAGGAAAGCAATACTCTCATACACACACCTCTAAAAACATTTAAAATAATAAAGTTTGATTACATAATACCTAAAGGGCTCTATAATTTGGATGCACATAAAATATGAAAGACCGAATTATTACAGTCATTTTTCTAATTCATTTTCCCAAACATTCAAGAAAAGGAAAATAAGCTTAAGAAATATCTAAGAATCTTACGAAAAAAAGAACATAGCAATATTTTTGGAAATACTACTATATAATTTTTTTTACCTAGAATAAGTATTTTAAAGATGTAGAAATAAAATGAATGGAAATGAAATAATTAGATAAATATTAAATATGATAACTTTGTGAAGTTGATGATGCCACTTAGGAGGGTTCCATGAGGGGGGCTTATGTTCTATATTCAAGGAAAAGGTGGTCCAATGAAGATTTTTTTTCCTATCAGATTATTTGGAATCTTTTTCTAAAATGTCACAACCCTCCTTTATCATTTCTTTTTTTTTGATTTAAATACAAAACTTTATTTATACTCTTTGGATGAATTATTGAATATTGTAAGGGAATAAATTCATAAACCACACACACATGGAAAATGCATTTTTAATTTAGTTATTTAATTTCCCTCACATTAAGGCACATGTTGTAGGAGGAATAAGAAGCTTCTAGAGGCTTCTCCACCTCCTTGCATGTAACTCCTCCCACTAAGCCCAATTAATTTGCATGGAGGCCAAATTGGGAGAGAATCTCATTTTTTTCAATTTAAAATTAGGTAGTGGGAATTTGAAATTTGCTTTATAAAATAGGTACAAGTTTCAAAAGAAAAGCTAGCTATTCCATAAGAAAATTCTGCAATTTCTCCTTTGTAGTCCATTTTTCATTTGCAGCCAAGGTTTTGCTGGGAGTATTTCACTTCAATTTGGAGGATCAAGGAAGACTCTACATCATTTTTTGCAAGCATCCAGGTTCCTTCAAGCTTAGTTTGTGCATCTTGTTCTTGTTGTAGATTAGATCAGATTATTTTATGCAAATGAAATTCATTCGTGAAATTAGTTTCAGACTTTGATAAGAATTAGATTAAAATGTTTTAAATTGTTTATTCATTGTTTGGATTCTTGATTTTGGAAAATAAATTGTTGATTCATTATTCAGATTTTGATAAAATTTAGTTCAGATTTGGAGTAGATTAAAATGTTTGATAGAAAGAAAAATAAATTTGTTGATTCATTGTTTCAAACTTTGATAAAATTTAGTTTTAAATTTTGGAGTAGAATAGAACAATTGTTGATTAATAGTTTCAGATTCTTGATAAGGAAGTAGATTAAATTTGCTTGACAAAGAATTAGATTCACTGTTTTTTTTTTAAAAATATAATGTAATATTAAATCTAGATCCAGATTTAAATTGTTCCTCTTATTCTTTTTGATTCTGGTTATTGTTATCCAAATCTCATTTAAGGAGTATTCTTATTATTATTTTCTTTTTGAAAACTCTTTGTGGATTGAATAAAGAGCTCACTGAAATTACCAGTTGAATAAATTCTCCTGGACTCTGAGAATAACCCTGGAAACAAACCAATTTCCTGAGAAGTCTGAGAACAACTCCCTTCCTGTAATGGCTGGATAAATCTTTCTCTCTCTCTTTCTGTGATTCTGATTTATAAAAAATATATATATATATACATACATTAAAGGTCTGGTTTCTGTAAGGAGACAAACCAAGAATTACTCAGTTATTTTACCTGTTCTTACCTTCTTGAATAAAAATTATCCTGTAAAGAATTTGAAACCATATGTATATTTATATATATATATATATATATATATATACAAATATATATATATATATAGATTATATAACCCCATTGTCAATTTGCAATTTAAATGATACATTATCAATCACTGCGTACGCACAGACCCCAAAATAACCGCACGTACGCACAGACCCCGAAAATAACCATTCGAGCGCAGAAGGGCGTTACCGTAAGCCGGCAGGGTTAGTGGTACCCCCACTACCCTGCGGTCACTGCAAGTGGCCGCAGGGGAGTGGAGGGGACCACGTGGCCCGTCAACCCCTACGGGCCTGCACATGCAGGACCGTAGGGAGTGGCGGGACCCGTGGTCCCCACCCCCGGTTCTATATACAATAATTAAAACGAGATTGCCATGGGAAATTTCGATGGAAGTTTAACATTCGATTTAACATTTAAGTATTTTTTTTGTGTATCGTTTTAAATTGAAATTAAATTAATTTCCTTTTTTTTGTGTACATTTGTTTAGCTAAATTTAATTTCCTTAAAATTAACAAGAGTTGAATTCAATGTATTATTTCAAATCCTTAGAGAAATGAATGGATTATTTGACCCATAACTTTTGAGATAAGTAAAGTCTCATTATTATTCAATTTGGTCACTCATGAGAAATTTGTAACCTTATAACTAATTAAGTCTTGCGATAGAGAAAAACATTTCTGCATTTTGAATATAAATGACGTTACTTTTGCATTGCATTATGATTATTTCGTATTCCTTAATTTTCATGCGATTACTTGTAAGTTCACAATTATCTTTACCATGCCAATACATGTATTAATCTAATTAACTGTAGAATAATGATATTCTTTGTTCAAATAGTATTTAAGGTTTAAAATTATGTACATCCATTTCATAATTATATTCAAGTATGATGTTAGTTTAGAAAACTAAACAAATGGAGTTGGAAAACTAAAACTAGCAGCGTTCGGTATATACGGTGCCTCTGGGTCACGCTTACGGGTAATGCCGTCGTGTTGAACTACTGCACTTAACGCCTAATAAAGCTGCATTAACGACGTTTGTGGCATCGTCCCTATAAATCGTCGGGGAGTAATAAGGGACATTTGGAAGTTAAAAATCCAAGGGGCGGGTAATCCCTCTTGGATCGATAATTTAATAAGATAACTTTTAATTGAATTCCACATCCGTTGAGATAAACCATAGTAAACCCCTCTTAGGGATGGTCAAGTTAAGAGCTCTCGTGAAATTTACTTATTTTTTTTATTATTTTATTTAATTATTCACCTCGAAGGGATATTGGTGATTTGCAATTGGGTGACGCTCATGATAAGAATTAGGTTCTAGTTATTTTGTTAGGCCACAAGCAATGGGCCATCTTGAGCCTTCGCTTAAATGCTACCTTCGTGGGTAGCAACCGCAGAGAAACTGTCTGGGACACTGACCCTAGAAAGGGTTGCGTACCCACAAAAATCAGTTTACATCAAACCATAGATTAGAAAATAGAACTACATACTTTACGCCTTGATCCCATGCCGAAGCGGGTATGTAGGCAGTCTTGGGATGGAGTTGTCCCTCGTACTCAGGCGTTCGTGGGTGGGGTCTAGGCTTGGTTGAGTAAGAATCCTAATTGAAAGATAAGTTAATCAAATTTAATCCAATGCATACTCGGAAGGAATCCCGTATGGATTCGCTTGACTTCCCGAGGCTTTAAGCCAAATTCCGAGGCGGAATTCAAGCTTGTATTATTTTCTTATTACTCCTAAGGACGGCGACCTCGGTGCATTCTTGTTAGAGGAATGTAGTACTTAGTGAGTGGCTCAGGACCCGAATGGTCCCGATGAGTCTAAGTCTCTGGCCAGAGCATCTCCTATCCCGTTTGGATGGATGCCTACCCCGTATGGGTAGATGCCTATCCCGTATTGGATAGATGGAATTTACGTCCCGTATGGACAATTGCCTAACCCGTATGGTTAGAAGCTCCTCCCGAATGGATGAATGCCCAATCCTATTGGATGGATGCCCAGAGTATGCAATTGAATAAAACATAATAAAGAAAAAAAAATTTATACTCAATTTTTGTTGGATGAATCATGGTGGGTTACTACATGTGGTATCAGAGCAAAGGTTCAAATCTAGGCCTTGTGCTCACTTCAATTTATTCAACTAAGGGAATGTTTTACAATAATAGGAAATTAAATTTTATTCTACAAAAAAAAAAAGAAACTAACTACACAATTTAACTTTCAGGTAAAACCTAGAATGGCAAGAGGAAGAGGAAGAGGAAGAGGAAGAGGAAGAGGAAGGGGAAGGGGTAATGGGAGACGTACCAGGAGTCAAAGGGGGGAAAACCATGAGGAAAACCATGAGGAAAACCATGTGGAAAACCATGAGGAAGATCATGAAGAGGATCGACACAACCTAGGGAATAACGGAGATGGGGTTCAAGCTATAATCGACCTTCTAACCGAACAGAGAGATAAAATCAACTTCCTGGAACAATCACTACAGGATCTTAGGGAAAGGCAGAATGACTATGAGAATAGAAGCGGTACCGAGAATGGAAACCCTGGTAGCAATCAAGGAAATGTGATGGGTAAAGGAAAGGAAAATAACATATTAGAACTCTCCAAGGATTTAAAGAAAATCACCCCTCCTAAGTTCGATGGGAGGCAAATTGGTGAAGGGGCTGAGAATTGGCTAAATGAAATGGAAAAATATTTTGAGTTAAGAGATTTTAGCGAAACAACTAAGGCTTTATGGGGCTCCTATCAACTCACAGGGGAGGCGGCTAGTTGGTGGACCAACACCAAGGAACAAAATGGGTATAACAGGGATACAATCACATGGGATCAATTTGTTCACCATTTTCGAGATAGGTGGCTCCCTCAATTATTCTTTGATGAGAAAGTGACAGAATTCCATAACCTACGTCAAGGGTCCCTATCCGTTCAACAATATTGGGATAAATTCGCCAAGTTGCTTAAGTACGTGCCTATGTACCAAAGGGATGAAGAAGGCCAAGCAAGGAAGTTCATTTTGGGGCTAAATACCAACATAGGGGCAGAGGTTGATATGCATGGACCCAGAAATATGAATGAAGTACTTGAAAAGTCCCTAAGGCAAGAGAGGAAGATTCAGACACTAGCAGGACGGAACTATAATGGGAATCACTCATTCAAAAGGAAGCAAGAATTCAATGGAAACACTAACTTCAACAAGGGTCAAAGGAATAACTCTTCCGAAAGGAGACCACCACCTAATCAATATCAGAGGAATGGAAATGATAATAACAGGGGCAACAATAACAGGGGCAATAATAACAGGGGTAATGATAACAGAGGCAACTATAACAGGAATGACCAGCAGAACAGGATAACTTATCCACCCAGGGGAAATGAAACAAGGAATGATCCCCCTAGAAATCAAGGTAGGAGAGGTCCTCCAGGCGGATGTTTTATGTGCGGGGAAAATCATTTTGCTAGAGACTGCCCCAGGATGCAAGGGCAAATTAGAGCCAATCAACCCCAACAAGGGCCCCAACAGAGGATTCATGCAGCAGTTAGGAACCAAAGAAGGAGATACCAGAATGTTCCCGTGGAAACTACAGGTACACTATTTGAACAACCAATATCAATTCTAATTGACACTGGATCATCTGAATGTTTCATCTCACCTGAATTAGTGAACAAATATGCATTAAAAGTTAATCAAATGGAGTCATCATGGACGGTTCAATATGGGGATAAGGCAACTAGAGAAGTAACTAAGTGTTTACCAAGGGCAGAGGTACAATTCCCTGAGTTCGAAACAAGGGTAGATCTCTATGTGGCACCCTTAGGACTATATGATGTAATTATGGGAATGAGTTGGTTAGCAGACCACCAAGCTAATGTAGATTGTTATAGCAAAATTGTGGAATGTTTGGATGATGGGGGGAAAAGGGTCAAAATCCAAGGAAAGTTTAAACCCATTAATATAGAAACTATCTCAGCAATGCAATTAAAGAAGGAAAGGAGAAGAGGAGGACAAATCTTTATGGTTGAAATTGATGAAGGAAAGGAGGAAAATACCCCAACATTTGAAAATACCCCTTTCTTAAAGGAGTTTAGGGATGTTTTTCCAGAAGAACTACCCGGTTTACCCCCTAAGAGAAAGTTTGACTTTTCTATCGAAGTACTCCCAGGAGCTGAACCAGTATCAAAGGCACCTTACCGGATGAACACAACCGAATTACAAGAGCTCAAAATGCAATTAGAGGAACTCTTAGCTAAGGGATTAATAAGGCCAAGTGTATCACCATGGGGAGCGCCAGTTTTATTTGTTAAGAAGAAGGATGGAACCTTAAGGCTATGCATCGACTATAGGATGTTGAACAAAGTTACCATAAAGAATAGGTATCCCTTACCTCGCATAGAGGACCTTTTTGACCAAATGAAAGGAGCGGCAGTTTTCTCCAAAATAGATCTTCGGTCAGGGTATCATCAGCTCAGAATTAAGGAAGAAGACATTCCGAAGACAGCTTTCAGGACGAGATATGGACATTATGAATTCACAGTAGTTCCTTTTGGAGTAACTAATGCCCCAGCTGCATTCATGAACCTAATGAATAGTGTATTCCATGACTACTTGGATAAGTTTGTTTTGGTATTTTTGGATGACATATTGATTTATTCTAGAAATGAAGAGGAACATTTAGCGCATCTACAAATTGTTTTGCAAAGGTTAAGAGAACATAAGTTATATGGGAAATTGTCCAAATGTGCCTTCTTTGAGGAAAAGATTCACTACCTTGGGCATATAATATCAAAGGATGGAATAGCAGTCGACCCAGATAAAATAAAGGCAATAGTAGAATGGCCAATCCCTAAGAATGTTTCAGAGGTAAGAAGCTTTATGGGGCTAGCAGGTTACTATAGGAGGTTTGTGGAAGGATTCTCTAAGATAGCAAATCCCATCACCTCGTTGCAAAGGAAGGGCAAAAGGTTTGTATGGACCGAGCAAAGTGATAAGGCATTTCAAATCTTGAAGGGAAAACTAACTTCAGCACCCATTCTAAAGGTACCAGACCCAAATGGACACTTCACAGTTGTAACAGATGCTTCTATTGAAGGGTTAGGAGGAGTACTTGTCCAAGATGAAGGGGTAGTGGCTTATGAATCTAGGAAGCTAAAAACTCATGAAGTCAATTATGCACCCCACGACTTAGAGTTGGCAGCAATTGTGCATGCCCTGCAAAAGTGGAGACACTTCTTACTAGGGAAGCCCTTTGAGCTTAAGTCGGACAACCAAGGACTAAAATACATCTTTACCCAACCTCACTTAAATGCCAGACAAAGAAGGTGGTTAGAGTTTCTAAGTGAATATGACTTTGAGATTGAATATATTAAAGGGAAAGAAAATAGGGTGGCAGATGCCTTAAGTAGGAGAAGGCACTTGATGACTATAGCAACCTTCAAAACCTCCTTCAAAGGGCAAGTAATGGATGAGCAAGGACATGACCCATGGTATGAGCAAGTCAAATTAACTATAAGACACAACCCGACCGACCCTAAGGTCGAAGGGTATACAGTTGATGAAGATGGACTACTCAGATACAATAACAGAATCTATGTTCCTAATTCAGGGAATTTAAGGGAAGTAGTTTTATCGGAGGCTCACAATGCCCCTTATTCAGGCCACCCAGGAGTTAACAAACTTTATGCAGATCTAAAGAAGTTATACTTTTGGCAAGGGTTGAAGAGCGATATCGTCAAGTATGTAGCTAAATGTTTGGAATGTCAAAGAGTAAAGGCAGAACATAGGCACCCAGCTGGATTGTTACAATTGCACGATGTACCCCAGCATAAGTGGCAAGTTATTAGTATGGATTTTGTACAAGGGCTACCCATGTCACCTTCTAGGCATGATGCAATAATGGTAGTAATTGACAAGCTCACTAAGGTGGCACACTTTATACCAGGAAATCTGACAGATGATGCACCCACCTTGGCTAGACGTTTCATTAAGGAGATAGTTAGGTTGCATGGAGTACCAGAGAAAATCATATCAGACAGAGATGCAAGATTCACTTCCAGGTTTTGGACCACTCTTCAATCAGCTCTAGGGACTCAACTAAATTTTAGCACCGCATACCACCCGGAAACAGACGGTCAGACAGAAAGGACAAATCAGATTATGGAAGACCTGCTTCGTATGTACTGCATGGACCAACAGAGAAAATGGGAAGAGTACCTACCTTTGGTAGAGTTTGCCTACAATAATACATATCAAACATCTTTGGGAATGGCACCTTTTGAAGCTTTGTATGGTAGACCATGTCGAACACCCTTGAGTTGGGATAGTCTTGAGGATAGAGTGATTATTGGGCCAGATATGTTGAAAGAAATGGAAAGGAAAACTAAGGAAATTAGGCAAAGGTTGAAGGAAGCCTCGGATAGGCAGAAAAGTTATGCAGATAAAAACAGAACACCAAGGGAGTTTGGAGTAGGAGAGAAAGTCTTCCTAAGGGTTAGGCCACACAAGAGTTCTATAAGATTTGGGAAAAAGACTAAGCTTGCACCTCGTTATGTTGGACCCTTTGAAATACTGGGAAGAATTAATCCAGTTGCTTATCGGTTGGCCTTGCCTCCCCAATTGAGCCGAATCCATGATGTCTTCCATGTATCTCTTCTTAAGAAGTATGTACCTGACGAGAAACACATTTTGAATTGGGATGCCTTGCAGGTCCAAGAAATGGGGGGAATAATGATAGAGCCATTCAGAATCTTGGAGAGGCGCCAGTGCCAGTTGCGCAACAGAGAGGTTGATCAGTGCAAGGTGCAATGGGACCAGTACGACGAAAAGAATGCCACGTGGGAGGATACTAAGGAGATGCAGCAGCTATTTCCCTTTTTATTTTGAACATGAACTATAACTCTTTGAATGCATTTAATAAGTGCATCGGGACGATGCACAGATTAAGGGGGGGAGGATGTCACAACCCTCCTTTATCATTTCTTTTTTTTTTATTTAAATACAAAACTTTATTTATACTCTTTGGATGAATTATTGAATATTGTAAGGGAATAAATTAATAAACCACACACACATGGAAAATGCATTTTTAATTTAGTTATTTAATTTCCCTCACATTAAGGCACATGTTGTAGGAGGAATAAGAAGCTTCTAGAGGCTTCTCCACCTCCTTGCATGTAACTCCTCCCACTAAGCCCAATTAATTTGCATGGAGGCCAAATTGGGAGAGAATCTCATTTTTTTCAATTTAAAATTAGGTAGTGGGAATTTGAAATTTGCTTTATAAAATAGGTACAAGTTTCAAAAGAAAAGCTAGCTATTCCATAAGAAAATTCTGCAATTTCTCCTTTGTAGTCCATTTTTCATTTGCAGCCAAGGTTTTGCTGGGAGTATTTCACTTCAATTTGGAGGATCAAGGAAGACTCTACATCATTTTTTGCAAGCATCCAGGTTCCTTCAAGCTTAGTTTGTGCATCTTGTTCTTGTTGTAGATTAGATCAGATTATTTTATGCAAATGAAATTCATTCGTGAAATTAGTTTCAGACTTTGATAAGAATTAGATTAAAATGTTTTAAATTGTTTATTCATTGTTTGGATTCTTGATTTTGGAAAATAAATTGTTGATTCATTATTCAGATTTTGATAAAATTTAGTTCAGATTTGGAGTAGATTAAAATGTTTGATAGAAAGAAAAATAAATTTGTTGATTCATTGTTTCAAACTTTGATAAAATTTAGTTTTAAATTTTGGAGTAGAATAGAACAATTGTTGATTAATAGTTTCAGATTCTTGATAAGGAAGTAGATTAAATTTGCTTGACAAAGAATTAGATTCACTGTTTTTTTAAAAAAAATATAATGTAATATTAAATCTAGATCCAGATTTAAATTGTTCCTCTTATTCTTTTTGATTCTGGTTATTGTTATCCAAATCTCATTTAAGGAGTATTCTTATTATTATTTTCTTTTTGAAAACTCTTTGTGGATTGAATAAAGAGCTCACTGAAATTACCAGTTGAATAAATTCTCCTGGACTCTGAGAATAACCCTGGAAACAAACCAATTTCCTGAGAAGTCTGAGAACAACTCCCTTCCTGTAATGGCTGGATAAATCTTTCTCTCTCTCTTTCTGTGATTCTGATTTATAAAAAAAAATATATATATATACATACATTAAAGGTCTGGTTTCTGTAAGGAGACAAACCAAGAATTACTCAGTTATTTTACCTGTTCTTACCTTCTTGAATAAAAATTATCCTGTAAAGAATTTGAAACCATATATATATTTATATATATATATATACAAATATATATATATATATATATATAGATTATATAACCCCATTGTCAATTTGCAATTTAAATGATACATTATCAATCACTGCGTACACACAGACCCCAAAATAACCGCACGTACGCACAGACCCCGAAAATAACCATTCGAGCGCAGAAGGGCGTTACCGTAAGCCGGCAGGGTTAGTGGTACCCCCACTACCCTGCGGTCACTGCAAGTGGCCGCAGGGGAGTGGAGGGGACCACGTGGCCCGTCAACCCCTACGGGCCTGCACATGCAGGACCGTAGGGAGTGGCGGGACCCGTGGTCCCCACCCCCGGTTCTATATGCAATAATTAAAACGAGATTGCCATGGGAAATTTCGATGGAAGTTTAACATTCGATTTAACATTTAAGTATTTTTTTTGTGTATCGTTTTAAATTGAAATTAAATTAATTTCTTTTTTTTTGTGTACATTTGTTTAGCTAAATTTAATTTCCTTAAAATTAACAAGAGTTGAATTCAATGTATTATTTCAAATCCTTAGAGAAATGAATGGATTATTTGACCCATAACTTTTGAGATAAGTAAAGTCTCATTATTATTCAATTTGGTCACTAATGAGAAATTTGTAACCTTATAACTAATTAAGTCTTGCGATAGAGAAAAACATTTCTGCATTTTGAATATAAATGACGTTACTTTTGCATTGCATTATGATTATTTCGTATTCCTTAATTTTCATGCGATTACTTGTAAGTTCACAATTATCTTTACCATGCCAATACATGTATTAATCTAATTAACTGTAGAATAATGATATTCTTTGTTCAAATAGTATTTAAGGTTTAAAATTATGTACATCCATTTCATAATTATATTCAAGTATGATGTTAGTTTAGAAAACTAAACAAATGGAGTTGGAAAACTAAAACTAGCAGCGTTCGGTATATACGGTGCCTCTGGGTCACGCTTACGGGTAATGCCGTCGTGTTGAACTACTGCACTTAACGCCTAATAAAGCTGCATTAACGACGTCTGTGGCATCGTCCCTATAAATCGTCGGGGAGTAATAAGGGACATTTGGAAGTTAAAAATCCAAGGGGCGGGTAATCCCTCTTGGATCGATAATTTAATAAGATAACTTTTAATTGAATTCCACATCCGTTGAGATAAACCATAGTAAACCCCTCTTAGGGATGGTCAAGTTAAGAGCTCTCGTGAAATTTACTTATTTTTTTTATTATTTTATTTAATTATTCACCTCGAAGGGATATTGGTGATTTGCAATTGGGTGACGCTCATGATAAGAATTAGGTTCTAGTTATTTTGTTAGGCCACAAGCAATGGGCCATCTTGAGCCTTCGCTTAAATGCTACCTTCGTGGGTAGCAACCGCAGAGAAACTGTCTGGGACACTGACCCTAGAAAGGGTTGCGTACCCACAAAAATCAGTTTACATCAAACCATAGATTAGAAAATAGAACTACATACTTTACGCCTTGATCCCGTGCCGAAGCGGGTATGTAGGCAGTCTTGGGATGGAGTTGTCCCTCGTACTCAGGCGTTCGTGGGTGGGGTCTAGGCTTGGTTGAGTAAGAATCCTAATTGAAAGATAAGTTAATCAAATTTAATCCAATGCATACTCGGAAGGAATCCCGTATGGATTCGCTTGACTTCCCGAGGCTTTAAGCCAAATTCCGAGGCGGAATTCAAGCTTGTATTATTTTCTTATTACTCCTAAGGACGGCGACCTCGGTGCATTCTTGTTAGAGGAATGTAGTACTTAGTGAGTGGCTCAGGACCCGAATGGTCCCGATGAGTCTAAGTCTCTGGCCAGAGCATCTCCTATCCCGTTTGGATGGATGCCTACCCCGTATGGGTAGATGCCTATCCCGTATTGGATAGATGGAATTTACGTCCCGTATGGACAATTGCCTAACCCGTATGGTTAGAAGCTCCTCCCGAATGGATGAATGCCCAATCCTATTGGATGGATGCCCAGAGTATGCAATTGAATAAAACATAATAAAGAAAAAAAAAATTATACTCAATTTTTGTTGGATGAATCATGGTGGGTTACTACATAAAAAATAGAAGCTTCTACTTTTTAGGTTTCCATTTTTAACCTATGAAAATAAGGGGCTACAAATTGCGTCACCAGCTTAGAGAAGTTATCAGTCTTTTATCAAAAAATTTCCTTGAATTTAAGAAATGTTAAAAGTCTAGCATTGTCTTTGTCATTGTTAGGCTAGTCAGCCTTCACTTTATTCATCCCCACTCGTGGAGAATAGCTCACTTTTGAAAAACGCATTGACTTGACTTGGTATACTGTGTTTTCCTTGCTAAGCATCTTCATTCACGACAAATGCTATGATTCCAAGAATACACAGAAACATGTGCACTTCATCTTCATTCATGACTTGACATTTCAATTTCCATCCCATGTTGTGGAAAAGCGAGGAAATTTTGCGGTTTGTAACGCCCAGATCAACGGATGATCTTATCTACTACTCTACTTTCAACTGCACCGAATAATTAGCACTCAATAAATGCCCTTCGAATGATGCCGAACTTCTCATAATGTCAAAATCCTAAAGCGATAGAAAATTACAAGTGGTACCCACGCACTCCGCGTATTTTATTTTTATGAGAACAATGCCGAACATCATACTTCCTCCGCTACTCTAACAATGAAGACGATGAGGATACTTCCTCTGCTCTGCCCTTTGAAGAGAATCACAATTGTTTACCTAATTTTTAAACAAGTTAAACTAATAGAATGTGTCCCCTTCTAATATTGATGATAATTTTCTTTAAGGTTTTTCTAAATATCACTAATCTTAGAAATTTAAAATGGAGTATAGAATCACACAAACGATGGTTGAGTTTATACATAGAAGATAAATCCACAACTATAGATGAGACCTATATTTATAGATTCAATCCTCAAAAAAGATCCAAGTTAAGGTAAAATTTGAGAATTTATAAAGATAGAGAGATATCATTCTTAGAATAGGTATTTTCCAAATCAAACAATCTTTATAAATGAAATTATTCTTCATTTGCAAAACTAAGTAACCATTGTCAAGGTTAAGAATGTAAAAAATTATTAGGGACTTGGAGCTCAAAGATAAATTTATGAAAAAAATTGAAATAGTATAGTGGGTTTGTTACACCATTATATTATTTAAAAAATTCTCATAAAGTATAAGCTCCAAAGTTCATAATAAATTTTTTTTTCAATCTTGAAAACCAATGCATTGTAATACTAAATAGATTAGCGCACCTACATCAACAATAAGAATATATTCATGCATCTTGAATATTATGTGCATTTACAAAATTCTCATACAAATTGTTATGAACAAGAAAAAAGGGCTTGATTTAACTTCAAAGAAGTCTAATAGATCAATTGTAGTAAAGAACTCGCCAAAAGATGTTTAATACCATCTTAACCATAATTTAACTATCCAACTAGAAGTAAATGTTTCCAGACTAAGCATTTGACAAAGACATTGCCACAATAAACGAGATATAATTGTGAGAGCATAGGATATAAACATTAGTGTGATTGCATTCAATTGTAGTAAAGGAATGGAAACTTATCTACCTCAAAAGTAGCTCTTCAAATCTAAGTTTAATGGTAATGGAGTAGTATTGGAGCACATATTTAGTCATTTTTCATCACATCCACCACTCTAACCATCAAAATTCTAATAAATTTTTAAGTTATTGTCTAGTTTTATCATTTACTTATCTTTTTAGTGACTCAATTAAATTTTTTTGGAGCCATATTAGAGTATTGAATTGATCTTGTATAGCTTATATTATTATATTTTTGAAAGAAATGTGCTTCTTATTTCTCTTTTCAGAGGTGAAATTTTCATGTACCCATGCCAATTTTCATTTAGTTTCATGCCTATTTCGATAGATTGACTATATAATTATGCATTGACTAGTGATGCAATATTGTCACAAGTTATCTCATTCCCCAATCTTTTATCTTTCACATTTGCACATTTTTATACATTTGAGGGTAAATCACAATAGTTTGTCTAACTTGTGGGATGAGGCACATAAATGAGAATTGGGATGAAAAATTATTGAACAGCGTTGATTTAAGGGCCTACATTTAAAAACAAAATACTTGCCACATGTAGAGGCGATGAAAGTATAATTTTTCATTTTTAAATGTTGCATGTTCAAAATCCCTTAAGGAATAAAGATCCCACATTCGAATCCCTTTATGTTTCCCTTTTTTTTTTTAATCAAATTTAGATTTCAACAATTTTTCTTTTTTAAACAATGGTTGGACCATCAAATGGAGTCATCATGATAGGATATTTTGCAAGGTCATAGCTTTGGAGTGAGCTTTTTGAAAAGTGTGTGTGTGTGTGTGTGTGTGTGTATATATATATATATATATATATATATATATATATATATATATATATATATATATATATATATATATATATAACCAACACACATACACACATATGACCAAAACATGAGACATATTATTGATCTAGGAGAACTCAATCTTAGTGATCCAACAACTTTCCTAAATATATTTTTTAATAATGTCCTTACAAATAGGTTTAGAGATAGAAAGCAAAGATGAACAATATAATGCATACACTTTGTACTAAGATTATATCAACATATCAAAGGACAAATTTGTGATAATTGTCATTTAATCAAAATCTATTCGAATTTTGAGATGATAAAAAGATTATTACTTTTTGATCATTAATGAATAAATTACATACAAAATCTACATTACTCTTCATTGATTCCCCAAATTGAATTTCGTATTCATTTATATTTAACTTCTAAAAATAACCTTTCAATATATAATTTTCTAACTTTTATTAATTTTAATTATGATTTACTACTTAAGTAAATACAAATAAGATACTCTTATCCAAATCATCATCTTACATCTAAGATTCTATGTTTAGTCACTAGACAACTTCATGCTAACATTTTTCATTTTAAATTATGCATAACTATTTGCTAAAAATTCAAACATGTAACTGAATTATTCTTAAAATAAAAGGGCAAGTGAAGAGAACCATAAGAATGAACGAGGATGAGATGGATGACATATTCAGCGATGTCTTTGTCATAAATCAATTCAGTCCTCCTTTACTCATTAAACTCTCTTCCACAATTGATATCCTTTCTTTTATTAACTATTTGTACAGATGATTAGATTCTCTCTTTCTTATATTATAAATATCTATAAAAAATTATTATTATCAATAATAGTTACAGATACAAAAAAAAAAACACAAGTTGTATCTAAACATTTTTATATCGACTTAAAAGCTGATTACACTAGAAAAGAAACCAAATCTGATTCCATTGATAGCCCATTTCAATATAAAAAGTACTCTCCACCATTTCAATACAAGAGCTGCAAGCAGCGAAGTTCCTGCCGAGAGTCATTGCTTGTTGCTTGTGTTCTCTGTTATAGATTTGTGATTTTGACGTTGGTTGGTTTGTAATTTACTGAACTTCTACACAGTTTGAGAAATCTGGAATCTAATATTTGGAAAGTGCATATCAATACGTGTGGCTAGCCAAAACAAATTAAAGCATAAAACAACTTTTTCACAACAAAGTAATATCATCTATAGGCAAAACACTACAGAGGAGCAAAAGGAGAAAATATGTATATATATTGACATATGTTTCAAGAGCATTTTTTAATTGATTACATGGTATTTAAATTGAAAGTTTTTGTCGTTAACATTGTTTGTTAATTGACTGTGTACAAAACTAGTATAGTGGTATTCAGAGTCAATTTCTTTGTAGGCTTTTCTGGTTGTCCTGAGCTTTTCTGCAGGTTTTGTGATTGTTTTCGTTAGCGTACAAAACTAGTATAGTGGTATTCTGATTCAGTTTCTTTGTAGACTTTTCTGGTTGTCCTGAGCTTCTCTGACCTGCAAAATGCATTAAAATTGGTAGTTAGCTTAATCAGAAAACTTGTACCTAAATCTGATCTATGAATTGGTTCTGTTACATTTTCCTAGCATGGAACAATGAATATGACTATTGTTACTAAGGCAATTAGTTTGCTGGATGATTTCTTCTGAAAAAGATGGATAGGATTGTTTTAAAAACCAGTGAGTTTCAGTGAGTGGAGAAATAAACATTAGGTGCTATAAATCCAAGATGGAAAAACGATTCAGCATGCATACAAAGAATCATAAATAAAACTTATTTATGGCTAGAGTATGACAAATTATCAAAGTTACCCCGAGTTTCCGGGACGGGGACGGCAGGGGACGGCGGGACGCGTTTCCGGGACGGCAAATTTTTTTGCCAAATTTGGGGACGACGGGGGACGGCAAAGGGGACGGCTATTAAAATATAGGAAATATTTAAAATATATAGGAAAATTTCAAAATTCTAAATGTTCATATGAAAACATGGATAAAGCATGCATACATACATTATATTCATATGAAAACAATAAAACATGGAAATGGCATGTGTATGATACTATGAAAAGTTGAAGACATTTTAGAATGTAAATTCTGAACATACAACATTGTTAATACTCGATAGACAATATGCAATTATGCATTCATAAATCAGAATTTCAATTCATTCACATTGTCAATATGCATATCATAATAGATATTAAAGAAATAACATACAAAATGTCAAAACAAAGAGGTTAAATTTTCCCTACTTCTATCGACGCGGTTTCCCCCCATATTTTTCAACGGGGGTTTGGGGGCAGCGCCCCCAAGGTGGGGTCAAGGGGCATCGCCCCTTGCGCGCTCCCTGTCGCGATACAGGGCGGGGTCGAGGGGCAGCGCCCCGCGAGGCCAAAAAAACTTATTCTTTCATAAAAGTGTTGGGTGTTATTTTTCTATTAACTCGCCGAGTTTGGCGATTTTTGGGCGATTTTCTAATCTCTGTGTCAAAATGCCCAAAGGCTACACTGCTGCCATATAGTTTCATTGTCAAAATTATGAATTAAATTAATGTTATCTTTTAATTTTTTTATTTTTACTAACAATTTGAATTAATAAGGGGCCTATATTAGAAAAAAAATTTAAAAATTTGAAAATACAACTTTTTTTAGTTTTTTAATATTTATTAATGGCCTTAGATAAGGGGGACGTCTAGCCGTCCCCGGGACGGATTGGGGACGTCCCAGCCGTCCCCAGCCGTCCCCGGGACGTACGGGCGTCCCCCAAGGCTAGGGCAGGCGTCCCCCCGTTTCGGGGATGTCCCCTAAAAATATAGGGCAATTTGGGGACAGGGGGAAACGTCCCCTGGCCGTCCCCAAGTCCCCGAAACGTCCCCGAGACGGGGACGGGGGTTTTTAGGTCGGGGACGCGTCCCCGGGTAACTCTGCAAATTATAGCTGATATTAAATCTTAAAGGTTTTGGCAGTACCTTGACAAAAAAGCATTTGGCTGGGCAAAATGTTCTTTCATATGGCAATCTGGTCTCACAGACCCTGCAGTTTTTGCACAACAATTTATTTAGATGTGAAATATTATTCTTAAGCCATGTTATTTTACAAATAATGATATTAAAAAAGGCGGGTTTGAGAGTGTTACTTCATTGTCGTCCTTAGCAATGTGAATAATAGAATTGTTCATTGCAATTGTGAATGTTGCATCCATTTGGAATTTGCGCATAAGAAAAACAACTGTTGACATGTCTTTCTTGTAATTTTCAAATGGGATTTTGGCAAGCTGAGGAAAGTTTTCTTGCAAGAGTGTGGTGTGTAAGTTACAATCAATGGTACTAGTTGCAGTTTCTATTGTGCATTGCAAGTAAGGTTCGTAGGTGAATGGGGTTGAAGTGGCGCAAGTGAGACATTGGGTTGAGTTGTCAGTGGCAGTGGGAAGTGAATGAACAATGTGGTGGCAGATGGAACAGAGGGGCTGGTAGGGGGGAAGGTGGGCGTTTTTAGTCTTGAGGGTTCCAGTGACCTGTGAACAAAAGAATAATGTTAGTGTGGGGTAAAAGAACAATGTTAGTGTGGGGTGGAGGAATATGTGCAATTTAGGGAGCAGGGAAAGTTGTGGTGTAATATAAATTGTTTAAAATAAGTACCCGAATGTTGGATGAAGCCAGATTTTGCTGTAGTCATCGTTGAGCTCATCAACAAAAGTTGACAGCGTTGACTTTAACAGGTGTGTTCCGCGGGCACCATTGCGTACAATGTTCTTGAATATAAGAGGGGCGATGTTGTTGTAGGAAGAAGTTGTTGTAGAGTGGCATAGACATCCGAGTGGTTTTTTGGCACTGTGAGCTGCAAGGAAACGAAATGTGTTAAATGACATAGTAAGATAATTATACAAAATGGAAAACGAATAATTTAGTTTTTGGAGAGGGTGCAAAATATCTTATAGTGGCTGTGTCAGAGTCGGATTCACCATCTTTAACCAGTAATTGATATTTTGTTGGTGCCTCAGTATAACCAACGACAAGAACAACCAATGAACCAATTGAGTAAGTGTTAGGTGAATCGATGAGCTGTGCTATAGTTTTGTTTGGTGTTAGCTTGCGTTGTTTGCAGACTTTTCCAATGCATTCAATTGTTGTTTTTGCAGTTAACTGGAAACAAGAATCAGCATCACCTCTTTCGTATTGGCTTTTCTTTTTTATTATGAAGTTTGTTAGGCGAACACTAACACCAGGCAATAGTTGTGAAAGGAAGATATCAATCAACTTCTTGTTGATATTTACTGTTATAGTCATTTGACCATGACTGTCAACCATGTCCACATGCACAATCGGTGTTTTTATTTGGCTTACAGGGTTCTTGTTACAACCTGGGCCGTAAGTTACAAGAACATCGCCTTCAAATGCGGCAGCAAATTGTGTTGTACATATTTCAATGATGCTTGATATATGCAATGGTTGCAATTTTAATCTGCAATGAAATGTAATGTTTCAGTTTTTATAGTATAAGTAGAAGTGAAAGAAATACTTTAGGAACCTGTAACAACAGTTACTTCTTTGGCTAAGGTTTGTCAGTAGAACAACTTCCGCTGTCTGGAGGGGCTTCTTGGGCATCAAGAACTGTTTGAATGCTACTAAGAAATGAATAAGATAGTTTAGTTTCTGATATAATAATAAAGAGAAAAGACGCAAGACAGTGTTGGTGAAAATGTGAAGAAAAGAAAAGGGGACGAGTGTAAAAGCATTACATATTTTCTTGTGATTTTCGTTTGTTTGACGGCAATTGATCTTTGGGTGTTGGGTTATCCATCTAATCCTGTGCAATAACTTTGGCTGACAGCAAAATGTTTTAACTTTGTTCAACTATGCATCCTGACAAGGATATTGTTTCAATTCTATTGTTCTGGTATTGTTGTTGCATGATGTGTTTGTGTATACATGAATATAGTAGCTGAGTCTAGAGTATTGGTGTTTTGTGACTTGTTTATAACATTGACCTACATGACTTTGTATATGAATAACAAGCTAACATTAAATAACCGACAACATAATCGTGCATTGTAAAAGTGCCTTTTATATCTAATATTTCACAACATTAAAGACAATGAAGATAGATTAAAAATTACAATCAATGAAATACATCAAAGCATTTTTTTTTGCCATGCAATATAAAATACATAAAACTAAACACCTCATTCACAAAAATAAAGTACCATTGTATCTCTTCGCTAGTAAACCCTCCCATGGGACTGACAATTTTAAAAAAGGCTAGCAAAAAACTTAAAGAAGAGTTGGAATGAAGTTTCGAACTGAATTTTTACAGACCCGCCATTTGCAAGCCTTTCCCTCTTTGTGTTTCTTCAATTGCAACATTCTCCTCTTTGTGTTTCTTCAATTGCAACATTCTCGTGTTTACTAACTGTTGTTAAGAAAAACTATATTTTCCCATTTCCTGCGTATACTTCATTTGGAAATAACACCCCCCTATCATGAAACGGAATTTGTTTCTTAGGTTGTCTCAGCCTATGATAAAAGAGAATGTATGTATATGCAAACAAATTATCAAAAATCAAAACTATTCTTCTAGAACCGTTTTGTAGCAGTTCCAAAAAAGAAAAAACTGAGAAAATGAACCAACAGGATGCAAGGGGTTGCGTTTGTTGGTTCATTTCTTGTTACTGCTATGATGTACCTTTATTTTCCACATTTGCATATTAATTGAACATGGTTGTTATTTAAGGTATTTAAGAATAAACAACTCTATTCAATGAATGAAGGCATCATACATCTGACATTTGCATAATTTATCTTGCAACTTCAGTTCTAGCATTGTGTCTCATTGTTCTTTATTCTTGAATCATCTCTCTTGTCGATAACCACTACAATTCATACTACATATCAAATGGTGAGGGAAGGAAAGAACTTTGATGTTTGTAAACTTTTGTGAAAGTAGCTAATGGATAACTTGCAGAAAGACAATGGAAACTAGATAAAAATTCCAGCATGGCTCTCTTATTATTTATCTAATGTTCTATTTCATGAAGGAATTTCCTATATTGAAGAATGTGGTCTGGAGAAGAGATATTCTAGTATCTTTCCAGGTTAAGGATCATATGCATATCTTTTCAGATACTAAGACATATGACACAATGTATTGGAGATTCTTCAAGACATTTCAAAATGAAATGCAAAAGAGATATAGTATACCTAACTAGGTTGTGGACAAGTATAAGATTTCAAGAGTCTCCATAGTCTGTTCCAGAGGAACCGTGGCAATTAAAAAATTGCAATAGTTGGTCAAGGTTTTTTTTTCAATTTTTATAGGTCGTTTTAGAGGAAGCAATTTGTTCTCTCAGAAAATCGCAGAGGATTGCAGTAAGGCTATTTGTTTGATCTATATAGGTTGTTTAAGAGGAAACAGTATAAAATCAGAAAACTGCAATGTTTTGTAGCAAGGCTACTTGTTTTATCGATATAAATTGTTTTAGATGAAGCAATATACTAAATGAAAATTGCAATAATTTGCGGCAAAGTCATTTTCTTTATCCATATGAGCTGTTTTGGTGGAAGCAATACACTATGCAGAAAATTGCAATAGTTTGCATAAGGATATTCGTTTTGTTTATATAACTTGTTTCAGAGGAAACAGTACGCTATCGAAAATTGCAATATAATCATGATTGTTCTTTCAATCATTGGCAAGAACTTGCTGCCCTTCAGCTTTTGTTAGAGTGGTCATAGGTCTTTCTATTGGCTGAATGCTATATGGGATTTCTAGTAATTGTTAATAAAGTATTCCATCTACAAAAACTGTATTGTTGATTAGAAGCTAAAGTTCTGTTTTTCTTTCTAGTACAAGTTTATTCCAAATATTGTAGTCATAAATCCCCATGGGATCTATCAAAAACAAACTACTAGAAAAGCTGTCTACAAACAGGATATGGGTGTTTATAATTAAGCGTCCTAAACATTTACAGGTCTTCAAGCCTATGTTAAATCCAGTGCTAAGTCCAGAGGAGAATCCTTCTACAAGCGAAACTGTTGCCGGTCCAATAAACAAAGCAAAGAAAAAACAATGCAAGTGCAATGAAAACAAAACGTTTTTTGAAAATTTAAAATCCGATATCCAGAAACCTTCATATAAGTCTGATGTGTTGGACAAGATTGAAGGAAACTTAAAGTATAGTTTCAAGAGGAAGGATTTGTTGAGAGAGTCATTTTGTAAGCCTATGGAGATGCTGTTTGGAAGCACATCCATACGATGCGATGAATGCACAAAAACAGTTGAATCAGTAGGTCTGAGATCTTATGAATCATTGGAGTTCCTTGGATGTGAGGCCTCACCTCGACTCAGTCTGACATACAGTGGATTTTATATTTTAGACTATTATGGATACTTTATTTTGATGCATTTTGAGACTTAGAACTTATATGATTTCAGGATTTGGATAACATTGCTATGATTTGATGATTTACTTACATGCTTTATGAGATAGAACACTACATGATTATTAGATAGAATGATATTGCAAAGATAGCTGTCGTTATTGAATTTGCAGGACTTTACTCTGAATATAGAACTATGATGTATGTTTAGTTTATGTGAATTGGGATGAAAATTGCTTATGTGAAATTGTTTGATAAAAGATGTATTCAATCTGTGCAGATGAAAATTGTATGCAAGTAATGATGTGCATTGTTATATTATTGAATTATATTATAATTGGATATGTGGAAGTACTAATGTGTATATTGAGATGTGCAGGAAAATTTACCATGTGACCATGGAAAATTACGGAAAATCAAACCTAGACTTATGTATGTTCGTAAGCCAGGGTTTGTCTATTTGGAGAGACAACACCCCATTTGTGTTGTATTTTATTCGTATCAGTATATGCTGCATGAGTGTTAAGTGTTAATTAAATTTAATGTGTAAAAACCACGAGAGACAATCTCATGTTTTATTTTTGTAAAAGTGTTTTATTTGTGTCACTTGACACGTGTGGATTTAAATTTAAATGTTTTATTTTGTCTCTTGGTGGGAAAGTGTTTAATTTTAGTTTTCTTAAATAAAATAATGTGTTGTCATAAATACTTTGGGAATATAATATTTGGAGTGGTCAACTTATGTTTGACCCGAAAATAAACTTCAGAGGGGTTTAAAATGGGTTAAATGAACACCTAGGGGTAGTTTAATAGGGTTTTCTAAAGCCCATAAGGTATACCTAGGGGTTAGGGGTAATTTTAGGCAAGCTTCTACTTTATAATGATCTTTCTAATGCTTTAAAAATTGGTTTTTTTGAGTTGAGCAAAAATTGAAAATTAGAAGTTAAATCTAATCAAGATTTTTCCTTTTGGAATGAGAGTCTTTTTGCATTTTTGTTTTCTTTCTTCTTTTTTGTTTTTTTTTAGAATCTTGTGAGAACTCAGAGAGTGAGCTTCTTAAGGAAGATTTTTGGAGAATAGGAGGGTAATCACCCACTCTCCATTTTTGGAGATAGAAGAAAATTTGGAAAGAAAATAATGTTATGGAATAGAGAAATTGAATAAGGGTAGAAGGAAAAAGATTTGTGGATTGGGCAGCTCTTCATCAAATATCATAATAACCTTTGGGCAGATTAAGGTTGGTTTCAATTATTATTTTAATGTCTTATTCTTGTTATGTCTGGAAGTTGTTGGTATAAGAAATCTGTGATCTTGAAAGTTTGTGTTAGAAAATCTTTTGGTATTTTTGCTTTATGAATTGTTGTGTTTTGGGAGTTTTCTCAAGATCTCTTACTCTTGGGAGAGAAGAGGATCTTGAGGGTGGTAGCAGTGACAGCCCTCGAGTGAGAGACTCTCTTTTGAGAGCGATCACAAGGGATCTTTGTGTGACCCTTGCTGCATGGCCTGTTTGTGCAATGGGGGTCATAAGGAGGGATATAAGGCTAGAATGCCTTTGGGGGGCATAAAGAATAAGGGGTTGAGATTCTTGATATTATTATTGTGCCATGAGGTGGCTTCTTGTTTATTTCATACTTGCAGTTCTCCTCAGGGTATTGGTCCACTACCACCCTTTGAAAATGTACATCACCAAAGTGTGGTGTTGTGAAAGCCAAGTTGGGAATGTGTCTGGAAAATCTGTATGCATTGCTTTCTATGTGTTTGCCTGTTTGTTACCCGTCTAGGAATTGGTTCTCCGAGCTCGGGGGTGGCTACCAGTTAGCCTAGGTTGGGAGGTGAGCACTCCGTGGTCATATTCATGTTTATCTATTATGCAGGAAAGACAGGAAAAAAAGAATAGGAACCATGAAAAAGACACTGAAGATTATTATTGAATATTCTTAAATTCAGTTGCAGATGTTTGTTTAAAATTGTTATAGAAATATGCCTCATTCATAGAAAAAAGAAGCAAGTTGTAATTTGTGAAAGTAGACTTGAAGTTTTATTGTTGTGACTATTCAGAGAAACATCCTGTAAATTGGTACAATATCTTAGAGATGTTTTAAAAAAGAAAAGCTTGTTATTTCTACTTCTGGTTTTTAGAAAAAGAAAAGTTAATTTGTGTTGCATGCAAAAGCGTCTTTGAATTATGGAAAAAAAAAAGAGAATTGTTTTCATTTAAATTTTATCTATATTTTACTTGTGGCAAAATAGAAGTTTATTGATGCTAAAAGATTTTAAGTATTTTAATGAAAAAAGTTGTTTTATGTAAATATTTTATTAGAGGAAAAAAAACAATGAAATTCTTTTTATTCCAGAAAAGTATATTGTATCTTTTAAAAAGTATTTTAAATTGTATTTCAGTCAGCATTGATTTAAAAAGCTTATTATATATATATATATATATATATATATATATATATATATATATATATATATATATATATATTTCTGAATAAACTTAATGCCTTTCCCTTTATTATAGTAGTTTAAAAAAAATTCGCATGTAAATCTCTTTTAAAAAAATGTATATATTCATATTGAAATATTTTCACCATTTTTAACTGTGGATATAAATTTATATAAATATAAATATAAATATATATATATATATATATATATATATATATATATATATATATATATATATATATATATATATATTTAAAAAAAAAAAAATTAAAAAAAAAGGGAGAATGTAATTGGGTCCTCGCGGACCCCACTGTGTGTACGCACAGTGGAGGGCCACGCGGCGCCCACTGTGTGCACACACAGTGGAGCCGCTAGCGGCGCCCACTGTGTGGGCACACAGTGGTGTCGCGGCGCCCACTGTGCGCTCACACAGTGGCGCGCGGCCAAACCCGCCTCCTTCCTCCGCAGCCTGCAATCAAAAAAAAACATGGCCGCCTTGGGGTCTTCGGCCCAGCAAAAAAAAAATTGTCTGTAACAAAAAAAAAAATATGGGTTAAACCCTAGCTCGGGTGGGGCTAGGGCAAATTGGTTTTAAAAATAATATGTTAATTAGTTTAGATAATATATATGTGAGAAAATAGAACCCCAATTAGGGTTGGAGAAAAATATGGAATAATATTTAGGAAGTTAAAATGGCTTTTGAATTAGAATTAAAATATTTAACATATATGTAAAATATATATATATATATATGGATATATATATATGTATATATATGAATTTTGATCATAATTTTGGATTAAGTATTTAATTATATATATATATATATATATATAATTCTGGTTATAATTTGGAACAAGTAATAAAGAGAAATTTAAAAATGGATGGATAGATAATATAGTCATATGGGAGATTAAATTAATTTTCCTCTCCTATTTCCTTTAGCTTGATTAATTTAATAAACCTAAGGACTAGGTATCTCTTGGAGATAAAATTAAACCGGTTAGTCTTACGCAATTAAAATTTAACAATTTATCGATGCTTAGTTCGTTTCAGAATTAGCTCGAATTTAATAATGGAAATTTCATTAACGCTTGTCGCGAAAGTGAACTTGTTAATTAATTTAGTATGTTTTAAAAAAAAAAAAAAAATCCGTTTTTGCCCTAAATTTTGGGCATGACATTGGAACTTTGTTCTTGAAGCTAAATTAGTCACAATAAATGTGGAGAATGATGAAGTGCTGCACTAAAAAATAGGTTTTACAACTACATATTAGATAACGGTGTGAAAAATAGGGTAAGTTTTTCATATTGAAACCTTTGAAAAACTCCTTATTTAGTCACTATTCAACTCTTATTGTCGATGTGTTTTTACAGGCTGATGAATGCGAAGAAGCTATGGCAGATGAATCTATATCAAAGAGCGATGTAAAACCTCCAAAGGTTTTTGCAAACCCAATTGAAGCCCTAGCCAGAGCTGTGCATGTGGATAGTGCATTTTCATTTGAGAAAGTTTTGGTGTCTTGTAGGTGAAGACATTCACTAAAGAAATCAATGAAAACGAAAAGGATCTGAACCCACCCTCTGTGTTGTTTAATATAGTTGAATAAATAGCAGGTGCAATGTTTCTTGATAGCATTAACTTTGATAGCAATAACACTGATAGCAGTGTTGAGTTATTGCAAAATATTGACTTTTCTTTGGAAGAAGTTTGGGAGGTATTAACACAACTCAATCTCTACTCTTACTTTCATATGTTGTCATTTATTATTATGCTACGATTTATATTTTTATACAAACTCCAAAACACTGTAACCTTAGAGACAATGGTTTTTGAGATAATAGGAAATTAATGACTACGGGTGTGGACGGGATGTACAGGCAAGGATTAAGAGGCCAGTCACAAAAGGATACCAGAAAAACTATAAGAGTAGCATATGGAGGAAGCGTTGGATGGAAACTGTCAAAGGAGTTAAATAAAAAAATCAAATTAAGAAAGCCTTTTCTTTCAAAGTAGAGCAACATGAAAAGCTGAGAGAAGAGGATAAAAAGAGAGTCATATAGCTGAGAGACCTAGATATGCAAGGCCTCTAGTACTGTACTCTAGAGGATTCTCTGATATACAATTGGAACGGTCTTGGAGTTAGCACAGTTATGCGTTGATATAAAAATGAAAACAAGGAACTCTAAATTTCTTAGTATTCTTTTATCCACTCTTATGGAGAGGCCATGCTTGTTGGTTGGTTGGCCAATTCTATGAGGGAGTTCTTAGATTGCACTTTGCAGCCAGCATTCCAAGTTTCTTATGTTGGACTATGTTAAAAAAGAAAAATAAACTAATCCTAGGGACTTCATTTACAGTGACAAAGATAGATAAATTGGGTAAGGTACTGGTTGCGGTATTCCTAGACTAAGCCTGAAGAGGCCCTTGTTCCCCTAAATTTGATTAAAATTTTACAAAACATTTGGAGGCTCTACACCAGAAATGGCCAGCCCATAATTATCATCAGTGACATTGCATTTAAGGTAGGTTTGATTAATATTGGGTGGATGAAGAATAACAGATTGACATGATTAAATGGCCTTGGAATTGATGAATTCATTCGCCTTAACATTCCTGCATTGCTGCTCTAAGACGATTTTTTTTCTCCCACTCTGACGATGGTGTAAATGAGTCTGTCATGGCGTCTTCTAATGTCCTGTCCACATTCCTGATGAGGGAACACAGTAGGAGGGCATTTGGAACTAGTTTTAACCAGTCCTAGTTTGTTTTTTTGTAGGATCTCTAGGTCTGCTGTTAACATTCCTAGTTCTATGTTGTCCTCTATTTTTTTGTGTGTTGGGAGGACACTTGGCAAATAACATGGCCTTATGCCTACCATTTGCATTTCCTTGAGAGTTTCTAAATCCTTAAGCCTTCTTAATAATTCTTTTTTTGCACGCATCCTGTAGTCATAGTAGTCTAAGACTATACATTTCTTTGAGGCATTCTGACAAATAGTTCACATATCTTGTATATGACTCCACATTTTGTGTACATGTCTAATTACAATATCCGATAAAAGCTCCCTATCTTATGCTTTGATGGATGCCCATACCCTGTTCCAAAGCTCTGGTATTTGCATAGGCAGAAAGATGCAGGTTAAGGGTTGTAGAGAGGACTTTACTCCAGCTATCAACATTTGTTTGGAAGTTTCAGAAGCCTTTCCAAAAATAACACTTTGTATATACCATGCAACATTACAAACTCTGAAACACTGTAACCTTAGAGACAATGGTTTTTGAGATAATAGGAAATTAATGACTACGGGTTTGGAGGGGATGTACAGGCAAGGATTAAGAGGCCAGTCACAAAAGGATGCAATCACAAAAGGGGAATGCATAAGGTAGTGATGACGGTCCTTTCAATATCCATCAATCCCCTTCACGGCAAGGATTCTCAAAGATATAAGGAGAAGATGCAGTGATCAGTCGATGCTTGCAAATCAGAAAAGAGTATATGGGCAGTCCATTGAAAGAAACGATAGTCAAAGAATGTTTCAAAAGAATGAAAGTGTCTGTTGAAAAGTAAAACAGACATATGGGGTAGGATGGCAGAGCCCTCATCAAAGGCATTACAGAGAAAGCTACTGGTTTGTGGTTTTAAACAACTTTTAAGCCATGCATGAGTGCTTACAGTTCATCTATTAGTCCTAACTGGATCTTGTATCCCCTCTTTGTGGACTTACAAGAGAGCCGCAAGGAATATCAGCAGGTAAAAGGTACCATGTTAATGGTGGTTTTAGCTTTTAGACAGTTGGGTATCTTGCTATATATGCCTGGGTTTTATACTATTCTCAGGGCTATGGTGAACCCTCCTGCAATCCTAAAACCCTAATGGCTTAGTGATGTTTTATACTATTCTCGGGCTGTGGTGAACCTTCCTGCAATCCAAAAACCTTATGGCTCAGTGATGCCACCTCTCTGACAACTGGTGCATATCTACTGCTGGAGAGTTTTTATTTTGAGTAGTTCAGGAAAATGTCTGAAAAACTAGCCCAGGAAACCCGAGTTCAAGCCATTTACCTCACCCGCTCAAAAGAAAAATCAATGTACATATCTATGGCACACTTTGATATGCTAGGAGATCCTAGTAGTTATTCAGGGAAATTGGCCATCACATCAGTGTGATTCTAATTGTCGTCAGGATTAAATTTCTTTGGTGACAAAAATAGTAAAATTGCTATAGAAATTAACAAGAACTAACTTTATTTCTTGAGGCATATTTTCTATAACGTTGTTTTTCTAAGATGCCTTAGGCACGTAAAAAGCTATTGAAGATGTGCCCTGAATGTTGGTTTTCTTGATGCATATAGAGGTATCTGTTCCCTTGCCTTGGTCTACAAGAATGATGATTGCACTTGGAGCTGCTAAGGGGCTTGCATTTCTTCATGGAGCAGAAAAGCCAGTCATTTATCGAGATTTCAAGACATCCTACATTTTATTGGACTCGGTTGGTATTGGCAGTTGTGGAGTGCTATTCTACATTTGTGAAATATGTTTCTTTGCTTTATATGTTTGACTTTGAATTGGTCACAACTCACAAGTCATGATTTACATGCTTGAAGTGCAGTTTGAAAATCTCTTTATAGCGATGAGACTTGCTTTATTTTACGCTGGACTGAAATTCCCTGCTTATTGTCTTTGTTCTGTGTAGGATTATACAGCTAAGCTATCTGATTTTGGACTTGCAAAAGATGGTCCTCAGGGAGATGAAACCCATGTCTCCACTCGTGTTATGGCTACATATGGTTATGCTGCTCCTGAATATGTTATGACTGGTAAGTTCCAGAATGTGCAGTGTTTGTGCACATCAATAACTTTCAATGGGTTACCTTCCCTGCCTTGCCTCTTGCAATTTAACTGATGTTTGAAGACTCAATTGTAAGAAAAATGGCATGCTTTAGATTACTGATTTGGCATTTAGCATCAGGCCTAATGTCTAAATTGCTTTGCTGATACTAGTTATTGGCCTTGGCCTGAGACATCTTCAAATTGTAATGAGAGATGTTCTCTGTGGCCAGGGCACCTTGGCCAGCACAAGTGCAATTCCCCTCAACATATGTGCAACAGAAAATGCTCTTTTCCAAGCTGCATTAATCCCTGTGCTGTGGCGATTGAATCGAACCATAAAGCGCATCAGTGCAATGAGAAATATTGTCCAACCAAATGCACGATATAAAGATCACGTATTAAAAGAAAAGGCAACTAAAACTTTGCAGACACTACATTGGAACAAATGACATGCTAAGTACCTTGCCATTTGCATGAGAGAATCACGTGGTATTTGGAGATCTGAAATAAAGGCATGTCATCTGAACAAGTAGCAGTATAGCAATAGAGGTGAACTTGGATGTGAAAATTGGCACTACAATTTTCTTGGTGAATTCCTGTGCCTATAAATGATGAAAATGACATAAATATTGGTGTTTAAATTTTTACTGATCATGGTGCCACTAAATATTTGAATAAAAGAAAAAGTTTGAAATATTTCATATTGTAAGTCCAAGATAAAAGCCTGATGAATGAAGTATGTTGCAAGAAATTAGTAACATCTTTATATCTCCGTAGAGAATGAGAGCATCACAGACCGTTTGGAATGTTTGAAACGAAGATGGCAACATATGGAGAAGGATGTGTGAGATAAAATTCCATTTTATAAGTTCAAGGTAAATATTTTTAATCATTACACTCTATAACGCAAAGTTTACATAGATTTGAAGGTGGCATGCAAAAGAATTGTTTGATATTCTAAAGGAGAAGAAAGCAATTTATGATCATTCTGGTGCAAGAGTCTCAGAATCAAATTCCCTCAATCCTTGAACAGATGAGTGTGAGTTTGAGAGTTGTGGATTTTTAAGGTATTTTGAAGATTTAATAAATTTGTTGATAAAAGCATTGATTGGAGAAGAAAGAAAGGTCAGGGGAAGTAGTAATGACAAAGTTTTATATATGAGAGGCACATTGCCAATCTACCATCAACCATTTTGGTTTTGCTGTGTTTGGAGGTGGTGTTTGATTCTTGCTTTCTTGCACTTGTTTGGTAATTCTTTTCCCTAGTGCAAAGATACAATAACAATTACTAAAGTCGCATAAGTGATTAGGAAATAAGTAGATGCCCAGGGCACCATAACAGTTGTTAGACCAATCTGCAAAGAGGAAACACTCCAATCAATTGATAGTTTCTTATTGTCAAGAAGAGGCCTTTAGGAAAGATACATGAAGTTGCACATTCAAGTGATTGAGAATAATTGATGCTTTATTTAATGTGGGATTCAAACACACCGACTATAGGCATCAAATCATGTTAAGGAATGTGGAATAAAAATGTTAATTCTGGCCCTGCGAAGTTCCTCATATGATTGGTTATAAATTGAAGCTTTGTCAGTTGGCTTAATTGTACTTGCAAAGATTGCCCATAGGATCTCTGGTTTTCCTGTTTAATACAGAAATAGAATTTGCAGAAACTAAATTAGCCATGAAAATATTCTTTGAAACTGACCTAGAATTTTGCGTGTAATCTTAACATTTTCCACTTGTATAAACCGAACCCCCATTCTTTAATGTACAGGTGATTTTCACTTTTCCAATCTACATTCAATACTTACAGGTGAGCTGAAGCATTCTTTGTATCTTATCAAAATCATTCGGATAAAAATACGAGCTGAGGGCAACATAGTCTATATTAACTATCAACAAAAGGGGGTTTGACACTCACACCAGCAGAGTAGTAGTATTGTAATTCACAATCTTCTAGTGTCTTTAATAAGGCTCATACCCATAAGAATTTGAGGTAAATTTGGAAAGAAATGTCTACTGGAGCTCCATCCATGCTAATAGCAAGGGTTGCTTTACAAACTTAGATTAATGGCATTCCCCACAAAAATATTTCCAGCGTACTCCCAGCCTGTGCTAAAATTGGAGTTTACGAAGAGGCTATGGACATCCATCAAAGCATAAAGGATAGGGGAATTTCGTCAGATGTTGTAGTTGCATGTGCCCTGGTAGACATGTATGCAAAATGTGTAAGAATGCGCAAGGCACGTGAACTGTTTGACAAAATGCCTCAAAGAAATGTGGTATCATGTTCTGCAATGATTTCAGGTTATTCACAAAATGGGTTCGTTGAAAAGGCCTTACAAGCTTTTAAGCAAATGCAAGTGGTTGATGTAAATCGAAACTCCTCGATCTTTGCCAGCATTGTCCCAGCCTGTGCTCAAATTGGAGCTTTGGAACTGGGTACAGTCGTCCATCAAAACACAATTGAAAGTGGAATATGTTTAGATATTGTAGTTGGAAGTGCGTTGGTCGACATGTATGTAAAATGTGGAAGCATGCGCAAGGCATGTGAACTGTTTGATAGAATGCCTCAAAGAAATGTAATCTCATTGACTGTGATGATTGCAGGATATGCACAAAATGGATTTGGTCAAAAGGCCTTAGAAACTTATAAGCAAATGCAGCTGGCAGGTGTAAAGCCAGACTCCACAACCTTTTCCAGACTCCTCCCAGCCTGTGCCAAAATGGGAGGTTAGAACAGGATATGGACCTCTATCAAGACATAATCGAAAGAGGATTCTAGGCAGATGTCTCATTTGCCAACGCCCTGATAGACATGTATGCAAAATGTGGAAGGATCCACAAGTCATTTGAAATACTTGACAAAATACTTAGAAGGGACATGGTCTCATGGAATTCAATGATTGCAGGATATGCACCAAATGGGTTTGTTGAAAAGGCTATAGAAACCTTTAATCAAATGCTATTGGTGGATATAATGCTCAACTTCACAACCTGTGCCAGGATCCTACCAGCCTGTGCAAAAATGGAAGCTTTAGAACTGGGTATGAAACTGCATCAAAGCATAATCAAAAGTGGATTTCTGTCGGACGTCGTAACTGCAAATGCTTTGATAGACATGTATGCAAAAATGTGGAGGTATACTCAAAGCATGTGAAGTGTTTAACAGACTGCCTCGAAGAGATGCCATCTCATGGAATGCCATGGTTGCGTAATATGCACAAAATGGGTTTTCTGAGAAGGCTTTGGAAACATCTAAGGAAATGTTGTTGGCAGATGTAAAGCGAGACTTCACAACCTTTGCCAGCATCCTATCAGGCTACTCAAAAATAGGAGTTCTAAAGCAGAGTATGTATATACATCAATTCATAATCAAAAGTAGATTATCACAGAAATTTTAGAAACTGTAAAAAACCCTAAATGGTTTAAAGAAAACTGTAAAGAAACCCTAGATCTACTCAGAAAATCATACCTAAAATATCTGTGGTCCTCTTTAATCTTCTTCGAGATTGCCCAGAACAATGTATTCCTTTTCTTAGTCAGAACCTGCCCGCGCATAGTAGTTTTGCATGCCCAAAATGAAAACTTACAAGCCATATGTTTGCATGCTTTGTTTCTTGCGCTCGGTCTGCAGGTCTTTTCTGGCTCGCCATCTGTTTGAAGCAACCGTCACTACTCTGCTGCAGCCTCTGGAGTGACGGCCCTGCAGCCTCTGGAGGTGTGCGTTCTCTCTTGTTGAGAACCACACAAAGCCCTACAAACTACTGCAAACCGCCAATGTACCCAATATGCCAATGCCAAAAAACTTCAGGATAAAAATTCGCCTAAATAATTTGCATCTTTTCCGGGTAAAACCAAGGAAACATGAAAATCTTTGCAACAAAAATAAATATGATTGGTTGTTTAGGCTCAAATTAATAAGGGGTTAGCGAAAATAGCCTCCGCTATAGTTTCCTGCAGGCAGGAACTAATAAAAAGTATAGCCCATAGTTTAGTTGCCTGCATCATATACCATTTCTGTATTGAGAAACCAAACTCAGTGGTGCACATTTCAATATAAAAAGTATTCTCCACCAACCCACCAATGGAGTCTTTCTTACAGACTGACTGACACTATGAATGTTTATTTTCTCAAGGAGAATGATAATTTGACTTGCCAATAATATGCAAGCACTGTACTAAACTTTTAATAAGAAAAGATAAAATTATATAATGTTGTGTGCCGCTGTTTACCGCTGTCTGTTTTTTGTTCAATAAAGAATTCTGAGGAAGGTTGTTTATTGGGTTTTTCTAATTATATACAACAGATTAATTTATATAGGTTTTCCTCTAATCTCTTTTAGTGTGCATTCTATCAACGACTATCTGCTATAACAACTTATTTGCCCTCTGCTAATTATGTTTTCCATGCATTCTATGTTTTATAATACTTGATACAATTTGAAATTTGACAAAGAATTTGAATTTATTAATTTAATTATATAATTTATATTTTTATTGGGCTTTTCGAGATGTATATTACCTTTTTCTCAAACTTTTATAATTGGTTTTTAGGCTTTTTGTA
The DNA here is from genome assembly GCF_030272615.1 of Cryptomeria japonica. Taxonomy (NCBI): domain Eukaryota; kingdom Viridiplantae; phylum Streptophyta; class Pinopsida; order Cupressales; family Cupressaceae; genus Cryptomeria; species Cryptomeria japonica. Next base: position 164,109,441 of record NC_081412.1, on the reverse strand, counting down.
TAGCATAGATATTAATAATTTTTTATAAGTAATTACATTGGCTTCTATGAGACATGGAATGGTTTTGATGATAATAACAATACTATGCTTATTATCTAAGAGGATCCAGTATGCAAATCCAGCAAGGATTATGGACATTCTTGATTTTAAGATCAATGGTATTGTTATAAAGCTTGTGCACTATGCTCTAACTGACTGGAACAATGCCCATGTAATAATAATCAATCTTTTGTTTTTGTGAGATTTTGCCAAAATCAAGAGCTTAGTGAAAAGTACAAAATAGAGACAAAATATTGATAGAAATAAACTGTATCAAGATGAAATACTAATCAACTGGAACATCAATCAATACATACAATGAATATGAGCTTGCTTATATAAGCAAGGATATATGGATGTGTGAGCACACAAACATGACATGTGGCTCAATAAGAAAAGGGTAGGTAGGAAATAGGTGTGGTAGGTAGGAGAAACAATATAATATTCCAAATGAGGTGGATCACCCACTGAAGGTGGAATGTAACAACAAGGTAAGACCACAAAATATGGAAATTCTTCTACACACACTATCCCAATGTGGCACAAACACCCAAGTGTCTCATACCCAAACTACTATGAAATGTTTTATCCTAAGTAAACTTAAGTAAGTGTCAAAGAAGAAAGGCTGAACATAGACATCTAGCTGGATTGTTACAATTACATGATGTACCTCAACACAAGTGGCAAGTTATTAGCATGGATTTTGTGCAAGGGTTATCCACATCACCTTCTAGACATGATACAATAATGGTGGTAATTAACAAACTCACTAAAGTGGCACACTTTATACCAGGGAACCTGACGGATGATGCACCTACCTCGGCTAGGTGTTTTGTTAAGGAAATATTTAGGTTGCATGGAATACCAGAGAAAATCATATCAAATAGAGATGCTAGATTCACTTCAAGGTTTTGGACCACCCTTCAATCAGCTTTGGGAACTCAACTAAATTTTAGCACTGCATACCATCCTGAAACCGATGGTCAGACAGAAAGGACAAATCAGATTATGGAAGACCTACTTCGCATGTACTGCATGGACCAACAGAAGAAATGGGAAGAGTACCTACCTCTGGTAGAATTTGCTTACAATAATACATATCAAACATCTTTGGGAATGACACCTTTCGAAGCATTGTATGGTAGACCATGTTGAACACCTTTGAGTTGGGATAGTCTTGAAGATAGAGTAATTGTTGGACCATATATGTTGAAAGAAATGGAAAGGAAAACTAAGGAAATAAGGCAAAGATTGAAGGAAGCTTCGGATATGCAGAAGAGTTATGCAGACAAAAACAAGACACCAAGGGAGTTTGAGGTGGGAGAGAAAGTCTTCCTAAGGGTTAGGCCACATAAGAGTTCCATAAGGTTTGGGAAAAAGACCAAGCTTGCACCTCGTTATGTTGGGTCTTTTGAAATATTGGGAAGGATTAATCCAGTTGCATACCGGTTTGCCTTACCTCCCCAGTTGAGCCGAATCCATGATGTCTTCCATGTATCTCTTCTTAAAAAGTATGTACCTGATGAGAAACACATTTTGAATTGGGATGCTTTACAGGTCCAGGAAATGGGAGGAATAATGATAGAGCCATTCAAAATCTTGGAGAGGCACCAGTGCCAATTGCGCAACAGAGAGGTTGATCAATGCAAAGTACAATGGAATCAGTATGATGAGAAGAATGCCACGTGGGAAGATACTAGAGAGATGCAGCAGTTGTTTCCTTTTTTGTTTTAATCATGAACTATAGACTATTTTGGATGCATTCAATAAGTGCATAGGGATGATGCACAAATTAAGGGGGGGAGGATGTCACAACCTTCCTCTATCACTTTTTGAATTAAATACAATTCTATTATGTTTTTGGTTAAATTACTTAAAATGATTGAATAAATGTTATAAAAAAATAAAATGAACACACACACACACACACACACACTTACTTGGAGAATATAATTATTTTTATTTATTTATTTATTTTCCACTCCCAGTTATGGCACATGTTGTAGGAAGAATAAGAAGCTTCTAGAGGAATCTCCACCACTTTGCATGTAACTCCCCCACTAAGTTTAATCAATTTGCATGAGTCCAATATTGGAAAAGAATCTCCTTTTTAATTAAAATTTTCTAGATAGTGGAAGCGAGGGATTTTTCTTATAAAATGATATGCAAGTTTCAAAGAAGGGAGTTGATTATATTTTGAAGGAAATTTCTCAAGTTTTTCTTTGGTAGTCTCATTTTTGTTGCAGGATTTTTAAGTTGTTGTTTGAAGGATCTCTCTCAAGTTGCAAGGAAGGATCAAAGGATAGCTAGAAGATTCAACATCAAGCTTTAGTAAACCAGGTTCTCTCCTTTTGTCATATGAGGAATTTGTATTTAACAAAAAAATATATATAGTTTTGCTAGATAGGAAGAAAATCTATTTGTTTTCTTTAAAGAATTGCAGTGATATAATTCTTTCTCTTTTTTAATACAATTGCAGACTTCTCTTGCATATTTTATTTAATCTATTTAAAAGGTAGAAAATCATATTTCTACTTTTCTGTTTTCTCTTGAAAACTAGAGATGATATTGAATATAAAAATAAATAAATCTCTCTCTCTGTGAATGAATAAATAAATCTCTTCTTCTTATTTAGGAATAAAAGGCAGCTCTATTATTTATTTTATTTAGGAAATATGCACATAATCTTGCTTTTTGTTTTTCCAAAGATTGTAGATCTGTGCAAAAATCATATTTCCTTTATTTTTTAAATCTCTTTTCTGAGATTAAAACTCTTCCTTGTGTGATTTGAATCTTAATCCTTATTTCTTCCCTCAAATTCATTTCTCTGGCTCTTCGAATAGAAATCTGAAAGAAAATCTCTCTGTGAATATCAGTTGAAATTGAAGAATATATCTCCCTATGAATAAACCTCTGTGTTATTCATCCCTGTGAATGAATCTTTACTCTCATTTGATTTCATGATTATTTTTATATGTAGAAATAAATCTCTCTGTGAATAAGGAAATAAATCCCTCTCTGTAAATATTAGCTCCTGAAATCCTTCCTCTAAAAGCTTTGTTTAACTCAACATAATCATCTATTTTTCAATTATCTGTACATTGCTGGGAATGAATTAATCTCCATGGGTTGTTTCATATATATATATATATGTAAAATTAAATTTATATCAAACGAAAACAAACATATTAAACATTGCAAGCAATTTTAATTTTGAAATCACGTCATTTGGAATTTATGAGTATTGGGCGACGTGCAAGCTAGTGGAGGCGGTTTAGTAACCGCGGGGGAAGTGGTACCCTCCACTTCCCCTACGATCACTATCACGGCAGTGGCTGCAGGATAGTGGAGGGGACTACGGGGTCCCCTCACCATTGCAGGCCTGCTTCCGCAGTACCCGCAGTGGTGATGGGACCCGTGGGTCCCACTCCCACTTCCTCCCTTTCATCTTTTTTTTTTTTTTTCTTAAAAGTCATTTCCATTAAATTCGTGGCAATTTGTATAATGTTAATTTTATATATATATATATATATATAAATTTTAGTTTAATAAAAATTTTAAACTTAGGTAAATTTTTAGATTTATAATTAGTTTTAGCAAATTTATAAATTGTAAATTAAATTATACCTTCTTAAGATCCACTTAGAAATTTATCCATGTTAATATGATTTGAAGCTAAATTCTATTTTTGGGACTAGTGACTTTATAGGCGATATTCTTGCATGTAACTTACACTACCTTCGCCTCATGCAAATTCCTTACATTGATTACATTTATTGGTGTTTCCATCTCCATGCAAGTTACACGTTTAATTATTATTATGCAAGTTTCCTAATTGTTATTATTATGCAAGTTATAATTCAAGTTTTGAATAATAAATAATTTTAGTTATGGTTTTTATTCCACGTAATTCATCAAGTAATTAATTCAATTAATTGAGCTTTGCAATGTCTAATTATACGCGTTCAATTCATAATTATTTCTAAGTATGATGTTTATCATAAGTTAGAAAATTAAATAAAAGATGTTGGAAAACCAAAACCCAGCAGCGTTCGGTATATACAGTGCCTCTGGGTCACGCTTACAGGTAATGTCGTTGTGTTGAACTACTGCACTTAACGCCTAATAAAGCTGCAACAACGATGTCTGTGGCATTGTCCCTATAAATTGTCGGGGAGTAATAAGGGACACTTGGAAGTTAAAATACAAGGGGTGGGTAATCCCCCTTGGATCGATAATTTAATAAGATAATTCTGAAATGATCTTTCATCCCCTGAGTTAACCATAGTAAACCCCTGTTAGGGTTGATTGAATGGAATGCTTTTATAAAATTGATTTAATCTCGAAGAATTGTTGTCGATTGACAATTGGTCAAGGGTGGCGCTTATGATAAGAATTAGGATCTAGTTGTTTTAGACCACAAGCAATAGGCCATCTTGAGCCTTTGCTTAAGCGCTACCATTGTGGGTAGCAACCGCAGAGAAATTGTCTAGGACATTGACCCTACAAAGGGTTGCATACCCACTAATCAGTTTACATCAAACCTTAGAGTAGAAAATAGAACTACATATTCTACGCCTTGATCCCGTGCCAAAATGGGTATGTAGGCAGTCTTGGGACGGAGTTGTCCCTAATACTCAGGCATTCGTGGGTGGGGTCTAGGCTTGGTAAAAAGAAGGATTGAGTAAGAATCCTAATTTGAAAGATAAGTATAATAAAATGGAAAAATTAATTCGATGCATACTCAGAAGGAATCCTGTATGGATTCGCTTGACTTCCCCAGGCTTTAAGCCAAATTTCGAGGCGGAATTCAAGCTTGAATTATGTTATTTAATTACTCTTAAGGACGGCGACCTCGGTGCACTTCTATTAGAAGAGTGTAGTACTTAGTGAGTGGCTCAGCACCTGAATGGTTTGGATGAGTCTAAGTTTCTGGCCAAAGCACCTCCTATCCCGATTGGATAGATGCCTACCTCGTATGGGTAGATGTCTAACCCGTATGGTTAGATGCTCATCCCGGATGGATGAATGCCTAATCCAAATGGATGGATGCCCAGAGTATGCAATTGAATCAAACACAATGATTAAATTAAACAAAAAAAAAAGAATGGTCAATTTTGTTGAGTTAATTACTTAGAATCGATTCATGTGTATACCTCCTGGTGGAACTCTCGTTGGCTATTTAAACTGCGTTTCTTGATAATTTTGTCTGCAACAGTTGTTTTCCTTATTTCACCTTTGTAAATTGTAGCGGAGGCTCCTTCCCCAAGTTTGAAATGCTTTGACATCATGAAAAGAGTATTCGCTGAATTCAAGATTATTTGACAAAGAGGAGGAAATGGAGGTCAGGATTTCAATCCCTCTTCCCCGAATGAACAGAGTCTTGACAATTTACAGTTTCCTTTTCTTTCACTTCCATTGTGTTTTTTAAACAGCTTCAAGGGTTGTAAACTGATAAACATATAAATATTAAAATATTTTTTGTATGCCCTTTGCGCATCTGCTTTCGCTTTCTGGCTCACTTTCAAATTATCTCTTAGTTGATTTTTCAAGATCCTGCACTAACACTCAACATCTACAATTTTAAGTGAACTTATAGAATTTGGTAATTAATTTTAAATAACAAAAGATTTCCATACCCACTATACACTATTCAAAAACCAAAAAATGAGACCAATTCATCCTTACTTAGTGAGGAATGCGGAAGATTTATGTGCTGAAAGTCTTCATATTGAAGGTAACAATATATAGAACCGCATCCACACCGTTCACAAGGCTCAGTTTCATTGTATTGACTACCAGAGTATCTTCAATTACAATATTCAAATTATTACCAAAGTTGTTCAGAAAACCATTACAAAGAAGGATATTCTCCTTACAAAGATGAGGCATATCAAAATCACAGTTGAAGGCAGAAATTGACGACATATGATAATACTTCAGAAGAGAATATTACTGGATTGGGGACAAGGAAATTAATGTGTTCCAAAATGATATTCAAAACCATTAATTATTGGTACAATGAAAACATAAAACTTTAGTCCAAATTCTGAGATCTTTTTGAATCAAAATTACATTGATAATCTAAATTCAAATGAAGACGCGCTGAAATTGGGATAGCTTTTGATTTATTGCTCTGGTGGTTGAATTTGTAGAGCTCAAACCCTTCTGTGAGCCTGCCTCATTGAAGCTTCTCTATGAACCTTGACATCTCTTGGCAAGAATTGTTCTGTACAAAAAGGTTATCAAAGACTTTAATTTGATATGCTAGACATTCAGAACACATGTAGCAAAGAATTGCAGGTAATGGTTCCAGGTGATTTGCCATAAATTTAGTGTGAATTTTATTAATATTAATATAATTTACATATATCCCAAGAAAAAGATTAGGATCAAAGCCTTGGTATACCAATTTTAATTTTAGAGTCTACCCTTCCCTTGGCCTCTAATTTAGTTGCTAATGGTATCAATTGTTTCCAATGGTCTGCTGATTGCTTTCATTTCTTGTGGTACCATAACATTATGGTTTTATCCTGCTCATAGCCTTATTTTCTTGTGGTATTATAACATTATGATTTAATCAAATGGCATCTATATATATTACAAAATGGTTGCATCGATGCTAAAAATTTGGCAGATCACAATAATTTGACATTTTTTTCAACAATTTTATAGCTGCCAGATGTGTAGGAGCATTTGTCAATCGTATGAAACTCTACTGAACATTTAATGAAATGTGCTTGACAAAGAAGCCTCAGTGATCCTTTTTTTCCGATATCAGCAACCTGTGTTCTAAGTTGGGAAAAAGGGTTGTGACATCCTTAAAAACCATCTCCACGCGTGTAACTTTTTTCACATGCACTTTGAGCTTGGGAAACAACTGTGATTCTTGATTTCAATTAAATTAGTGTCTGTATTTTCGGTATTAGCTTTTATTAGATTATTTATGATTTTTAATTTTGGATTAGATTAGTAGATATAATTTAAATTTTGTTTATATTTGTAAGAAGATTGAAGAAGATTGATTTATAAATTCAAAAAGTTATATTTACATTTTGATTTTAAGTTGATTTTTTAATTATTATTTATCAATTTAAATGTTAAATATTCAAATTAATTCAAAGATATTATATAAAAGAAAAATAATGTTTCATTTGAATCATTCAAAAGTTTATCTAGGGAATGTAGAGAGTTACATGACTACTTGAAGTTGTGAAAATTGTTAAATCATCACAAATGATTAATTGTTAAATAATCTTAAATGATTTTAGTGAGGACAATATCTTTTATCCTTTATACGAATAATCCCAAAATATCAATACATAACACCAAGTTGCCAATAGTAGGTTTAGATGCCTAAGGCAAATAAGAATATAAAAGTCAGATATCAAGCTCAAATCCATAGGTCAAGCTCAAATCCACAAATGAAAGATTGAATTCATAACCAAATAAAATACAATTGTTATCTAATAGATCAAATACAAAGACAAATCACGAGTTGTTACAAAATATTCTACATCAAACCCTTAGATCTAAGCATATATATTTTATGTATTAATGTATGTACTTATTAATGAACATAGAAAACACAAACAAACCAATTTCCAATATAAAACTAATGACATTGCACTGCAAACACTCTCCTTTGAACTAAATGAATGAAACCCTATTAACAAACATTGGTTATCGCACAAGTGTTTCTCTCTTTACTATTATAATAGACTTTGTTTATCACAAATTATTTATTCTTAGTTGCACGCGGCAGGAACTCAACCTTGGCATCTCTTGTTTTCATCGTGTTCATTCTATTTGTAGACACATTGGGTGGTGATCTACGATATAATACAAAAATTTATTTACAGCTATACACAATACAATCAGATCAAATTTATTGCAGTTTGAGCAAATTAGATATGCAATCAAATCAAATTTATTGTAGTTTACAGCGTATTAAATATTTCTTGAGTTATTTGATTGAAGGGGCATTTGACATGCATATTGAGCAGTCCAGGTGCAAAGAATTCATTCAAAGCAAATCATATCCTATCGGCAGTCCCTTGACAACAAAATCTACCAACTGATACAATGCATTTATTATACATTTATTCTTATTACTAGACTACAAAGTTTTCTAGTCTTGGAGTTGTTCTAAGCGTGAGACGGGTTTTGAAAAACCCCACACGATATAGCTTATCAGTTAATTAATAAATGAAAGTTAGTAATGACAATGCAAGAATACACACTAAAATAGACAAATAATAAATGAAAGTCAGCATGGCTATAATGACAATGCAAGAATAGACACTAAAATAGACAAATAATAAATGAAAGTTAGCATGGCTGTAATGACAATGCAAGGATCTACGGAACGGCTATAGTTATTCTGGCTCCAAAATGGCATGCCTCCATATGATGCCGAAGGCATACCATTCAAGTACGGCAGGTTCATGAGAGCGACGTTTCTGGGACCCACAGATGACATGGAGGAATTTGTGGCTGCGATGACGTGGATGATGTTGTCGTTTTGCATTTGACGGAAAAGCTTGCTCGCAATTAACACTTTCCTGGCCGTTGTCACCACGATGTGATGGTTACATCGGGCGAGACGGTTAACATACCATCGGGCAAGCATTTTACATTTTCGGTGACCACCAATTTCGATTTTGCCACGTGGCAATTTTTTTGGCTAACCCACTTTATTGCATCCACGAGTCGACTAACATGACTACCATCGAGCGGTGGTCACGTGTTATGGGCACAATTTTCAATTCATTTTTTTAAAATTTTGAATGAAAACTCGATTTCGCAAAAATTGAAAATATATTTCGTCCGGTCGCTGCATGCAGAACGCACTGGTGGAGGCGAAACAAAATATTCGACCGTGGAAATTCAGGCTGTAAATTCATGTGCCCAGTTGAATCACTGAGCGAAGGCGCTGCGCTTCAATTGTAGTTATAGGTATGCATTTTTAAAATATGTGTGGCTCCAAAAGGGAGGAGAAAAGTTGACCGCATGCATAACCCAAGTTGTCTAGGTATATTGTTAGTCATATTGTTATCGCCTGTTAACACGCGGGTTTTTTTTCATGTGCAGGGAGGAGGTATCGTAGTGTACAGGGGGTGGTACGATTGAAGATTGTTGTGTAGGGTTATGGTGACATCGATAAATTCAAACCCTAACAGATAAATATAGTTTTATGATTCTTTCGTCAACCCAGTGTTTGAAATTGTAAATTTTTATATCATTTTTGTATCGCAGAGGTGGTTGTGAGTGTGCCCTCAGGAGATGTCAAGAGGACAACGATTTGGGTGGAGGCTTAGGCGGCTGCGGTAATTTGAAACCCTAAGACTTTCAATAATTTTTTTTTATTTCTTGTGTCATTTTGTGTCCTGTCTGTGAAAATTAGGCATCATTTTGCAGCATGGTTGTGTCAGGATACTAAGGTTCCCTGTTTGATTGTTGACGACTGATTTTGGGGATTTTGTTGAAAACCGTCAGGGTTTGCATTGTTTGTTTGCGGTTTGGTGTGTGTTAGTGTATATATATATATATATATATATATAGATATATATATATATATATATATATATATATATATATATATATATATATATATATATATATATATATATATATATATATATATATATATATATATATATATATATATATATATATATATATATATATATATATATATAACACACACACACACACACATGTCCTCTACAATACAGAGGAAAGCAACAAAATAAAACATAGATAAAAGAAAATATGGAAATATTATGCTCTGTTTCCATTATTCTCAGGTGCTCATTAGATAAAAAAAAGAAAACCCATAGTCCCATAAATCCCCCTTCAACAATGAGCCAGAATAGACGAAGGCTGCTTCAACAAGGAGCCCTTCAACAATAATGTTTTCGTTCGCGCATTAGTCTTTCTTTTTCCACGTTAGGCAAATAAAAAAGGCGCCATGTTTGCTATCATCAAACAAACAACAGATCAACTCCTAATTGTCAGCAAACAACATATCAACTCCTAAACAAGAGCAGGTCACACACAGTCAAGGAATGGTTGCATCAACCAGTCAACAACCTAATTTTGAGGAGTCTGTTTGCATCAAAAGGCAAACCATAACATGTAAACGAGGTCAAGACCACGTAAAAGAAGCTCAATTTGAAATAAAACATTTTACCTCACTTTGTCTTTCATGTAGCTATTAGGTGCCTGCCACTTGTATTTGCATATATATATATATATATATATATATATATATATATATATATATATATATATATATATATATATATATATATATATATATATATATATATATATTTATTTATTCTCGGACATGTATGTTGATGCATATCATTGGTACGATATGTCCTTTTTGGAGCCAGAATAGATGTGTGTCATGTATGTCGATTCATGTCGTTGTTACAATCTCATTTTGAAGCCAAAATAGACACGTCTGACACAAGTTGGAAGCACCCAATCACACTCGAAAAGTGCAGAATAAACATATATGCATATATATGTGGGAGGCTATGTGTATTGTGGCTCGACAGTGGACGTATCGTACCAACAACATGCATCGACATATATTTCCAAGACATGCATACCATGCCAACTTCTCGTGGTGCTCTGACCCATGGTATGTGATGTGGAGTTGTTGTCGAGTTCTCGGTTTCAGTCCTCGGCGCCCACGCAAAATTATGTGGAAATGTCAGAGGATGGTTGCGGCATGCTTCGTGGTTACTGTCGATTTATTGTGCATAACATGCACATTAAAATCTTGTGAATGAAGGAATCACATTTGGAGGGCATCCTGGTAGGAAGAAGAGGCCGCGGGCTGCAAAAACTTGGTTCTTTTGTCAGAGAAAACACTAGCACGAAACTCAAGTTACTCTCACAATGGGATGCCTCTATTGTGGCTGCAAAAAACAAAATGGGGGGACTAACACCCCATGTTTGTGGCAGGTTTTTAATCATAGGTTTTGCATTTGATGGTTGTTTCTGTCTAACACAACGTTGTTAGTCTATATGATTTTTCTATTTTGGAACCAGAAGAGACATAACCTCTCAGACCATTGTTCATGTACGAGTTGTGATTTGATGCAACTAACAGCGATGAAGCCAAAGGCTAACACGCGATGCAATTTACCATAGGAGATGGAGTTAGTTAATAACACGGCTTGAGAATAGACAAATGGTACTGCATGTTAGTGACATGTTATCCAATTGCATCCATTGAATGTAAAATATAGTGTTAGTCGTATTGTTATCGCCTATTAACACACGGGTTTTTTTTCATGTGCAGGGAGGAGGTATTGTAGTGTTGATTTCGAGTCTAAGTTGCGTGTTAGTCAGACCATAGCGTTGATTTCGAGTCGGAATAGAGGCGTCTGTCCTTGAGTGCACAACAATAGTACAAAAATAGGTGGTTGATATAGACAACTCTGGTACAGCTTTGGTACTATGGCAAATTGACATATATAATTTAGGTGATATAAATTACTTAGTGGTAGTTTATATTGGATGTTAAACTGCAATTTCATATATGAACATGTAGGTTCCTTTTATGTCTTTTGAAATGCATGTACTTCCCAATGTAGACTACCAGTAACATTAGTTATCCATGCAAGTTGTTGATTTTCAAGGACTATTGAGTAGTCCCCCGGCAAACATCCAGACGTTCCCAGGTTGTTTCTCTATCTCCCTTGTTTAATACTACTTGCACTATAATGTCCCCTTATTAATAATCTTTGGGCTTGTGCAACTTTTTGAAAGGCGCTTGTTATATATATATATATATATATATATATATATATATATATATAGTTTGTTGTATATAATTTTTTTATGCGGTACAAATGTATGTATAAATTTCAGTTCTTGATCATGTAATATTAATGTCCTTACTTTTACTAAATTTGATAATAATGAAAATGAACAATGCAATTGGCTGATGCGTTTTATTATATGCTATAGATGGACCATATTAGACAACAAGATATAATTTTTGAACCTGAATGCAGTACGATTGTTATTTATGGATCTTCGAGTCATGAAACTAGTGTTGAATATATGAACCAGAAATCATGATTCTTGTGAACTATGTGTTATAAATTTGTATATATTCTGTTGTTTTGCATGAGAGTGTTAATGTTCATCATAGTGTATTTGTATTTTTAGATTATTGATGTTCATGATGTTTGAGAAGTACATGTGTTTGATGATCCAACTCCAATCTGAAATGTGATTTGGGCTTTTGTTTGAGGTGTCTCGGATTGGCACGATGAACTCCTCATGTGTCTATCCTTTAGAGTGTTTTTTTCTTTTTTCTTTTCGTAACTTAAGAGTACGTTTTTAATAAATAATACTATCCCATTAATAATAATAGACACTCGTTTCAAAAGACTTGTGTCTTTCAAAAAATGAATTGAAGGTCTTTGTACCCATTAATTATCGTGAAAGACTTTGTTAATGGTAATGAATCATTGTTTATTCTCTGACATAGATTGACAATCTTAATTGTTGCACACTCGTTTTACAGCATCATTTTTGCAATTAGCGGATGCGATTGACTAACCTGTCGGTAACACGTTGTAGGAAAGGTCCGTTTTGGAGCCGGAATAGACACAACCGATCCGTTAAGTGTGTTTTGCATCCTTCTTTATCAATCCTTAAGAAAGTCTAGTTTTTGTGTTGTATTTTGGATGGGGAGAACACAGGAAGCCTTTTTAACAGCATTGGCGATGGATCATAGTCATTATTTCATTGCAATTGCAACCAAATATGTTCTAGAGTGGAATGTCATGGATAGTTTATGGCTAAACTGTTAGCTGGGTTGTACATAGCACAACGACATACTAACTTTGTATTGGAATGTGGGCATAACTGGTCATGTGTTCGCTGTGTCATTTGTAGTGAATGTGTGGTGTTATTGATAGTGTGACGAATATGAATTGCATTTTTTTTATGTTTCAGTTCAATCATGTCAATTGCGTTGTGAAAAAGGTTGAGGGAAAATGTTGATCTTGATTATGGGTTGCTGGAGCTAAAGGCAGATGATCTCCTGGGAGTTGGCCGCATTTGCTTCCCAGTGACACGTGACATCGGCTTGCTTGTAAGCTAAGTAGTTTTAATGGATTATGTAACATGTAGTATTGCTTGGTGTTATAACTGTTTAATACTTGTGACTAGAGAACAAATTTGTATACCCAAGAGAGAGGTGGGCTCTCATATGCGGGACGAGTTCGACATTCATATCTGAAACATTCAGGAGTTGGGATTTCACATCTGGGAGTAGTTGAGGATTCGAATCCGAAAGAGTCGGGAGTTGGGCTTTCAGATGCACGACCAATTGGAGATTCAAATCTTAAAGTTTCAGGAGTTGGGCTTTCATATCCAGGACTAGTTGAGGATTCAAATCTGAAAGGGTTAGGAGTTGGGCTTTCAGATGCATGACAAGTTGGAGATTCAAATCTGAAAGATTCAGGAGTTGGACTTTCACATCCACAAGTAGTTGAGGATTCAAATCTGAAAGACTCAGGAGTTGGGCTTTCAGATGCATGACAAGTTGGGGATTCAAATCTGAAAGATTCAGGAATTGGACTTTCACATCCACGAGTAGTTGAGGATTCAAATCTGAAAGACTCAGAAGTTGGGCTTTCAGATGCGGGACTAGTTGGGGATCCAAATCCGAAAGAGTCAGGGGATGGGCCTTCAGGTCAAGGACTAGTTGGGGATTCAAATCTGAATGAGTCACCAGTCAGGTCTCCAATTTTGAACCCATTGTCAAGTCGGCTTCTCAGTGACTACACAACCACACTGGTAATTATTTCTCATTGCATTATATATTTTTTCCATCATTGCATGTCATGGTTGGTGGAAGTTGGGATTTATAAGTGGAAATGTCGATATATACACAGGCATAAAATGGATCGATGATGTGTGCTATTTTATTGAACGACATTATGATAGTGGTTGTGCTGGTGAGGAAGATGAGGCCAGTGGAAGTGTAGATGAGGGTGATTATACTGATGCTCAAGGTGGTGAGAGTGAAAAAGGGGACTTTTGTAGCGAGCATAAGGTGAGCATAGAGTAGGAGGCTGAACGACAACGTGATTCTGTCAGCGCTCGTGAACAGGAACAAGGAGGGGCGAGTAACAAGGAGGTCCACTATTAGTCATTATATGTTGGATTATCTTTATAATGCTTGATTAGTGCAAAATTTAATGTGACTCTTTGTCTCTGTTGGTTGTGTGTAGCAACAGGCCGATCACAAAAGAGAACATATTAATGGCAGGTTGCACTACTTTTGTCTCTTCCGTTATTGTTCTGAAAATGGAGGTCATTAGTTTTGGGATCTGGGGAGGCTTAATATGCATAGAGCCAGAGAACATCAACTACCATTTTTGGGGATTGCACGACATAGTTGTCAACAGTGTGGAAGTGGAAAGTGCAGCGCGGATCATAGGAAGAAATCGTTGTTGGAGTTGAAAAAGAGGGAGTCTAATATTGAATACCAAATGGGCGTACAATGCAGTATGCAAAAAAAACATGTCACTGACCGGGTCTATATGAAATATGGCACGAAAACACATGATGTGCTTCCTACCGAAGGGAAGGAAGAGATAAAGGAAGCAATGCGAGTGTACAACAACACTTCGGTTAGGGAGGCGAGAAGGAAAAAGTTTTTAGAGTTACTGCAAAGAAAGAATATTGCAATAGAGGTAATTTTTTAGTGATCGTATTTTTTGCAGTTTACTAAATTCCTTTAAACATGTGAAGAATGACTTATTGAGGTACCCTATCCTGGTGCCCAGATTTTAAGTGACAGCGCAGGCCATGGCGAGGAGGTTCTATCATCAAAGGCTAATCGCGAAACAAACGTGCCAGTGAATGAGGCTGCATCTGTTTCGTTGGGGAAGCAAAAAAAGAAGAATGCTGTGAAAAAATCAAGGCCGACTTCAGGTCATCAAACAAAAGAGGGTGCCCCTGTTTTATCGGGGAAGCAAAAAAAGAAGAATGTTGCAGAAAAAAGAAGGCGGACTTCACATCCTGAAACAAACGTGCTAGCCAATGAGCCTGCATGTGATTCGTCGAGGAAGCAAGAAAAGAAGAATGCCGCAGAAAAAACAAGTTTGACTTCAGATGACGTGACACGTTTGTCATCGAAGGTGACTATCTGTTGGCTTGTCCATATGTGTGTTTTCATTGCATGATATGCTTTGCACTGCATTGTGTAGTATGTTGACTATTTCGTCCATGTCATTATAGGCTGATGCGGTCCGTGGAGGGAGCATGGACTGTCCCGTGGTATTGGATGACACAGAATGCAGTTTGCGCAAAAAATTAAGTCGAAAACCTCGGGCATTTGTTATGTATAAGTCCGTTTCGTCAAAGAAGCTGAAGGAGATGTCGAATGAAAAATTAGGTGCATGCAGTGCCAAGAAGATTGTGGAGTAGTCTTGTGACTTGGGGCAGACGATGGACGATACGAGCAAAGAATAGTCAATGTAGTTGCCTGATGACATCGTGTGTAGTGTTCCCGAAAAACCAAGTCCAAAATCTTAGACGTCTATTAGGAGGAAGAAGGTGAAGGAGACGATGATTGAAAAACCAAGTGCATGCAGTGGTGAGACAATTGTAGAGCACTCTCCTCAACTGGGGCAGAGGTTGGAGGATAGCTGCAAAGATGAACAGGTAATGCGGTGCCATTGTGCATGACATGTAGTGCTATATCATGACATGAATGCTATATCATGACATGATGTGTTATATTATACAGTAACTCTTTTTTAATGTAGTCGGCCGTAGTATTGGATGAGAAACTTTAGAAGTCTATTTCGAGGGAGAAACTAAAGGAAACAGTGAATGAAAATTTGAGTGCATGCAGTGGCAAGAAGATTGCAGAGGAGTCCACTCAATTGGGGCAGACATTGAGGATAAGAGCAGAGATGAATAGGTATTGGGCTCTTCTTTTAGATAACAGGCGGTGAGGGGCAGAGTTATACTGGAGCATTTTTTATGATGTTGTGGTTTGTGTCCATTATTTGTGTTCCTATTATTTCCTTACTCATGTAAAATTCATCGGCCTTGGTCCAGTAGTGTTTGTAGGCGTATGGGTTTAATGTGTGCTTACACTTCTGTACAATGTGTCATGTTTTGTAGCATAATCCGATATAAACAAGCATTGAGAAAGTGGTGTAGGAGCACCCTTCCAAGCTCTCCCTCCTTCTTGTTTTGTTGGTGTTATGCTTCTTTTGAAGCCTTTGTACATAAAATAAAGGGCCATGTGCTCATAGGTCCTAGTTAGGGTCCTAAGTGAGGTCTTAAGGGTTATAAGTCAAGATTGAGGATTTCTTGCAAATTAAGGGTATGTGTGCCTTGGAGATGTTTAGGGGTCCTTTATAACATGGTGGTGTCCTTAGGTTGGCCCAATGTGGGTCTAGGAGTCATGAAAAGCAACATTGGGAAAGTTGCTCAAAAGTTGCATGACAACTTTTAAAAGTTGTCAAGCAACTTTTCCACCATGATGTCAAATTATTTAGGTTAGCGTGGAAAACCTTAGTATGGGCACACAAACTAAGGTATGGGTGGTATAAGTATTTCCAAACCCTAAGTTAATGGGTTGGATGTCAGATATTGTACGACCTAAGCAAAGAGACCTGATTGTGACTGTATTTTGGTTACCAGTCAGTTTGAATGAAGCAACCGAACTGGTTAAAGGATTGAATTGCATGTAAAACTATGTGGAATGTCTTCTATGGTGTAAATAATTTCATTGTGAGCAATTAGATTAGGTTTTTATTTGCAGGTTGTGTGTGTTTGTAAATATTTTGAAAACTATCTTCTTACTGTCCAGTTTTGGATAGGATTGTGTAAATGGCTGCATAACTCCATTCCCCATTATGGAACCACCATGAAACCATGGGGCATGAGAGTGCAGACCTTGTACCATACTGCAAAGCAAGCAGGGCCCTTGAAAATGCAAGGAGGCCATCAAGAGACCCAATCCTAGGCGAGACTGAACAGTGCCTGGCTAGGAAGGGTTAAGTTGCAGAGGTCTTGGAGAGCAAGGTTGGTCAGAGAAGAGAGAAACCTTTGGAGGAGTTGGAGAGGGGTGAGTGAAGTACCATTTATATGAAGGAGAAGCTTCCACTAATCCAGACAAGGTGGCAAGAATAGCAAACTTGCACTGTGTCCCTGGCAGTCCCAAAAACCCTTAAAAAACCTTAAAATCTACCTAGGGCATTGTATGGCTTCTTGGAGGCCTAAAACCTAGAAAATCATTGAGCCCTTGCCAAATTAATGGTAGTCCATTTTGGGAGTCTAGGTTGTTTGTACATCATTTGGGAGAGGGAGCCTTAAAGGACGAGGTAGGAGGCCTAATTGGTCAAAATCCTTGTAGCCCTATTTTGTAAACAAAAACACAAAATAGTGAAATCGGTAAGGGGTTGGAGTCTTGAAACTTCTTGGGGGCACATGATTGGGTGGAAAGACCATGAATTAGACCTAATATAACCTCTCTAAGACCTTAGAAGGTGTAGAACAAGCCTAGCCCTTATTAGCCATAGTAAGGGGTTTTGAGTCTCATGAGTAGGTGAGACCTTAGGAGCAGCATTGCAACTCATTGGTGGGTGGATTGGGCAAGGTTAGGGGATTCCTCAAGCTAGGGAAGTCCTAGAGACCCTAGGGTGTGAAGAGAACACCAGGTGATCCAAGGAAAGGATCCAAGAGCATAGACTAGGCTAGTTTATCCCAAACCCCATCCCATCAGATTGGTATCAGAGCAAGTTAAAGATTTGTTGGACTGTGTATGTCTCTATATACTGGTGAATCAGTAGGGGAGAGCATAATGGTTACTAATGCAGAGCTTTCTAGAGAGGTAGAAGAGCAGAAGGAGAAGAATAGACTCCTTGAATCAGCTATGAGTGAGATAAGGGATAAGCTGCAGGAAGTGGTGGATCAGAGGACACAAGAACCTTGGGTTGAAGACACCAAAGATAAAGGCAAGAAAACTATTGACATAGATGACATTATTCCTGAACCAGATCCCTTGTTTAATGAAGAACCTTTTGTAAAAGCTATTAAGGATTTGAACACCAAGGCTTTTGAAGGATTGCCACATTTCAGTGGAAGAATGGACATAGACACTGTTATGGAATGGATTGAGGGCATGGAAAGCCACTTTGAGTGTGAAGAAGTGACAGAGGCTCAAAAGGTTAAGGTTGCCAAATCAAGATTAAGGGGAGAAACTTTGACATGGTGGAAGTACCTACAAGAAGAAAGGGTTAGCATGGGGAAGCTACCTATTGCAAATTGGAAAGCCATGGTGAGTAAGATTAAGGAGAACTACTTACCAAAGGATTATGAAGTTCAACTTCATAAGAAGAGACAAGGTTTGAAACAAAAAGACCTTGATGTGACCTCCTACACCGAATAATTTCAAAAACTTTGTCTTAGATCCAAAGTCCAAGAAGATGAATCTATTAAGGTGGCTAGGTATCTAAGCGGCCTAAAGTGGAACATTCAAGAGGAGATAATCCTATGGACTCTACTACTATTCAAAAATTTCATCAGCTTGCTGTCAAGGTGGAAGAGAGGAACAAAAGGAAAGGAGACTCTAATAATAGGGGTAGAGGCAGAGGTAGAGAACAAGTGAATCACTGAGGTGGTTACCAAAGCAAAGAAAATGAGCAGAGAAACCAAAGAGAAGCCAAGTTGACTGAGCATGGCAGTGAAACCAGTCTCAAAGGAGGACATCCTAGCGGAAGAGGTGCACAAGGTGGTCCAAGTAGGGGTAGAGATACCAGCAGAGGTAACTCCTACTTTGCAACTATGAAGTGTTACAATTGTGGTCAATTGGGACACCCGGCATATAGATGCCCTAACAAGCCTACCTCATCAAACAGTGGAAAGAGGGTTGCTTATGCACATGAAGACTCTTCAAGCAGCAAGACACCTGAGGTGGACCATATTGAATTAGAGAGTGGAGAAAATCTGATGTTCAATAGGGTCTTGATAGGATAGCCAGTCAAGGGTGAACCTAAGCATAGGAGAGCATTGTTTAGGGTGAGATGAAAGATACTTGGTAAAGTGTGCAAGGTGATAGTTGATTCAGGGTCAACTGATAACATAACATCAGAAGAGGCAGTTAAGAAGTTGAAACTTACAAGGATACCCCACACTAACCCATACAAGGTGACATGGTTGAACCATGAGCAGAGTGTGCTAGTCAATGAACAGACTTGGGTAGAATTTTCTATTGGAGGATACAAGGATAAGATCCTTTGTGATGTGTTGCCTATGGATGCTTGTCATCTGCTGCTAGGAAGACCCTGGCAATTTGATAGGAAGGTGATCTATGATGGAGAGGAGAACTCCATATCATTCAAGAAGGATAGCAAGACCTTTAAGATTTAGTCTTTGACAGAGAATGAAGAGGGCACTTCAAGAACACCTAATGTCTTAATGGCTACTGGTAAAGAGTTCTTAAACTTGCTACATGAGGAGGAGATAGTGAAGTGTGCCATCTTTGTGAAACCAAAGGAGGCATTAGACAAGTTGCAGGCAGAAGTACCCATAGAGGTGAAGCACATGTTGCAAGAGTATAAGGACATAGTAAGTGATGGAGTACCTGCAACACTCCCACCTAGAAGGTCTATAAGCCATCAGATAGACTTTGTTCCCAGAGCATCCCTACCTAACAAAGCAGCATATAAGCTCACACCTGATCAGAATAAGGAAGTAGCAAGGCAAGTGCAAGAGTTATTGGAACAAGGACTAATTAAGAAGAGCATCAACCCATGTGCAATCCCGATAGTGCTAGCATCCAAAAAAGGAGGTAAGTGGAGACTTTGCACTGACTCAAGGGAAATCAATAGGATCACCATAAGGTATAGGTTTCCTATTGCTAGAATAGAGGATTTGATGGACTGTCTAGGAGGTGCTATGTATTTTACTAAGTTGGACCTTAAAAGTGGTTATCACCAGATTAGAATCAAGGAGGGTGATGAGTGGAAGACTGCTTTCAAGACCATAGAAGGATTGTATGAATGGCTTGTGATGCCATTTGGACTCACCAATGCCCCAAGCACCTTCATGAGGTTGATGAATGAGGTGTTAAAAGACTTCATAGGTAGATTTGTGGTGGTGTACCTAGATGACATTCTCATCTATAGCAGAACCAAAGAGGAGCACCTTGAGCATTTGAGGTTAGTCTTAAAGAGGTTGCATGAGGAGAAGTTATCCATCAACCTAGAGAAATGTGACTTCTTGAAGCAAGAGTTGGTCTACTTAGGATTTGTGTTGTCTAAGGGAACCTTGAAGATGGATCCAAGCAAAGTGGAGGCAATCTTGAATTGGCCTACACCTAGAACAAGGATTGAGGTAAGGAGTTTCCATGGATTAGCTCAATTCTATAGGAAATTTGTGAGGAACTTCAGTGGCATATGTGCACCAGTCCTTGACACCATAAAAGGAGGCCTTAAAACTAAGTTTAAATGGACTGAGCAGGCTGACAAAGCATTTCAATTGTTGAAGCAAGAAGTAGCCACAAAACCTATCCTTCTCCTACCTACGTTTGATAAGCTAATCACATTGGAGTGTGATGCAAGTGGAATTGCAGTAGGTGGTGTATTGAGTCAAGAGGGAAGACCTGTGACATTTTTTAGTGAGAAGCTTAATGAAGCAAAGAAGAAGTACTCAACCTATGACCTAGAGTTGTATGCATAGTGTAGTCTTTAAAGAAATGGAGGCATTACCTACTTCCAAAGGAATTTGTGGTGTTCACAGACAACCAGGCATTGAGTTATATTAACACTCAAGAGAAGCTTAGCAACATGCATTTGAAATGGATGGAATACCTCTAATCCTTCACCTTCACCATCAAGCATAAGAAGGGGCAACTTAATAAGGTGGCAGATGCATTAAGAAGGAAGTTGTTGACAGTTCAAGAACTACAATTGCAAAGCATGGGAATAGAAGGTTTCAAGGACCTCTATGAAGGAGATGAAGACTTCTCATTAGCTTACAAGGTTTGCAAGGAGTTTGAGAACCATTTCCATGGTGAGTATGCATATTACACTCTCCAAAATGGTCTCTTGTTCAAGGGTAATCAGTTGTGTGTACCAAGAGGATCCATGAGGGAAAACCTCATCCAAGAGAAACACAATGGTAGTTTGAGTGGACACTTTGGAGTCAACAAAACCTTGGATTTAGTACAGAGGTACTATTATTGGCCAAAGTTGCCAAGAGATGTAAAGAGGTATGTGGAGCAATGTGGTGTATGTCAAAGAGCAAAAGGAGGATCAAGCAATGCTGGTCTCTATCAACCATTGCCGGTCCCAAATAGACCTTGGGAATGTATAAGCATGGACTTTGTAGTAGGACTTCCCAAGACTAAAATAGGTATGAACAACATCTATGCGGTAGTAGATAGATTTTCCAAAATGAGCCATTTCATCCCATGTAGGACTACACATGATGCAAGCTATGTTGCACATCTCTTCTTTAAGGAGATTGTTAGAATTCATGGACTCCCTTTAAGCATTGTTTCAGATAGGGACAACAAGTTCAAGGGCCATTTTTGGTAGACATTATGGAGGAGACTAGGAACTAACTTGTCATTTAGCTCAGCTTACCATCCACAAACAGATGGTCAAACTGAAGTTATCAATAGGGTGTTAGGCAACTTGTTGAGGTGTTTAACTAAGGAGTATGGGCAGACATGGGACCTAATCATTCCTCAAGTAGAGTATGCATATAATGACAGTGTGAATAGGACCATTGGTAAAAGTCCTTTTGAGGTTGTGTATGGCAGACATCTAAGAGGAGTATGTGAGTTAAGAGACCTTGGTAGTTTGGAAATGAAGAGTGGACAAGCAAAGGACTTCACTCAATCCATCAAGGAAGTCCAAGAGCAAGTTAAGAAGGCCATCCTTGAATCCACTCAAAAATTGAAAGCAAAAATGGATGAGAAAAGGAGAGAGGTTCAGTTCAAGGTGGGTGATTATGTGATGGTCCATTTGAGCAAAGCTAGGATGAAAAGTGGTAAGCCTACCAAGCTGCAAATGCGAAGGGTAGGACCTTGTAGAATCCTGTTGCAATATGGTAAGAATGCTTAAAAGATTGACCTACCTTCAGATTTGGCTATATCACCAGTCTTTAACGTTGCTGATCTGATCATGTACAAGGGTGAGATAGAAGGGCAGACTGTGAATCAAGCCAAGGTACTGCAGGACCTAGATGTTAATGCCTTACCACAGGTGAAGAAGCCAATAGCAGAGGAGATCTTGCAATCTAGAGTAAAGAAGTCCACCAGACACCAGGTCTACATGGAACACTTGGTGAAGTGGGTAGGTCTGCTTGAGTCTGAAGCTACCTGGGTTGAAGAGAGCAGGTTCAAGACACTTGGCATAGACCTGGCTCTCATCTCTTCTTCTATTTCTTAGTTGTGTGCAGAGGGGGAGTATGGTGTAGGAGAACCCTTCCAAGCTCTCCCTCCTTCTTTTTTTTTTGGTGTTATTCTTCTTTTGAAGCTTTTGTACATAAAATAAAGGGCCATGTGCTAATAGGTCCTAGTTAGGGTCCTAAGTGAGGTCTTAAGGGTTATAAGTCAAGATTGAGGATTTATTGCAAATTAAGGGTATGCGTGCCTTGGAGGTGTTTAGGGGTCCTTTATAATATGGTGGTGTCCTTAGGTTGGCCCAATTTGGGTCTAGGAGTCATGAAAAGCAACATTGGGAAAGTTGCTCAAAAGTTGCATGACAACTTTTAAAAGTTGTCAAGCAACTTTTCCACCATGATGTCAAATTCTTTAGGTTAGCATGGAAAACACTAGTATGGGCACATAGACCAAGGTATGGGTGGTATAAGTATTTCCAAACCCTAATTTAATGGGTTGGATGTCATATATTGTATGGCCTAAGCAAAGAGACTTGACTGTGACTGTATTTTGGTTACCAGTCAGTTTGAATGAAGCAACCGAACTGGTTAAAGGAATGATTTGTGTGTAAAACTATGTGGAATGTATTATATGGTGTAAATAATTTCATTGTGAGCAATTAGATTAGGTTTTTATTTGCAGGTTGTGTGTGTTTGTAAATATTTTGAAAACTGTCTTCTTACTGTCCAGTTTTGGACAAGATTGTGTAAATGGTTGCATAACTCCATTCCCCATTGTGGAACCACCATGAAACCATGGGGAATGAGAGTGTAGACCTTGTACCATATTTCAAAGCAAGCAGGGCCCTTGAAAATGCAGGGAGGCCATCAAGAGACCCAATCCTATGCGAGACTGAACAGTGCCCGACTAGGAAGGGTTAAGTTGCAGAGGTCTTGGAGAGCAAGGTTGGTCAGAGAAGAGAGCACCCTTTGGAGGAGTTGGAGAGGGGTGAGTGAAGTACCATTTATATGAAGGAGAAGCTTCCACCAATCCAGACAAGGTGGCAAGAATAGAAAACCTGCACTATGTCCCTGGCAGTCCTGAAAACCCTCCTAAAAACCCTTTAAAAACCTTAAAATCTACCTGGGGCATTGTACGGCTTCTTGGAGGCCTAAAACCTAGAAAATCATTGAGCCCTTGCCAAATTAATGGTAGTCCATTTTGGGAGTCTGGGTTGTTTGTGCATCATTTGGGAGAGGGAGCCTTAAAGGACTGGGTAGGAGGCCTAATTGGTCAAAATCCTTGTAGCCCTATTTTGTAAGCAAAAACACAAAATAGTGAAATCGGTAAGGGGTTGGAGTCTTGAAACTTCTTGGGGGCACATGATTGGGTGGAAAGACCATGAATTAGATCTGATATAACCTTTCTAAGACCTTAGAAGGTGTAGAACAAGCCTAGCCCTTATTAGCCATAGTAAGGGGTTTTGAGTCTCATGAGTAGGTGAGACCTTAGGAGCAACATTGCAACTCATTGGTGGGTGGATTGGGCAAGGTCAGGGGATTCCTCAAGCTAGGGAAGTCTTGGAGACCCTAGGGTGTGAAGAGAACACCAGGTGATCCAAGGAAAGGATCCAAGAGCATAGACTGGGCTAGTCTATCCCAAACCCCATCCCATCAGAAAGAGTTTGGGGAAAATGATGATGGATGTACAAATGCAGACTGTGATCATGATGGGGGAAATGGGCTGGGAGAGATAGCTACTCTAGTACTGTTGTACTACATTGGCATGAATTCATTTGACTATGTTTGATGAAGATGTATAAAGAATTTTATTTAAGCGACCGTGTCCACTCGTTACTGATGCAGGCAACCATGGAAGACAAAGAAGAGTGCGCCAATAAAGATGCTCATGTTGTTGTTGTTGGAGTTGAAGTCCACCTACTTCTGGATGGGGCAGTGGTTGGGGAAGATATTGTTGATGGCCTAGGGAAGGGTGTAATGTGTCATACTATTCCACTCCCACAACATTGTGCTAAAGTTCGCATCGTCAAAGTCTTTGATACAAATGCCCATCTGCCTTTCCCAAGTCCTTTCGCCGATGTGTTGTCGGATTCCCTAAACTCGTGGGTGGTGTGGCCCATTGAAGACATGGTCTGTTCCCCACTCTTGGTAAGTTTCGAAGATGACAAAATCCCTTCCTCCATCTTCTCATTCCATCCTTTACCTTATTTCAATGGAATGAAATTGGCAACACTCGTATGATGTCGTTTGTATGTGGTAGGATAAAGTTGGCAAAACTGTCCAGTCACAAAAAGAGGATGTTAAACGCGACCCTATGATCAGATGGGTAAGTCATAGGCTGTGATCACTTGGCATCACCCCTCCCAAGTTTCATAAGAATGAGAAGAAGCATAAAGTATTTTATGGTGCCGTCAACTCCATTGCGCAATCCAGACAGCAGAGGCGATAATATTCTTTGATCATAGTTGTTGTTCCTCTTTCCAAATATTTAGAGGGAGATACTATGGTGGAATTTCAGTCTTGATAGACTTTATTCAGATGGGATTTGGAGATGTTATATTGACATGGCTTTTACCTTAGCATAGTTTAAACCCTCTGAATTATTGTTTTTCTTAGATGAATTGTACATTATTATTCAACCTTTCTTACTATTTTAAGCACCTTTCTTGTTATTTTAAGCAAAATAATTGTAAAGGCTTGATTTGTTGGACTCTTTCATGGTGATCTTGCACCATCAACTACCCTTTAATAACTTCACAAACCTTTCTTTGGTGCGCAACATTTTTAATGATAGTGGATGGTACAATAAAGTCGATGATAGTCATTTACTATTCAAGTTTTGTTCAAGATCTCTTATACATTGCATATGCATAGGTTTTGTTATTGAGTACCAATAGGGTCCCTGCAACTCTTTTACATATACAGATGAAGCAGAATGTTTGATTGAAATTGTGAACCATGTGCTCTTTCCACTGTAGCTTACAACGGTTGAATATACCATTGTTATTGTTTATTTTTGAACACTAAATCTGAAATGAATTAACAACAAAAAAATAACCAAAAAAATAAAAAATCTATTAAAATACACCATACTTCCATTATAGTTTCATGGCATATGTGTAATAAGTTGGATGCAGGATGAGGAGTGCTGACTGATGGAGTTATCTTCCCAAAACATGGATTCCCAATTGGCAAGTAACCTGCCACCCAAGTGCCCAGTTTAGTGAACATGTCAACTTTACCAAACACGTTAACTGTTTGTATCGTGCATAATGTTATTCATTCCAAAAAATGCAACATATAGTAGTTTCTTTCTTGTTGGCATAAACTATTGTTTCCTGCATTTTTCATGTTGTCTTGCCCACCTGTCTATAGATACTTCTTTTTGGCATTGTTTGCAAGGATGGCAATGGGAAGACCACGAACAAGAAAAAGAAAGGGTGTTGAAACATCTATTCCGCAGAACGAAACACCTGCTACGAATTCAAAGGTGAATGGGATGACCGATGTTCTCACCTCTGATGGTGGTTTAGGGAAGTCTACAAGATAACCACCACCGCCCTTTGCAGACTGGAATGATGGGATGGACACAATGAAGTTTAATGCCATGCAAGTAGAACTGCTAACACAGAAGGTCGAAATGGCCCATGCTAAAAATCAAAAGATGAAGGGGATTGTTTCTGATCTTGAATGGAGACTCACTGAAGTGAAAAGGAGATGCACCGAACTCAATAAGAAATGCACTGAACTCAATAAGAAATGCATGGAACTCAATAACAAGGTCATGGACTTGGACGATAAGAATACGGACCTTGAGTTGGAAGTGCGTGGTTTGCAGATGGCGAATGAGAGACAGGAGGTAGTTTGTGAGGTGTGTGTTAAAAATAGCAAAATCATAAGTGACCAGATGCAAGGGATGCTAGATGTTTGTGCGCAACATGCTCAGTACCAGAAATAGAGGTACGCAGAGGTGTTTGCCTCTGTAACTGATGAAGATGATGGGAATGATGTGCCTCCCCTTACTCTGACCACTGGGGGAAACAAAAGTCATTTAAATACTCAACCTCTGCCTCTATAACAAGCTTGCACTGTTATGAAAGTTTTCCTGTTCAATAAAACGTCAGCAGTGGTGCAGACTTTTTGTAATCAGACATATTCTTTCATTTAGGAAGACACTTTGTATGCTTCATGAATGGTTATTATCAATAAACTTTGATTGACCGAAGTTTTTCTTTCTGGTTCTTTTCTTCGGGAGCCCTTCTTGAACCAGTCCCTTGAATCAGCTATAAAAATATATTAAGTGGCCTTGGCACCTTGTCAAAAAAAATAAAAAATAAATAAATGTGATTGACTTCACTTAAACATCAATGGTTAATGATTGGTTTGTTGTACACTTTTTCATGCTTTCTGAATGGTTCTATGTGGCTTTTCTACACGTCTTCTATGATGAATGGTTTTTGCACTTCTCTTAATAAGTTAATATGACTTCTCAATCAGTGGTCGCAAACCAAGGCGGGTGAATCTATACCTGAAACCTAACTTTAGGTTAAAAGCTTTTTTATAGCGGATTTAAAAGAACCACTAATTGTATGATGGCAATTTTTTTTTATAGACTGAAAAAATGCTTATTTATAAATGATGGATAAACTGAATCACAAATACATAAGATAGACTGCTCAATGACTATTATTCTTCATAAATATTAAATATAAATCAATGAGTATTAACTATTAAAGCTTTACGACACGAAAGGTCTTAACAATTAATCTTGCTTGCAGTCTTTGCTTGTCTTCATCACTTTAAATATAGATCAATGAGTATTAACTATTAAAGCTTTACGAAATGAAAGGTCTATAACTATTAATCTTGCTTGCAGTCTTTGCTTGTCTTCATCACTTTTTTTCATATATCCTCTTATATGTAGAGTCCTCCCTCAACAGAAACTCTATTTGATCTTGATTCAGTTTAGCCACATCTAAGTTTAGTTTGCTAGTGATTCTATGGTTAGTCTTTCCAACTTGTCGTATCATCAAATGTCCAAAAGCTTCTTCTCTATCAACTAGTGTGGGTGAGTATCTTGGATTTAGGATAGATAGCCCATTGTAGAAGGGCATCCTTGTAGAAGAGCTTTCTGATCTGGAGGCTGCGTCTATTCTGGCTTCTATTTTGGCTCCAAAATGGTAGTACGACATGACTAACACATGTGTTAGTCATGCGTTTTACACCATCAATTTTTCAATAAACGACTGTGATTGACTAACCTGTCGGTAACACATTGTACGAAAGGTCTATTTTGGAGCTAGAATAGCTTTAGCCATTAGCGAAAGGTTACTCAATCGCAGCTGTTAATTACAAAATCAATGGTGTAAAACGCATGACTAACACGCGTGTTCGTCAATCCATACTGTCATTTTGGAGCCAGCTAGTACTGGAATTGCAACCATTAGTTTCGCATGTTAGTGAAAGGTTAGTCAATCAAAACTGTAAATGTCGCATGTTTGTGCAAGGTTAGTCATTCACAGCCATATGTTTCGCATGTTACTGACAGATTAGTCAACCACAATAGTAAATTTCGCATGTTTGTGATAGGTTAGTCAATTGCAGCAGTTAGTTTCACGTGTTTGTTACAGGTTAGTCAATCACAGTAGTTAGTTTCAATGGCGTGTTAGTCTAGTTCTCCATTTCGCATGGCAAAAGGAAAAGTCCGCCAGCCACTAGTCGAATCACAATTGTTAGTCAATTGCAGTCATTAGTTTCGCGTTTTTTGATAGGTTAGTCAACCGCAACCGTTAATATCACGTTTGTGTGATAGGTTAGTCAATCACAGCCATTAGTTTCACTTTTTTGTGATAGGTTAGTCAATCGCAACTGTTAGTTTCACGTATTAGTGAGCGGTTAGTCAATCAACCTTCAGGGGATCAAGATATGATCCATATCAGGGTGGCGGCTATTCTAGCTCCAAAACAGACCTTTCGTACAGTGTGTTAGTGATAGGTTAGTCAATCGCGACCTTTATTGCAAAATCGATGGTGTAAAACGTGCGACTAACTTTTTGGAGCCAGAATAGACGCGTGTTGTTTAGAGAAAGGATTATATTTATTAGATTTAGATTAACATATAAAGTGTATTGCTTTGTAGATAGATAAAGTGCATAGAGACAAACATATAAATTGTAAACATAACCGAGACAAACATATATTGTAAACATAACCAAGACAAACATATAAATGGTAAACATTCGCGACAAACGATGTTCAAAGATCGACTATGTAACCATAGAAATTAACTGTTTTATAAATAATAGCATAGTCATATAGGACCAGTTATACAATTTTAATTAGAGGACCTCCTCTGCGATGGAAATCTACTCTGTATCCTCACAAACCTCCCTGTTGGCCGTGGACTGCCATAACCCATGAAAATGGGGGTGTAGTCCATAATAAGAAGGTTCCATGGAAAGAATGCCGTGACATCCTCGATACTGTCATCAGAGTAAGGCACTAGGGACCATCCACGTCTCCAATGGGGTCTGTCAGCACAGATTATGTGAATCCAAGGGAGAGTGACTGGCCAGTACGCAAGGGCAAAATACACTAGGCATAGTCGCCTATACAAAGTGACCATCATCGGAGTCGACAATCTAGCGAAGGAGATCACATCTTCTATGTGGACCGTGTACATATTGTCATCGGTATAATGTCTTCCCATTCGAATGGCCCACTCAGCGGCCTATCTGGGATTTACTGTTCGGATAATATCTAAAACAATGATATCTGGGAGGCACTGAAATAAGGCAGACTCCTCGTCATTCTCTGCCAATCTCTCTAGCAGTCTGCAGATACATACGATAAGAGTGTTAGTAATATAACTATAGCATTCAAGAAATGTAAGACATAAGAGTATCAAGCACTCAAAAAATGCAAAACATAATCACAACATAAGAGTATTAATTATTTAACTAGAGCATTCAATAAATTGAAGACATAAAAGCGTAATACTCAAAATTAAGCTGCATAAAACCTGCGCCTGTCGCCCGATGTGTATGTGAACGCCATTTAGTGATAAAATAGGGCAAAAAAACAATGGACTTGCATACAAAGATACATTATAAAAGATGGTTAGGGATAGTTATAGTAAACATTACAACGCAACTACAATAAACAAAGTTGTTCCATATTATGCAACAGGTTGAATGAAGAATGGCTAAACATCAAGGGACATCAAGCACATATATGACATAGTTACAAATAGAAAGCTTGATCTGAACAAATAATACCAAAATTAGTATCAGTGAGGATCACTGTGTGATCCCTCTCCATGTAAAAGACCATCAAAAGCCAATCGCCGACAAGGACTCCTATGGCCAGGTGTTGAGGGGGTGTTGAACATTGTCATAGATAAGTGTGTATCACTTTCACCGACTACAAGACACAACGACTAAATAAATGCATGCAACATTCACATGTTTAGAAACCACTTACAGGTGACACTAGAGTACCAACCTGTATTAGAGACAACCGATGCAGTGGCAAGGACATGTGGTTCTCATGCTTGGTCCAATTGCCTCTTTCCCCTTCTCCTCCTAGAAGTCTCAAAGGGAAACTCAAAGGTGAGAGGCTGCTGAACATCATGACAAATCTCACTCCTACTACTGTGCCTATGTTGCCGCCGATTGCAACGATGGACTTGACTTGCATTGAACCAAGGCCACATACGTTCGGTGGTTGTATTGGCTGGATCAGTAGATGGTCTAAAATCAAATGACATGGCACCGACATTCTGAAGATCAGCCATGAACCTATCCAGATAGCCTACAAATGCCATTAGTTTATCACCTGAAGCCGGCATTGTTTGCGACAATATGTTTAACTTTCTGTTTGCTTCATTCCACATTACGGTGTCCACATCCTCTAAATTTGTATGTGCATTAGAAATGGTATTGACGACAGGTTTAGGTGTTGGGTTTTCATTAGTATTAGCAAATGCTGGAGTCGACATACGAATAGGATTTGTATGAAACAAGATCTTAGGGTGAAGTACACATCTTTTAAGTTAGCAAAAATCAACATTCAGGAACATCCACTTACTCGAAACATGTGAATCATGGAATGAATTGTTCATCATTGCAACAACCTTCAATGCATGCTTGCACATGTTTCCTCACAAACTGCATGGGCACTCATAGATGTAGAAGTGATCCCCAAATTTCCTAACCACATACCAGTTGCACAAGGACTGACTTTTCACCCAGTACCATCCAGGAGTAGTGTCATTTGGAACACAATCGACATCAGGAATTGCCTTTGCCCTCTCCATACTAGTTTGCAAATGTGTCAACCTATAGTTTTTGATAAATCCAAAATGCTGCAATTCTTGCTTATGCCGGTAGAATGGTTCCATTTTATACACAAGTATAAAATACAGATTGTCCATCCTCCTCGAGCACATCTTTTTATCATCTCTTAGGTGTAGTGACTTCAATTTACCATGGTATGATTTGATGGCATTATTTGTGTCCTGGTTAGCATGAGCAAATTCCTAAAGTTTTTTGCCCACATAGCTGGCCAAAAAAATAAAAATTGAAATAAAGAAATTAAAAATAGGAGTAGGATGTCAACTACCAAACGACAACCAAAACGGGTAACATGTCATAAAGCCACCACTTGAATGTAATGTCGAACTCACCGATACGGCCTTCTCCTTGACACCATGTGCTATAGAAGTACTCTAGAAAATGTGGCTGATCACTAAATTCAGCAAAGAAAGTGCCCAACTCCTCCACCGTGCTCTCTTCACTTTCATGCATTGCCATCATTATCACCCCTAGACGGTGAAAAATTTCCATTGCTCTTTCCTTCATTGCATACTTGTATACATTCTTCAACCATGCTCGACGCACGTGCCAAATACAAAGTATGACACGACATTCAAAAATAGTCCTATTATGAACAAAACGTTTAATTGGGCTGAGCCGGGAGCATGGTCATTTAAAATAAAATTTAAAGCAGTGTACCATACTGTTTGATTTCATGTAGACAAAATATCACTCTTGCACTTACTCTATGGATTGAATCTCTGCACTCGCATCATCCATGATAAATGCATTGATCCTCCAATCAGGCCTCTTTTCCTTTCCTCATCTCTGCAACTCCATCAACCACACCTGGATATCCTTGATCTTGTTCCTTGATGTCACAGCCCATGCAACAGGCACCCCCGATTGCTGCTCATCGAAGACAAGACACGAATACAATTGATACTTTTAAACAACAAACAGGAAGATCATGACCATCCATAGATCAAATGGGCTACATGAAAATAGGTTAAGTTCGAAGAGACATACCCCGTATTTGTTTGTTGCGAATGTCGAATCCATTGAGATGATTGAGTCATGCGAGAATCGTACCATCATGTCAAGCATCCAAGTTGTTTGCATTCCCATAATGAAAGGTCTGTTGGCACCTTGTGGCTGCTGGAATTTTTTTTTTTTTGCCTCATCCTATTTTTTCCATTCTAAGATGCTAGTGGCATCATGCTCATGCTTTTGTGACCAAATAGAATAGACCCTCGTCGCCGCATTGATAACATCCTTGCATGTCACAAATGAATCTCTCTTCTTTAACATGTCATGAAAAATAGGATCATCAAGATGTCTGTCCACAATAGCATCAACGCTCACATCCATCAGCAATAGCCTCTCTATATATGCTTTGCATTCATCGGAAAGGTTTGGTACAAATTGAGAGCATAGCTCATTGTTGGTATCATCGACGCCATGACAAGCTTCACCATTCTTATCTACATGCAATGGTTGCTTGAATATCAAGATGGCCACATCTGGCCTACCATATAACATCTTAACAATGAAGTGGCATGTACAACCTCTTTTTTTCTAATATGTTTGCGCGCACTTCTTATTCGACAACTTGTCTTCTGGTCCATATGAACACCAATACCTTCAAAAAACAACTCTCCTATTATCAACAATAGTCGTTATGTCATTAAATGTAGATAAAGAATATGAAAGAATGTGTCTACGAACTGACTGTACATCTTTGTTGTATGCATGTTGTGCAGAGCACTATCGTGCTCACTGTGCTACTTTCGAAGGAATTGGGTTTCAACACCTTCGCGCAATGATTCCCCTCTCATGAATGCATCCAATCTATCTAGTGGAATTGCTACACACAGGTCTGTCATTGAATCATTTTCGACACAAATTGGCGTCCACTGAATATCCCTTGAACAGAAATGATGCAAACCTTCACCACCATCTTGAACTTCCAATACCATAATGTCCTTCCATTTCCGGTGTTTTCCCATTCTTGTCCTGCACATATCGGAGAAAGAAAGAGATATCGTAAACAGTAAACAACCACAGTGATTATATCTTTAGTGTGATACTATTCTGAGATATTGGTTGATGTCAAATGTGTATGCCATGATGTTGGTCGCTTCGCACAAATGACCAAATCTACTTTACTGTTAGACCTTCATCCTGCCCATCCTGTTAGCACATATTTTTACAAAATAGTTTTGTTCTATATGTGGACACTTTTAGTTTCATCATAAGAGCATTTAGTGGTGGATTGTATGTACACGTGATATGTTGCAGTATCTTCATGAAAAAGCATCACTTCGGCATATTGAAGGGAATGTGGAGTGATATGTTGAGTGTTCGACAGGTCTAATTTGGAGCTACAGTAGGCGAGGCCATTTGAAATATGCCTCCAATTCACTTGACCTTTGATCATACTCATCAGTTTAAATCTGATTGATGAAATAGTGTGAAGAAAATCTGCGATCTCTATCGGTAGGCACAACCTCTATCGGTTCAAGGTGGATGGTTCATTTGTTCAAAATTGTAAAATTTTAATTATCGGTATAAATACTCTCCATGAAACAATACTAGCAAACAAAATATAGAATATCGACATAACATGTATCGATAAATCAGAGGGCGGATTCATTGGGATGAGGCACTTATGAACCTATCATTGTAACTTGTAAGGATAAGGCAATGCGGATCATGGAGTTATAGCATCGACAGATTGGAAGTAATGAGAAAAGTCTATCCCGATACCTGATGATTGAAGGGAACTGAAGGTGAGCCCATCGGAGAAAAAGACCATATCGGGATAGTGCAAAAAATAGTTAGATTGATTCCCAATGACATGGAGAATCAGAAGGTGAAACCATCGGTATTACCTAAACTGATTAATCAAACTCGGAAGCATAAAGCATAAAAGTGCATCGAAGACTCATCGGGACTTCGAGAGGAATAGGAAAATGCTATTCCGACCCCTGATGAAGATAAAAACACCTGTGGGGATATTAGTGTAAATTATACCGATAAAGTAAACATGCATTAGGACTCATCGGGACATCGGAAGAATAAATTTTATGCTATGCCGAGTCCCGATAAGACTATTAAGGTAGATGTAGACTTGCTAGGAGTTCTTTGGGGTGATTTATGCCGATAACGCGGGGGACTGTTAGGCCCAATATGGAAAGCTAATGTACTAAGAGGGGAGGGGTGAATCAGTACTCCAAAACCTTTCTTTAATAATAACCTTACTGTTATGCATAAACAAAATAGTGCAGTAACATAAAATAAATTTAAAACAAACAGTTAACAATCATACATGATTCACTCCATAACACATATATTTTGGTTACGCAAAAACTCTTGGTTAGAGAGAAAAACTGCGGTGGGGATGGCACCCACAACTTCACTACTACAATAATAAAGAATGCTCGGTTAGAGCTACATTTAGCTATTTCTGATAGCCCTGTTAGGAGTAACAAGATCTGTTAGATCTACCTTGCTAAAGGATTTTACAACATTTATTCTGAATGCTGCATCTGGGTAGAGGCTTTACAATTTATAGACTTGGTTAGAGTCTTTTACCATGTTAAAGGTTTCTCTTTCAACTTCACAATATTACAATAAAATCATTACAAACATTTGCAACTTTACATCTGAAATGTTATAGCAGATTCTATGTGCTCAGGATAAGATTACCTTGCTTATAGCATACCTCGGTAACTCATATAGTAACTCGGTAAACCTTTCTATTTACTCTGTTCTTTGACTATTCTCTGAAAACCTTCTCAGTGACCTTTGTGTCTCTGTAACAGTCTTCCTTTATGCATACATACACTTCAATAATGCTGTATATATAGATCTCTTAAAATGGTGATCCAATTCATTGCTTCGATCTTACAAACAAGATTCCTTGAATGAATAACTAAACAAAATATTTCATTTGTTAGATTGACCTCGCAATCATACACAATCTTCTAGTGCAATTTCCAATGTAATAATGGTTAGATGTGCCTCGATCTTGTAACACATTTTCATATGCATGTCCAGGTTCAATGTATCTGGTAACACATTTCACTTGGTAAATATCAACTCGGTGTGTTAACTTTACTGCTCGGTAGCCATAAAAAGATACTCGGTAGACAGCTCAGTGTATACTGCATTCTGTGACTTCTTTCTTCTGTTACCGACTAGACTGTGCATACCAACTTCTCTGTTTATACCGACTGCATGATTCGGTAGTGCTAACTGACTAGAATATATAGTATGACTTTGAATATAAAAACTAATGGCAACTTGATAAGTAGTAACAATCTCCCCTTTTGACATTAGTTGAGATGTTTGACAAAAACTACTTTCAAAGTCATAACTCAAAAATTTATATACTTTGCAAAATGACTACACTTGACAATATATACAATAGTCAATGAAATAGTATATGCAGATATACTACCCTTATCATTATTCTGTATATTACTTGGATTTTGCATGCTCGATTCTGTTCTATGCTTGTGTGCTCTACTTGCTTTGCTCGGTATACTCCCCTATATACAATACTCAAAACTATATTACTAAAACTATATCACTCTCCAAATATAGTATATTACTCCCCTTATGTAGTATTACTCCCCTTTTTTGACAAACATCAAAAACTTAATTTCCATCCGAGGGCGGTAATTGATCAAAAATAGATTTATACTTATTTTGGGCGTCGGTGAGTGCGACTGAGAGTGCATCCTTTACACTTTCCATTAAAGAATTTTGTGTTTGAATATCAGCCAATAGTGATATTAAGCCATCAAGAGTGCTTCCCTCTTGTGTAGTAGATAGGCTTGTAGCTCGGTTAATATGCTCTTGAACTGATGAGAGATGAGGAAGGAATAATCTCTGGAGGGTCATTATATCCATCCTGATCTTATGCTCTTCATTTCTAAGTTCTAACTGTTGAGCCATGAGCTGTTGAAGCTTGGTATAAAAATTCTGAACTGAATTAGGCTCGGTGGTCAACTTAGTTGAGAGATCGGTGATCTCTTTCTCAATTGCATCAGTTTTATTCTTGATATCTTTAATGAATAAAGAATATGCTTGAGTTGAGGGGACAACTCAGTAATGAATTTGACAAGCTTTACTTTTCCTATAGTGAGAGCTTTTTGTACCTCTTCTATCATCTTTGCAGTAAGCTCTTTATCTTTTAGCTTGCTCAAGTACTCAAATGCATCAACTCTAGATGTTTCTATTTGAGTAAGGAGTTCATCTAGTTGAATGTGGATGGCTGCATTGGTTGACACTGTTGCTGAAGGTAGCATATCTGTTAGTAGTGTCTTTACCTTCTGTAGTACTTTATTCTTCTTTTGAATGGCCAATTGTTTTTCTTGTTCGGCCTTAGCTTTGCATAGTTCATCGAAATCAATAAGTGCTTGCCCTTTTAATTTTGAGATATCCACATTGGGCAACACTATCGGTTTAGTTAAATCAACTTTGAAACTATGCTTTCTCACCTTCTTCTCTTTACCTTTGATTGGTGGTACTAAGAGAAGTGCTTGTGAGGCTTGCTGACCCTCGGTAGGTTGCTCGGTAGATGCAACACTTTGGTCGGTTCTTGTAGCTGTTGTGGTGTCCTTGGGTGTCTCGGTACTAGGGGTCTCAGCTGTAACATTTTCAGTGCTTGACGGTGCTTGAGACGTTTGATCTTTAGTTGTATCTTCTGCTGCTTCAGACTTGTGACCTTTGGTGCCTTGTTCTGTATCCTTAGGGGATTCGGTAGAGACAGGTGGCTTGATCGGCGGATAAGGCTAAACTTGTTCTAGGATAGATTCACTAGATACAAGTTTTGCATAGGTAGTGCCTTCTATCATTTCCTGCTCCGATGCTTTTGCATCCATGTCATCTTCATCAATTTGAATAGTGTCAGTCAGGTCTTGCTTGGTAGCATCAAGACCTTGCTCGGTGACATCAGGATCTTTCTCGGTGACATCAATAATTTCAACTTGAGATTGTTCACCGACATCCTTTATTTTGAATATTTCCTGCCACTTGGCTTTTATCTCATTTTCTACATCAATGTATAGCCCATTCATCAATTTTAAGGCTCTCTGTTTGACAAGAAATTTAGAATTCTATGTTGTCAAATGTTCTTTAATTTCTGCTACAGACATATCAAGAAATAGATGGACTAGACTTCTTTCTCTTATTTGTTTCTCTGAGTCCATTGCATATTTCTATATGTTATCAATATGTATGTATAATTCACTCGGAAGTGACTTTACTAGTTCTAATGGAGCTAGCCAAAACTTTAGAAGTGTGGAGATGACAGCTTCTTCAATTTGTCGCTTCTCATCATTATTCCTAGTCTCATACTTGACATATCTAAATCCTGCAAATTCACCATATTCTTTAAGATTGGCACAAAAGTTTTCAACACTATGAATATTTACATTCTTGCTTTTTACAGTCTGAAATTTGTTTGCATCATCGGATTCTGTATCACTAGACTCTTTTGCAAAAATGAGTCTCTGAGTAGGTTTCTTGTAGGTCTTAGTTACCTTGGGTGTAGTGACAATCTTTTGTTTCTTACTCGGTGATGCAGCTGATGCTCTAGTGTTAGGTCTCTTTGTTGGTGGAGTCGGTAGGGCCTTTGAAATGTCCTGTTTCTTTCTTTTCAAAACTTTACCCTTAGGCAACTTGGTACTTAATGTTATTGCTGCCTCTTGAGCTTATGATTCCTCTTCAGTAATGGCAAGAGTGCCTTTGACAGGTGTAGAGGAGGATTCTTCTCCAAATTTCTTAGATAAAACCTTTATCATCTTTGTAGCCTTTCTTGTAGCCTTGGGTACTACAATGCTCATTTTTACTTTTTCTTTCACCTCTTCATAAGTTCCATATCTTAGTTCGGTAGCATGCCTTGGCAATGAAAGATAGGCATCAATTTGCTGTTGTGTGATATCAAAGTCAATCTCATAACCCATTGGTGGCAAAGATTGAGTCCTTGGTTCAACAACATTCATATAACAGTAATCGGTGTCTACCTCAAAACATATATCATCCTTATATTTCTCTACCAGCTGTGGTGGAATCCGATACCTGTTGTGCATCTTCTCTTGAAATTTGCTGAAATAGTCATCCATGATATCATT
The DNA here is from genome assembly GCF_030272615.1 of Cryptomeria japonica. NCBI lineage: Eukaryota > Viridiplantae > Streptophyta > Pinopsida > Cupressales > Cupressaceae > Cryptomeria > Cryptomeria japonica. Next base: position 164,071,524 of record NC_081412.1, on the reverse strand, counting down.
AAAATTATCTCCCAATTTCTTGATAAAATCATTGATTTGATGGGTGATAGGTCGGTGTAGCTCCCAAACTACTTTACCGACTAAGGGAAAGAACTTCTCAAAGTAGAAAAACATGCATACAAGAAGTGAACCAAACTTCAGTGTGTTTGCCGAGTTGTTCTTCTTTAGCTTCCTTATTGTGTTCAGGTTCTCAAACAAGTTCTTCAGTAGTACTTCACATAAATCTACTTTCATTCCCTTTTTCACTATTTTATAGGCTAAGTCAACTGCGACACATGGTACACTATTTTCCCTTGTTGATTGGAAGAAACAGTAACCAATTACTCTAATTGCAAACTTAAGTTCTGCATCAGTGACATTGTTCAATTTTAGTCCTCGATAATTAGATTCTACTCCAGTTAGACTGATTAACTCCTTCTGTGATATCATTTTCTGTGCTCGTGCATGATCATAGATAGGATACCCGGTGATCACATGAATGATTTCCTTGGTGATTTTGAATGTTTGCTCCTCTAGCCACATAAAATAATCATGAGCTCTGCTTAAAAAAAACTTAACCCACTGGGGTTTGAACACATGGGGATAGGCTAGGGCTTCAGTTAATCCCTTGATTTTGATATGCTCATACTTGCTATCCATTTTTCCATTGGTACAAAGTTCATCATATGTGTCACTAATCTCAACATGACCGATTTCTTCAACACAGTATTTGGTGAAGAATCTAACATCTTTGACTAACAAGACTCAATCAGGGATGAGTGAAAATGTAGTTTTGTCATCTGGTTCAGAGGCAACTTTAGGAGTCAAAGAGTACTTCAGCGAGGGCTTCTCCACATTCTCGACAACTACGGGATCTTGGATCTTGGGCACCATTGTAGATTTCAGGTAAAAACTTAGCAAACTATCCTTAGGGTTTGATGGTTTACAAACGACTGACGCTTCACACTCGGTAGATAATAGCAATTTGACAAGATCGGAAACCAACTTAACAGTGTGATGAGATTTGATGTAAATACCTTGAAATTCTCTCTAAATGAAGTTTGATCACCTTGATTTGCTCTGCTCTGCTCTCTTGAAAACTTGGTGGATGAAAATGACCACAAAAATACCTTTAAGTACACAAAATACCTTATTGGGCTTCGTGCGAGTTAGGTCAAAACATAAAATGCACTCGGTTCACCTTTAACCGATTTACTCCTTTTTTTCCATTTTAACCGAGTAACCAAATTTCCTTCATTTACCGACTTGACAGGCTTCCTGTATACATCGACTTGACAGGTTTCCTATATACACCGACTTGACAGGTTTCCTGTAAAGTACTTTTGATAGAATTTCAAACTTACTAATGCATCTTAACTATGCAGAATTTTGAATTTTGTACATAATAGAATAGGAACTTTTATGATTTAACATTTAGAGAATGCAGTCCCTTTATACCTTTTTTGATTAATTTGGAATAGGTGCACCTAACTCAATAGGTAAGGTGCTTTCTTCATCTGACATGATTTCCTTCTTTTTCCAAATCATCTTAAATTTTTCTTTTATCTCTTCAGTGTCTCTTCTAGGTTGATCTCTGCAATCTCCAGCTAAATGTATAGCTTTGTGACAATGAAAACATGCCATACCAGGATTTCTCCATGATCTTTGGTTGTTCATTCCAAACCTTATAAAACAGTTGGCACTAATATTTCCATATCTTCCACAACATTCGCACCATATCCTTGTATTGTAATCCCATGGTACTGCTGCATATTATCGGTAAGGATCTGTGTGAGTTCGGTAACCTCTAGTGTCTGCTCGGTGTGGACACTGCATGTAGTTCTTTTGCTTAGACCAGCACTTCTCGGTACTATGTCCATATCTATTGAGGTTTCTACAAAACCCTTTGAATTTTGCCTTTTGATAGTTGTTAACAGACTTTTTCCTACATTGATTAGATGTGTGACCATATTTATTGCAATTGTAACAATATCCATTAGACTTAGTGATATTCGGTTGCTTACCTTTTCTAATCTGGCATATGTTGGCAGTATGACCTTGATTTCCATAGTAGTAGCAAATAGGCTTCTTCCTTTTGATGTTATTCCTATTTCCAGCTTGCTTTAATGATTTTCCTCTCTTGGTAGTATGAATTCCTTTCTCGGTTGATTCTTTTCCTTTGTAACCGAGTCCTGCATCTTTGTTGGGTCTTCTTGTATTCAGTTGCTCATCCAACATCTTTGATGCATTGTAACTCTTCTTCAATGTTTCTTTGGATTTCTTCTTTGTTTCAAGTTCATCAGTCAACCTTGATACTTCAAGTTTTAATGCTTGATTTTCATCATTCTTTAGAATTGCTTCATGATGTGCATAACCTAGTTGATCTGTCATATTTTATCGAATCCCAGTTACCCTTATGATTTCATCATTCTTATCAGATACTAAGACTTCAAGTTGTTGTTTCTCTCTTTGTAGATCTCTTGCTTTATCCTCTGCTGTCCTCAATGCATCTAGATTTTCAGTCATCTGTGTACTGAAATGTTCATGTTCTCTTTTTATTGCTTTTAGTTGATCAGCCAATGCTTTGTTCTTTTCTTTCAATACTCCAATCATTTCTTCAGTCTCTTTAGATATACTATTGTCAGATGATGTCTCAATTTGTTCCACTAACTCTTGAGAATCCTGCAAGTCATCAAATAATCTTCTTCTAACTTTTTGAGATTTCTGCATTTGCCTTTGCATGTCTGCAATCACTTGATTTGCATGATCTAGCTCTTCTTGCAGATACACAATCTTCCGAGATTGTTTATAGCCTTCCATTGATAAGATCTTTCTCTTTAGGTAGTTAAACCCTTTTTCAAGATTCAAGCTCTGATACCAATTGTTAGGCCCAATATGCAAAGCTAATGTACTAAGAGGGGAGGGGTGAATCAGTACTCCAAAACCTTTCTTTAATAATAACCTTACTGTTATGCATAAACAGAATAGTGCAGTAACATAAAATAAATTTAAAATAAACAGTTAACAATCATACATGATTCACTCCATAACACATATATTTTGGTTACACAGAAACTCTTGGTTAGAGAGAAAAACTATGGTGGGGATGACACCCACAACTTCACTACTGCAATAATAAAGAATGCTCGGTTAGAGCTACATTTAGCTATTTCTGATAGCTTACCCTGTTAGGAGTAACAAGATCTGTTAGATCTACCTTGCTAAAGGATTTTACAATATTTATTCTGAATGTTGCACCTGGTTAGAGGCTTTACAATTTGTAGACTTGGCTAGAGTCTTTTACCCTGTTAAAGGTTTCTCTTTCAACTTCACAATATTACAATAAAATCATTACAAACATCTGCAACTTTACATTTGAAATGTTATAGCAGATTCTATGTGCTCAGGATAAGATTACCTTGCTTATAGCATACCTCGGTAACTCATATAGTAACTTGGTAAACCCTCCTGTTTACTCTGTTCTTTGACTGTTCTCTGAAAACCTTCTCAGTGACCTCTGTGTCTCTGTAACAATCTTCCTTTATGCATACATACACTTCAATAATGTTGTATATATAGATCTCTTAAAACAGTGATCCAATTCATTGCTTTGATCTTACAAACAAGATTCCTCGAATGAATAACTAAACAAAATATTTCATTGGTTAGATTGACCTCGCAATCATACACAATCTTCTAGTGCAATTTCCAATGTAATAACGGTTAGATGTGCCTCGATCTTGTAACACGTTTTCATATGCATGTATAGGTTCAATGTATCTGGTAACACGTTTCACTCAGTGAATATCAACTCGGTGTGTTAACTTTACTGCTCTGTAGCCATAAAAAGATACTCGGTAGACAGCTCGGTGTATACTGCGTTCTGTGACTGCTTTCTTCTATAACCAACTAGACTGTGCATACCGACTTCTCTGTTTATACCGAGTGCATGATTCGGTAGTGCTAACCAAATAGAATATATAGTATGACTTTGAATATAAAAACTAATGGCAACTTGATAAGTAGTAACAGGGACTTGGTCACAATGCGGACTGGTATATTGAGATCATGGGGGCATTGGAGGGACATAAATTGAACTATGCCGATACCCGATGGGACATATCGGACTATTTTTCAGCTATCGGGAGGGGTCAGACGAGGCTATTCTAGCTCCAAAATAGACCTATCGTACAACGTGTTAGTGAGAGGTTAGTCAATCGCAAGCGTTAACTGCAAAATCCACAGTGTAAAACGTGCTACTAACACCCGTGTTAGTCAATCCATATCTGTCTGGGTTGTGTCTATTCTGAAGGTTTAGGGTTTTTGAAATTTACCCTTTTTATGTCTTGGAATCCCCACGTTCTATTTCTATGTTACTTTTCCACTTAAGTGGAAGGGTCGGTTCATCGTGAAGAAAGGGTTCCCCCCTTTACTTTTCTTTTTGCCTTGGGCGGGTCTCTATCAATGTTTTATTTTGTGCCCTTTTCCTAAGTTTTTAGTTCTTTGTCGGGTCCCGTAAAAACCATGCAAGTTCTGGTAGATCCGATGGTGTGCGTAAATTCACAAAGGAAAATAGCCTGAACTTTACCTTTCACGAAGCCATGAAAAGAGTGGCAGGCGTGGCTGATGGGTTAAAGAATGAAGGTTAATGGATGATATCTTCCAGTTGATCCAACGACCCGCGTTGTTTTGTAAAGGAAAGATGCTCGAAGTTTATCTTTCACGAAGCAGCGAAAGGGAAGTGGGCCTAGCGTGAGGATGACGTGGAAAGTAAAGAAGGTGCATCTTCAAAAGGATCCGACGGTCTATGTTATTTCAGTGGGCGAAATAGCGTGGAGTTTATTTTTTGCCAAGCAGCGAAAGGATGGTGGGCCTGACAAATTACGCTAGTCCTGGTTTTTAAAGGTTTTACATCTCGAAAGAGATCCAATGATGAGCGTTGTTTCGCAGCCCGGAGATGCAAGGTTTTTAAACTTTGTGAAACAACGAAAACCATTTGCAGTGAGGACTTCATACGGTTTGTGAAAAGGATTAGTGGTCACTGTGGAGAGTACAGATTGAGCGAATGTGCAGTTTTTATTCTTTGTGAAACAATGAAAAGCCAGGACAATGAGATTTCCTTTGTGGTCCATTGGAGCTTTTTTTAAATTCAATTGCGAATTGATTGCCGAAGCATTTGGATTAATGTCGCAATTCAATGCTCTGTTGCCCTATTAAGCCTCACCTCAACGAAATTTTAGTATCAATTCAAGTAATTTTGCAGAGGAACCATTGTGCAAAGTGAATTTCTTCAGGCAACAAGTAAGTTCTGCACTCATTTTGAAAGTTACAGTTCGAATTGGTTTCATTGGGTGTTTAAATTCTCAGAGGTCTGTTTGAGTTTTAAATTAAAATACCTATAATTCAAGATGGCACCACGAAGAGATTTCACAGGGAAAGTGAATTATCAGGATAGAGCTATATGTGATGATTTCTTGGGACAATTAACCATGTCTACAAATGTCGTTGCTAAGATCAAAGAATTAGTGCCCAAGGCCAAGGCCCCCCTTTTGAGAATTGGAGATGGTTTGTATGACAAAGGGAACTGGTTGAGGGATTCACAGACAAGAATATCAGGGCTGGGACTTTTCAAGGTGGGTTTTGGCCAAAGACATTCCTCTGCTCCAATAAATAGTCTGTGGGAATTAGATGCGGGAAAGCTCATAGTTGCTAGGGTTTTTATGGATGTAGATTTATTAACCCAGGTTGCAAATAATTATGACCCTGTTGCTAAATGTGTGAGAAATGTGAATGGGGGAGCCTTAATTGAGATTAATGATGATGTGTTTAGGAAGGTGTTTAAGCTCAGTGAGGTATCAAACTACTTAGAGCCAATCAATTTTGATACACTTACACAGGTCTACAATGTCCAGAGAGATCATCTCAGGAGTGGTCCTTTGAAAGAATTTTTTGTCAAAATAGGAGGGTTAACCATTGTAGGCCCTAGTACCATGGAACCCTTCTCTGTGAATTTGTTTACTCCGAGGGCTAAAGGCATGTATTGGTCACTTTGTCAGATTTTTGGGGAAGATTCCCAAACTAGTATTCCAACTCACTATATGCTAATGATAGCACAGATCTTAAACCCCTCTCTCGCAGTAACTTTTGATTATGCACCTTATCTCATTGATGCAATCCATGTAGGGCTGATAGGGATTAAAAAATGGTAAGGTAGACAGATCTTTTGGATGGTACTCTCTTCGCATGCATATGTTTTTGTTTAAAGGTGTTGATTACTTCACTAATGGAATGGATCTATTTAAAGAAAAGGATGGTGAAGAGATGCCTGTGCAATTATGGAGCACAATTTTGTCTTGGGATAGAGAGGATGCTAGTTACTTGAAGTTTGACAGATGCTTTGCATCTAGGCTTTGGATTCTCTTGTGCCAACAAAACCCTAGGATCCCTAAGGCCCTCATAGAGTTCCTTAGGCCTAAAGAATTTGCTGAAGGTATCAAGATTGTGCAAACTGGGGTGATGTATATTTATACCCTGTCTCTACGGTGTTTAGAGTTTATGGATTCAGAGGAACTCCATATTTGCTTCCTTATCAAGTCCCATTGAAGATAGGAATTGTGGAGATCCTAAGGCAAATCGGGGGTGTCCAAGAGGTAGAGTTAACAAATAGGGGAAAAGGGACCATTTTCCCTACCATCACCATTGCTCATCAATTTGTAATTACCAAGGGTGGCTAGAAACACTTTGATTCTTTCTTTCAACCATATAGGTTGCCTACTACAGTATCAAGATTTGCTGACCCTAAAGATTTCTTCAATGGTATGTTCAGAAAGAGCGTAGTATGTAAAGGTAGACCACATCAGTTCCATTTTCTTGAGGATCTGATCAAAAATGAATTCAATCTAGATGAGCAAGAATTGAGAAAAGAAAAATGGGTAGCATACAAGAAGGCTCTTGATTTTATTCACCAATTTGATGGTGGTTATGATCCTCTGTCTAGTTTTACTCCCTTTGAGGAGAAAATTAAATTCTTAATTCTTCATTTTGAACACCTAATGTAGACATTGAAGGAGAAGAGGGAGGTTATAATGAGGAACAATCTTGAAAGGGCTAAGTTGGTTTTAGCCAAGCCTACCTTTGCCAAGGCCATCCCTCTGGGTGATTATGTGATGCATAAGAAGCGAAGGTATACTGTGCTAGTGTCGGTAACTAGTGAGCCCTCTACTTCAAAAGGAAAGAGAGAAATAGAAGATGTCACTGACATCCAAAACTCCCCTAAAAGGCAAAGGGAAGGCAAAGAGGTGCAAATGAATGAACCTCTGTACTCTCCCTCCCAATCCCCTATCCATGTGGGAGATGAACAGGCAGCCGCACACCAATTGTTGCAGTTAGGAAGTCTCAGTGAGATTGCCTATAGTTATGAGGAAACACAAGAGGGAATTCTCGAAGAGCCACCGAGTGCTGAGATGAATTTGACTGTAGATGAGTTCAAAGGAAAGGAGCTAGACCCTGCTATCAAACAAGCCAGTGACAAGTTCCTAGCTGACAATAATTTTGTTACAACAGGGTCCTTTATGCAATTTGTTTGGAAACAAAACATTGTGCAATATAAGGCAAGATGTGAGAACAGAAAGAATGAGCAACCCCACAAAGATGCAAATATAGTGGAGGAAGAGGTGAAGCAAGAAATGATGGTGAAATTCAAAGCCATTACTCCTCAAAAGGGGAGAGAAATGGTGTCAAAGGCTGGTGTTTTAATCCTTCCTGAATGGGACATAGTAGATGCCTTAGTGCTTGAAGCAGTAAGGAAAGAAAGCAAGCCCCTAGAAGGAGTGACATTCACTAAGGATAATGCTGCTTTGGTTATGTGGTCCCTAAAGAGGGATGAGAGCAGAAGGAGGAAGGACACCTCAGAATCCAACTACCTAGGAGGTATGATAGTGAAGAGAGTTCAGGACACTAGAGTGGTGGAAGCTGCCAGCACAGTTCTAGAAACTACAAAATTTAGTGTGGCAGTCGCTGAGAAAGAAGCTAAGGAGAGAGCTAATCTCCAGGTAAAATTGGAAACAATTTTAAAGGCTTATAATGAGGCCAAAGGAGAGATAGCCAACCAAGATAGCATCATTGCTAGTTTACAAATTCAATTGGTAGGGCAGTACCAGAAAGGTGAGGCATCTACTTTAATGATTGCATCTTCTCTAGCAAGACCCCCACCCACCAGTCCTATCATTGAATTTCCCCCTTCTCCTATGACCTCTGGTTTCGAAGCAACTGAAACCTTGGAAGATGAGATGGAAAAGTTTAAACAGGGTCATGCCTTAATTAGAAGCAACTATGAAGAAAAGGTCAGAGGTACAATTTTGAAAATTGGTGACTCAGTTAGAGCCTCTATTGTATACATTAACATGAAAAGAATTTTGAATATTTTGACTGATTTGAAAGAAGATATGGCCACTTTAGACCCAATTATGAATAAGTGGATGCCTAGGGGAGTGGAGTTGGAACTTATGTGTTCATCTCATGTAGAGGCAGAGGGTAATGCTAATATCAAATCCACTTGTGAGTTAATAAAAGGGATGACTGGATTAGTAGAAGAAAGGGCAGGTGTGAAGAGAAAAGCTAACATATATAGAAAAGAATGTTTTGATCACAAGTATGAGTTGTTTCCCAGTGGTTTTGTTGGTCCAAATCAGTTGAAAGAGGAAAAGGCATGGCTTGATGAGTTGGGGTATAACTTGTTGGAGAGGGTAAACGAGGTCATTAATACAGATGACATGTCTTTATTTATTAAAACAATTGAGGAGATTGAGAAAGCAAAGTCACATTATGGTTTTTTGCAGACAAAGGTTGGGAAATTGAGAATCACATGGAAAAGGCTAAATAGATGAAAAAGAAGACTGTTAGCTTCTCCTGGCCAAGTGATGGCGTGTTCAAAGAGTGGAAAAACAAATATGCTGTACAAGAAGAGGAAGTCCCACAATAGTTAGAAGATGCTGCAGCAGAACAACAAACTTAAAAGGCCGTTAGGATATAAAATGATTGCAGCCATATTGTTATAAATGGATACCAGGACTTAGAAAAAATCATCACAAGAATTTGTAAAGAAACTCTGCTAAAATGTATCTACGGTGTTTCTGGTTCTCTCTGGAATTACATTGAGTCATGTAAAATTCTCAAAATGAATATAAATATACAGATCAAATTTTCAACCCTAAATCTTCTTTGTCTTTTGGTGTGCATTCATTAGTTCTTTGCATTCATTCTTTCTTGGGATCAATTATTGAAAATGAGCATAAGTTTTCTTTAATGTTTTAGTTTTATTGAGGTGATGAAGTCCATAAGTTTTTACCATTGGTTTACTGTGGATCTCAATTTAAAAGTGTGAAAGTATTCACAAAAGGTATACCCACTTGAGCTTTGGATAAGTTCGAAGTGTAGAATGTTTTGTTCAAACCTTGTTATATGTTAATCTGGAATTCTATTTTCTTTGTGTCCTCTTTAGCAACAAACAGAGTTATTAAATTTTCTTACAGGGAGGAATAGAGGGTTGAAGCTATTCTGGCTCTAAAATAGACCTTTCGTACAACATGTTAGCGACAAGTTAGTCTATCACATAACATAAAAGTTCTTCTTCTGACGTCCCCATGAATCCTCATTTGATGTGCTCTTTATCGGTACAACTCACACCAATACTCTAGCCAATGCTTCTATCTTCATCGGGGGTCGGAATAGCCCTTTTTTATTCCTCCCAAAATCCTGATGAATTCCTGATGCACTTTTGTGTTATATGCTTCAGAGTTCTTTTATCGATATAGGTAATATCGATGGCTCGGACTTCCGATTCTCTATATCATCGGGGATCGATATAGTAATTTTTGCACTACTCCGATATGAATCTTCTTTTCGATGGGCTCGCCTTCACGATCTTTCAAAAAGTGCGCACCGAGTTGAGTATTTTTTAATGTGCTCCAATGAGTCCACGCTCTGTTTCATCGGTATAAGTGATGCCGATAATCCTCCTTTGGCTTGCTAATGTGGTTTCATCTGGAGCTTCATTTTAGCTAGACATAGGCCAGCCATACCTTAGTGGAAGGACAAACTGGAGACCTCTATGTTTTTTCATGCGCTTTGGCTGATTCGCATCAGGCCGATTAGATAAAGTACGTAGGAGTAGGGAACTTGACGGCTAGTTCTCATAATAGTAAAGATATGCTGTTCGAACAAACCTTGATTGGAATTCGGGCTTCTTCTGGTCGGTATCTAGACTTCTCTAGAAAGTTCAAAACTTTATATAAGGAATGGTTCAGATTGTAGTCTTAAGCTTGGAAGTCTCAATCTGAACCGATGGTGCATCATTTTGGTGTCAATTGCCTGTGTAGAGAGGAATCGATCTAGGCCTAATGTAGCCAGCTATTTCAAGAAAATGATGTGCTATGGAATGTTGTATGGTGGGTGGCTAATGGTATATTGGGTGCTAATTGACACTGGTGTGATGGGTTTGTTTATGAGGCTGTCATTTGCCCTATGTTTGACATATTTGATTCAAAGGAAGTGACCATACAAAGGATTGATGACTTTGTCTTCCCGTCTGATGGGCAGGCCCTGGGAAATTCCATTCTAGAGTTGGATTCTCATTGTTGAGTAAGCACCCTCCACATCTATTTTAACCACACCAACTACATCTCCTCTGAATCGGAGGAGTCAGACACTGAAGATGAGGAAATTGCCCAAAAAAGGGCAACACGGGAAAGGAGGAAGAACTTCATCCAGGAGGCATGAGAGGTGTATAGGGTGGGGGTGAGGAATGGGAATCTGGATTCCTTCCACAGACTACTGAACTTTGATGATAACTGGGTCTCCGCACCAGCTGCTATCAAAGTAATGGAGATTGGAGAGAACATGGGTGTCATACTCCAATAAATTGGGAGTTAGTTTTGTTGTTTATCTACAATTTCCTATTTTGCATATGTCACTCGCTACACTTCTATGACCCTATTGTAGACAATAGGATTAATTTTGTAAAATTAGCAGTAGCACTATTTTAGGTAGTTACCGGATAAGTTATAAAACATCTTCTCATGGTAAATAGGAGAAAGTATCACCATTGTAGGTGCATGGAGCACCTTCGATGGCCATTTTGTAGCCAATATTTTTATGTTTAAAGATGTCATTTTCATCTACATGTACTGATGAGGGATGACTGGTGGATATTACAATTTGTAAAGAACCAATGCTTCTTACACACTGTTGCCAATTTTTTAACACAATGTTTGTTAAGTATTGATGTATTCAAATACAAATATTTTGTCACATGAAGTATTGATCTATAGTTGTTAGTTTTGCCTTTTCTGTAGTTTAATCTTGCTTCAATCTCTCTGTTACCTTCAAACTATTATGCAAAATCATTGTACAGATTGACCAACACGCGTGTTAGTCATGCATTTTACACCGTCGATTTTGCAATAAACGACTGCGATTGACTAACCCATCGCTACCACACTGCAGGAAAGGTCTATTTTGGAGCCATAATAGCTGTAGCCCTAAAGGATTACTTTATCAGTATAACTTTCACCGATATCCCCGCAGGCGGTTTTATCTTAATCGGGACTCGACATAGCATAAAATTGCTTCTTCCAATGTCACAATGAGTCCTAATGCATGTTTACTTTATCGATATAATTTACACCGATATCCCCACAGGTGCTTTTATCTTCATCGGGGGTAAGAATAGCCATTTTCTATTCCTCCCGAAGTCCTGATGAGTCTCCGATGCACTTTTATGCTTTATGCTTCTGAGTTTGTTTTATCAGTATAGGTAATACCGATGGTTCTACCTTCCCGATTCTCCATGTCATATAGTGTCTTAGCGATAGGTTAGTCAATCAGAAGCGCACGTTATCGACAAGTTAGACAATCGCAGAATATTGGTCGCAATATGGATGGTGTAAAATAGACTACTAACATGCCTTAATTGTCCTATCGGGACTCGACATAGCATAAAATTGCTTCTTCTGATGTCCCGCTGAGTCCTAATGCATGTTTACTTTATCGGTATAATTTACACTGATATCCCCGCATGTGATTTTATGTTCATCAGGGGTCAGAATAGCCATTTTCTATTCAACCTGAAGTCCTGATCAGTCTCCGATGCACTTTTATGCTTTATGCTTCCGAGTTTGTTTTATCGGTATAGGTAATACCGATGGTTCCACCTTCCCGATTCTCCATGTCATATAGTGTCTTAGCGACAGGTTGGTCAATTGCAAGCATGCGTTACCAATAGGTTAGACAATCGTAGAATGTTGGTCACAATATGGATGGTGTAAAACGGACTACTAACACGCCTTAATTGTCCTATCGGGACTCGACATAGCATAAAATTGCTTCTTTCGATGTCCCAATGAGTCCTAATGCATGTTTACTTTATTAGTATGATTTACACTGATATCCCCGCAGGTGCTTTTATCTTTATCGGGGGTCAGAATAGCCATTTTCTATTCCTCCCGAAGTCTCGATCAGTCTCCGATGCACTTTTATGCTTTATGCTTCCGAGTTTGTTTTATTGGTATAGGTAATACCGATGGTTCTGCCTTCTCGATTCTCCATGTCACCAGGGATCGATATAACTATTTTTGCACTAGTCTTTTTCATTGATATGGTCGCTTTTAAAAAAAATCAGGACTAGTCTAATCTACCGGGCCCACCATCCTTTCCCTGCTTCGCGAAAGATAAACTCGACACTATTTCACCCAATGAAATTACACAGACCATTGGATCCTTTTGAAGATGCACCTTCTTTACTTTCCACGTCATCCTCACGCTGGGCCCACTTCCCTTTCGCTGCTTCATGAAAGATAAACTTCGAGCATCTTTCCTTTACGAAACAATGCGGGCCATTGGATCAACTGGAAGATATCGTCCGTTAACCTTCATTCTTTAACCCACCAGCCGGGCCCACCACTCTTTTTTCATGGCTTCGCGAAAGGTAAAGTTCAGGCTATTTTCCTTTGCGAATTTACGCACACCGTCAGATCTACCAGAACTTGCATGGTTTTTACGGGACCCGACAAAGAACTAAAAACTTAGGAAAAGGGCACAAAATAAAACATTAATAGAGACCCGCCCAAGGCAAAAAGAAAAGTAAATAGGGGACTCCTTCCTTCACGATGGACCGACCCTTCCACTTAAGTGGAAAAGTAACATAGAAATAGAATGCGGGGATTCCAAGACATAAAAAGGTAAATTTCAAAAACCCTAAACGTATGGATTTACTAACACGCGTGTTAGTCGTGCATTTTACACTGTCGAATTTGCAGTTAACGATTGCGATTGACAAACCTCTCACTAACACACTGTACAATAGGTTTGTTTTGGAGTGAGAATAGCCACGTCCAGGAAAGATGAAGTGATAAGCATAATTTTGCAGATTTTAGCAGACTATGGAACAAATTCACCCAAAAGTCAAAACAGTAATAACATGGAGTTCGTCAGGATAAGTTGTGCCGATAATGCGGTGGTCTTAGTCATTTATATATTGAGATCATCAGAGTATCGGAGGGACAACAAATAAACTATGTCCACACCAGATGACTCGAGTAAAAAGAAACCAAAGGTGAATGCATCGGAGAGAGTTATGTCGATGGAGCGTTAAAACAAAAGGAAAGGAGGAGTCTTAAGTGATGCCCATTGTGATGAAATGAACCATCAGGATAAAGAAAAAATAGGTATTCTGAGACTCGATAAGTGGGTCAGGGTAGTTTGTTCCGATCAGAAAGCAAAAAGTGGTAAAGTAATAACAACTGGCGGCAAACATTTGAATCATCGGGAGGAGTGTCGCCGATTAGCCGTTGGTTTTCGTAATGAGAAGAACTGGCCATGACAACATAGTTTCCATTAAATGCATAAATTGAGTACATTCGTTGCCTCACGAAGCAAATCTGTCAAAGATTGCAATAATCAATTACAAAGATTGCATGCAAATCTGTCCCAAATAGTCGGTATTGCAGAGTAGCATTTCTCATGAAGTAATTGCAGAAAGATATTAAGTGCTTACTAAGAAAATTTTTGAGTTATTGACTATAGAGTGAAATAATTTACAGAAATGGAGGGGTCAAGCTCAAAAGGGAAGCGAAAAGTTGTCGAAGTATCGAGTACCACAACAAAGAAATCGGGTAGAAAGCTAAATCAGGACATGATAGACCAAATGGGATCTCCAAGAGCTAGGTCACGCAAAGCTAAGACAAATTTGCCAACCTGCGAGCAGTTAGAGGACAGATATAGAGGGATTGGGGATATCTTGACCATAGTGCGAGGGCACGAGTTGTTCCTTTTCCATTACTTCCGCAAGGATAACCCCACGCCAATTTCGAACCCATGGAAAATGGGTCTCGGTAAACTTGTAGTACTCAATGTGTTTGTGAATATTGATTTGTTGAAGCTTTGAGTAAGAAATTATAATGCAAACAAGCGATGCATTATGTTGCTTGATGGGACTGCTCTAGTGCATTTTGCAAAGGCTACAATTCAGGAAGTTTTTGCAGTAGATTTGGAGGCAGAATTGCCTTTATCTTTTGTAGATTTGGAAGAAGAGTACAGGAAGATGGACACTACATACCAGGGCTGGAACCTCACTGTCCATAAAGCAGAGAAGGGGAGGCTAACAGAGGAAGAAGGTCCTCCATATGACATGACTATTTTTAAGAAGTATCTGCAATATACATATATGACTTGTGGTCAGGTGGGAGGAGTTGAAGCTCCTGATGTGGCAAACATAGGACCACTTGTTCTAGTAGCAGAAGTTCAGAGGCAAGAGCCTAGGGCATTTGACTTCGCTTCTTACCTGGTAGACAGATTGCATGAAGGTTTCCTAAACTTGAAAGACAATCCAGACAAATATTTGAAGCACTACTCACTGTTAATGCACATCATTTTATTTTATGGGAGACTTAGAGGGTTATGGCCGGAAGAATTGAATGTGAATACAATTGGGAAAGATGGAAAGGAGAAACCAGTGCAATTATGGGTTTCCCTTTAGGATTACAGGTTTGTGAGTTCTCATTACCTCAAATTTGAGGAGTTCTTTGTCAAACCAGTTTTCTTGCTCTTTGGTGAGCCTCGGCAAGGATCATTTTCGGAGGAGGTTAAGAAGTTTCTTAGGCCTCACGAGCACCAAAATCCAAAGGTCAATCACAACTGGGGTGATTGGTACTCATGCCAAAACTTCACTTTTGTTCGATGCTATGGATTTGAGGGTTATCCATATGTTCTCCCTAAGCCTGCACCAGACAGGATTGCCTTCTTGGAAATTGTAAGGCAGTTAAGTGTGTCTAATGCCAATCATTTCGGAGGAGCACACAAGCAAGCTTTCCTCCCTGGAACACTTTACTTTCATGATTTTAAAATTGTATCAACTAGGGCATATGAGGCCATTGAAAGGAAGCTAGTGGATGAATACAATTTGTTTTGGCACGTATCTAGAGCATGCTATGATCCTGAGGGTTACATCCATTCAAGTAGGAAAAGACATGATTTGGGAGACTACCTCCATGAGGAGGATGAATTTGAAGACATGTGCAGGAATAAGGAGGTGGAAGAGCTTGCAGGAGTTATGGAGACCTTGGAGAAGAAGCTAGAGGAAAGAAGGCAGAGACTAGAAAACATGGAGGGAGAACCAGCCCAAAGTGATTTAGGGGAAAATAAATTAGTCTCCAAGCTTCGTGCCCTTGAGAAGGAGAAGGATTCAGAGGTAGAGGATAGGCTTATTGTTTCTCTAAATGCAGAGACAGATGAAAGAATGGCAGAACACGTTTCTTTTGTATCTGATGATCACTTCATTAAGTCTAAGGAATTCAAATCATTCATGTACCACTTCAAGGGTAAGAAATTGAGGGAAGTAGTGCCAAATGTGACCCCTGATAATGAAGCAGAAATGATGATGAGTTTGAAGGAAGACATTGACAGAGAAGTTGAGACTATGACCTCGCAAAGGGGCAGGCAATTGCTAGTAGACGCAAGAATAATTGTGTTTCCGGGATGGGACCTGAGTGTTTCATTTATTTTTGATTATTTGTTACATTCAGATAATAAGGATATGAAGTTAAACATCCAAGGAGTGCAAGATATTTTTATTGGATAAAGATATGATCCAAAGGAGGAAGAAATGTTATTGTGGGCCTTATATCCTCCTAATAAGAGGCCAAAAATCATTGATGTAGATAAAGCTTTTGGTCACATGATGACCTTGAAGGTTGGAGAAGTAGATCCTATAGTCACAGCTGACATGGGTATCAATATTTCAAAATTTAATAAGGCCCAAATGAAACATGAGATAGTAGAGAAGAATAAGTATAAGGCTTTGTATGAAGAGACCCTTAAGAGGAGTGGGTACCCTATTCCCCAAATTACAGATTCAGGAGGCGAATGGAAGAATTTTTTTGAAAAGCTATCTTATGAACATAACAAGTTGAAAAAACATATGAAGAGCATTAGGGTCGATACCGCTTGCGTGTTGCTAAGTAGGAGGTATGAGAATATGGAGAAAGCATTGAACGAATTCTAGGGTGAATATCAGAATAACATGGACAATATGATTTCACACACTAGAATTCAAGATAGACTCGACATGATGTTACAGGATGCAACGACCAAAGAGAAAGAAAAAAAGAAGCTACAGGGTTTGCTTGTTACACATGACAAAGTTACATAGGCATTGAAGTCTGAATTTGATGAATGCCAACAGGATGTTGAGCATGGGGTTCCCAGTCTGGTAGATGATGTAGGTGTGATCAAAGACAAAACCGTATGGATCACTAAGTGCAAGTCTATGCTTAATGCAGCCCAAGCCATCGCCAGAGCAGATGTCCTTGACATGAATCGCACGACCGATCAATTGGAAAAATTTTATGCGATTGAGAATGCAGCCAAGGATGCCATCTTCAACACTACAACATATAAGGATCCGGCCTACTTGGGGCATATTAAAAAATGTGGACGGCGGCTGGATCAAAAGTCCTAGTGTGGTGTTTTACTTTATGCAATGTAATTGATATCTTGGTTAGGTGTTTTAATTTCTATTCACTTAGTTGTTAAGATAATGAAAGGGTGTGTCCTTTCATTCGTGTCTTTCAGCATTTGTATTTGTATTGAGTCATCTTGCGTAAGAAAGGGAGTTTTTTTAGGGGGGGGGTTTTGGAACATCATTGCTGTAAGGACTGAAAGTCATATGTATTATGAAATTTGATAGGAAGAAGAAGTGTCATTTTGTGTAAGAAAATTGCAATGAAGTATCTCCAAGTGTAGCTTCTATGTACTGTCATTTCTCAGACATTAATATACAAGATTCACTGTTTCTACTTCAAATGTACTGATTACTTTCTTTGTTGATGAAACATGCTTTGTCCTCTTCATAAATCTGTTTAAGAATTTGTTGTAATGTGAATCACATTCTGTTACATTAAATGTGAGATTGGGTTCTTATTGTTTATGTGAGACATACTGAACCATTGTATTGATTATTCATATTGTCTCTTGAGTTGATAATGTTATCTGTCCACAAAGTATCATTATATTCTGAGATAGAGGCACTGCTCTGTTGTTAATTCTTTGAGATCCTGATTTAATATGCATTAGGTCCTTGACAGAGAAGTATTATTCTGAAACCTTTTGAATTATTCCATTGCACATATCTCGAATATCATGAAACTATTTTACTTCCAAAATATAACAATCTTTGTACACAATTATCTTTTCATTTAGTTTTCAATTTTTAATAGCATTCAAATAAAAGTAGTCAGCAGCAACAGAAGATTATCTTGCGAAGAACTATCTTAGTAAAGTTTAAATCCACTACAAATAACCTCTTTTGTGCTTGACAGGAAGAGGCACACCCACCTGGGTTTAGTGGAGTCTAAAGTGCAGAGGGAATTGGTCTTCGACCATTCCTGTTCGTTGCCCAAGGCCGATCACACTACTTCAGGGTTTGGCGAGTCTTTTTGTTTTCCAATCTGTGGTTTTGGGCAACAACAACTTGCTTGACCAAATGGAAGAGATAGGGAAATTAAGACCATGCTAAGGAGATTCATCATACCAAGTGAGGTGTTAGGAAACTATTTACCATTTTTTATGCATTTTCCACATTTTGAGCTGATGATCCCTATTTTGGATTAGGTGTTTGAATAATGGAATACTCAGAGCTCCACATGTGTGTTTGACAGTCATTTCAAGGATGATTGTCCCCTAGGTTGTTACTTTTGTCAGATCTGGCCTATGAGCCCTTGTAAGCCCAAAATAGCATAAATTTTCATTATGATCTAAAATGACTTCTAAAGCCTCATTAGGCATTTAGGCATATCGGTTTAATGTTAGGAAGTCATGCTAGGAGGTTCAGTATAAGTAAAAATGCATAAAAGGCAAAAATGCACATTTGACCAAAAGTTGTCATTGTTGCTTGACAACTTTTTGCAACTTTTTGAGAAACTTTGCATTTTTTTAGCAAATCGGTGTTTGGGAAACCAATGAAGTATTGGTTATGACCAAAATGGCATATACAATGCTCTGAGAATGACCAAAATGACCAGAATAGAAACTCAATTGTGCTACAAGAATTTAATTTTATTTGTAGTCATATATATTGAAATGCTTGACTTTGATCTTATACAACAATTTCATGCACATACAATAAAAAACATTTGTTTTTCCACCATATATAATAAAATGTTAACAACAATTTCAAAACAGAGAAGATAAGAGTACCAGTTGGTGTCAACAAAGTTTTTATTTGTCCGGTAAAGCTATATTTTATATTAATTCTGAAGATGTTTACATTCTGCAAGATAAACCTCGATGGCTAGCTGACTAGACCATCGAAGTCAGTGGACAGTATACATAACAGTCCATACATAACACATTCAAAAACATTTAAAAAAAAACACAATCCTTGCTTCAAAAAAGGTTGTATGTGCCATCTCGCTACACCACATGAACAATGATTGTGCCCTCTTCCATGTCCAGCACTTCCATGTTCCTAACTTGGTTATTTTTTGTCTCCCTGCTGGAGCCTTCACTAAACTGCAAAACACGACCCTTCTTAGTTGTTCTTCCACAAGGTCGACCCCGTCATTTTGTGCGTGCAGGAACCATTCGTTGCACAAGTACTCTATATTCTGACCAAGGTCCCCATTTTTCCATATCCACACTCGCTTCCCAGACATCGACCGTCTCAAGGTATTGCACAATACCATACATCCCAGCCTGTGCTACACTTCTTCTGGCCTCTTTCTCGAATGTTGCACTCCAGAGCAAAAACAGTCGCAATGGAGGACTGAATTCACTCATGTTAATCCATGCTCCGGCCACACTTTCAAAGCCGTCCATGTCTCATGCCAATCCTAATAAAGCTTTCATTTCGCCTAGCCATTCCTTCTTCACACACCTGTTCACAATTTCTCTGACTTTTAGAACAAGTCAAAGCTCTAGACACCATGCCATAAACATAGACACTATGTCCACATTCATTATGTACTTCCATCCACCTTCTACGTACTCAGGCCCAAGGATCAACTTCACCATGGATAGGAATGTGGTGTCTTCATAGATAAACAGGTTCATCAACCTATTATCGCTTATTCGTCCCCAAAATGCGACCTATGTTTTGCTTGTTTCTAAAGAAAATCTGGCCTCCATATTTCAAATCAAGATACTTGTTATTCCAAAATGGACATGCAAATATGTCAGACTAAAAACAATGTCTATGAATTATTTCAATTTTTATCAACCTATGCCTTAATTTTTTAGTGCTTTCTAATAACTAAGTTCATCCACCACATGTTCCATGTTATTCTACAATCTAAGTTTTTGCACAATAGTCTGTGGATGTTTTTGTAGACTTACACATTTCCATATGATGCATAGAGCTAATCAAAAGTTTCTTCGATTAACAAGGCACGTTATGCGCTTTCACCCATGACCACTCCAAAACGTTAGTACACAATGACTAACAGGCCTGTTAGTCGCACGTTTTACATCATTGATTTTGCAATGAACGAGCAGTGATTGACTAACACAATGCTAACAAGATGTACAATAGGGGCTCCCGCTACAAAGCGGACTACAGATTGACTAATAGTCATGTTAGTCGCGCGTGTTACACCATTGATTTTGTAATAAACGGTTTGTGATTAACTAACCTGTCACTAACACGTTGTCCAAAAGGTCTGTTTTGGAGCCAGAATAGCTTCAGCCATCTTGCCTCTAGAAGGGACGTATGGCTATTCTAGCTGCAAAATAGACCTGTCATACAACATGTTATTGAGAGGTTAGACAATCGCAACCGTTAACTACAAAATCGATGGTATAAAATGTGAGACTAACATGCGTGTCAATCAATCCATACTATCTGTTTGAAGGTTTAGGGTTTTTGAAATTTACCATATCGGGATAGTGCAAAAATAGTTATATCGATGTCCTTGACATGGAGAATCGGAAGGCGGAACCATCGGTATTACCTATACCGATAAAACAAACTTGGAAGCATAAAGCATAAAAGTGCATCAGAGACTGATCGGGACTTCGGGAGGAATAGAAAAAGGCTATTCCGACCCCCGATGAAGATAAAAGCACCTGCAGGGATATCGATGTAAATTATACCGATAAAGTAAACTTGCATTAGGACTCATCGGGACATCGGAAGAAGCAATTTTATGCTATGCCGAGTCCCAATGGGACTATTAAGGCATGTTAGTAGTCCGTTTTACACCGTCCATATTGCGACCAACATTCTACGATTGTCTAACCTGTCGGTAATGCACGCTTGGGATTGACTAACCTGTCGGTAACGTGAGGTTGCTATTGACTAACCTATCACTTAGACACTGCATAAAAAGGAGAATCGGAAGGCGGACCATTGGTATTACCTATACCAATAAAACAAACTCGGAAGCATAAAGCATAAAAGTGCATCGAAGACTGATCGGGACTTCAGGAGGAATAGAAAAAGGCTATTCCGAGCCCCAATGAAGATAAAAGCACCAACAGGGATATCGGTGTAAATTATATCGATAAAGTAAACATGCATTAGGACTCATCGGGACATCGAAAGAAGCAATTTATGCTATGCCGAGTCCCAATAGGACAATTAAGATGTTGTATCAAAAGGAGAATCAGGAAGGTGAAACCATTGATATTACCTACATCGATAAAACAAACTCGGAAGCATAAAGCATAAAAGTGCATTGGAGACTGATCAGGACTCCGGGAGGAATAGAAAAAGGCTATTCTGACCCCCGATGAAGATAAAATCACATGTGGGGATATCAGTGTAAATTGTACTGATAAAGTAAACATGCATTAGGACTCATCAGGACATCGGAAGAAGCAATTTTATGCTATGCCGAGTCTCGATAGGACTATTAAGGCGGATGGAGAGTTGCTAGGAGTTCTTTGGGGTGATTTATGCCGATAACATGGGGGACTTACAATGTGAACTGGTATATTGAGATCATCGAGGCATTAGAGGGACATAAATTGAACTATGTCAATACCTGATGGGACATATCAGACTATGTTTCGGCTATCGAGAGCGGTCTTGGTCTACTATACCAATACTCGGTCAGTAATGAGTAACACATGTGTTAGTTGCGCATTTTACACCATCAATTATGCAGTTAGTGGTTGCAATTGACTAACCTGTCGCAAAGTAGCAAAAGGGAAGTGGGCCCAGTGTGAGGATGACGTGGAAAGTAAAGAAGGTGCATCTTGAAAAGGATCCGACGATCTACGTTATTTCGGTTGGCAAAATAGCGTGGAGTTTATCTTTTGCAAAGCAGCGAAAGGATAGTGGGCTCGACAGATTAGACTAGTCCTGCTTTTTTTAAAAAATGGCCATATCAGAGAAAAAAACCAAATCGGGATAGTGCAAAAATAGTTATATCGATCCCTGATGACATGGAGAATCAGGAAGGCGAAACCATCGGTATTACCTATACCGATAAAAAAAACTCGGAAGCATAAAGCATAAAAGTACATCAGAGACTGATCGGGACTTCGGGAGGAATAGAAAAAGGCTATTCCGACCCCCGATGAAGATAAAATCACATGCGGGGATATCGGTGTAAATTATACCAATAAAGTAAACATGTATTAGAACTCATTGGGACATCAGAAGAAGCAATTTTATGCTATGCCGAGTCCCGATAGGACTATCAAGGTGGATGGAGAGTTGCTAGGAGTTCTTTGGGGTGATTTATGCCGATAACGCGGGAGACTTACTCACAAGGCGGACTGGTATATTGAGATCATCAAGGCATTGGAGGAACATAAATTGAACTATACCAATACCCGATGGGACATATCAGACTATGTTTCGGCTATTGGTAGTGGTCTCGGTCTGCTATACCAATACCCGGTCAGTAATGAGTAACATGTGTGTTAGTCGCATGTTTTACACCATCGATTCTGTAGTTAGTGGTTGCAATTGACTAACCTGTCACGAAGCAGCGAAAGGGAAGTGGGTCCAGCATGAGGATGATGTGGAAAGTAAAGAAGATGCATCTTCAAAAGGATCTGATGGTCTACATTATTTCATTGGGCAAAATAGCATGGAGTTTATCTTTCACGAAGCAGCGAAAGGATGGTGGGCTCGACAAATTAGACTAGTCCTGCTTTTTAAAAAAAATGACCATATCGAAGAAAAAGACGATATCGGGATAGTGCAAAAATAGTTATATCGATCCCCGATGACATGGAGAATCGAGAAGGCGGAACCATCAGTATTACCTATACCAATAAAACAAACTCGGAAGCATAAAGCATAAAAGTGCATCGGAGACTGATCGAGACTTCGAGAGGAATAGAAAAAGGCTATTCCGACCCCCGATGAAGATAAAAGAACCTGTGGAGATATTGGTGTAAATTATACTGATAAAGTAAACATGCATTAGGACTCATCGGGACATTGGAAGAAGCAATTTTATTCTATGCCGAGTCCCAATAGGACTATTAAGGTGGATGGAGAGTTGTTAGGAGTTCTTCGGGGTGATTTATACTGATAACGCGGGGGACTTGGTCACAATGCAAACTGGTATATTGAGATCATCGGGGCATTGGAGGGACATAAATTGAACTATGCCAATATCCGATGGGACATATCGGACTATGTTTCGGCTATCAAGAGGGAAATAGGGGCCAAAAATAGTGTGTTAGTGATAAGTTACTCAATTGCAGCCGTTAATTGCAAAATAGGTTACGCGTTCAGCCACAGCTCCAAAATAGACATTTTTTTGGTTATTTTAGACTATTTTATGCAATACATAGTAAATCATATAAAAAAAAGGAAACAAAAAATCTTGTGTAAAATTAAGTACAAATTTATCCCAAATTTATATGGGTATTTCTACATATTCATTTGAATCATTTGAAGATAATTTCAATATTACTGTTAATTGTTAATCGCCCAAGGAGTAACATGCGTAATCGCATGTTACTCAGTGCGTAAATCAGAGTCGGCAAGGCTGTGACTATTGCGCGACTAACAACGCATGGAAATCCATCGGAGAAGTGACAAAATTGATAACAATGCATGGAAATCCAAGGTCGGACCTATCGGCATTATTCTCGCCAATTAAATTAATAAGACAATGGTGGTTATATCGGAGAACCGACAAAAGCATAATATTGTCTTGCCAATAACCGAAAAGCGCAATAGAAATGACAGACCAAAATGACAGTACAAAGATACTAACAAACACCAAACACCCAGCAAAATGACAGTACAAAGATACTAACATGCGTTTTACAATGGCTTTTTGGAGCCAGCAAACACACCTCCAACCCTATATCTAACCCTAACGAGAATAATTTCAAGCTACAACAAAACAAAACAGTATAATTTTTGCACTACGTATACAAATTTGAAAGAACGGCTACTCAACTAAACAATAAAACATTCAAATTTTCCAACTATATACAACCAGAAAAAATGGCTACTCAACATACCTGTTAATGCTGCTTGCCCTTGAAAAGTAAGTCCTCGCTGCCTCCTTGAAAAAATGGCTACTCAAATTTGAAATGAATGCAGGCTGCCCTTAAAAAGTAAGTCCTCGCTGCCTCCTTGAAACCCTTCTTTGCCTCCAAAAATAGCATAACACTTCAACAATGAGGGATTTGGACTTTCTCTAATCATGCATTAGTCCCCTTTATTCTTCCTTTTTTCCACAACACGTAGAAAATGGTAGGAGGACGCGTTGTACGGTTCACCTAACATGCGTGGGTTCTACATCATCCATTTTTCAATGAGTGGCTGTGATTTTTTCCACATGAGGCCACAAAAAATGGCAGGACACATCTATTCTGGCTCCAAAAAGATAGTACAGATTGACTAACACGTGTGTTAGTCTCGCGTTTTACACCATCGATTTTGTAGTTAACGATTGCGATTGACTAACTGTCGGTTTTCTGCTGAAATGGTACACGACGTACCATGGTTTTCATAACACGCATGTTAACCGAACGGTTGTGATTGACGGATTGACTGAGTAAGGACCCACCTGTCAGTAGCACGTACGAGAGGTTTTGGAGGGAGCCACCGCAGTTTGGAAGCCTGTGCCCTCTTTTTCCCACCGTTTTGGCATCTGAACGCGGTCATCAACACTTGCCACTGGATGTTTGTTTTCTATGGCTTTTAATGTGCATGTTAGGCACAACACATCGACACGAGCTGCAGCCCACGATCCGCCGTCCTCTGGCATGTCCACATAGTTTCGTGTGGGCCCTGACATTTGAAACAACTGAGTCTAAGACAACTCCATGTCATTTTCCCTAGGTTCGGCGCCTGCTCTAAATTGGCATGGTATGCATGGGCTATGCATGTCTTGAACATGTATGTTGATGCATGTCGTTGGTACGACAGGTCACTTTTGGAGCCAGAATAGACGCATCTATACAGAATGATATGCAGGTCATCTTCAGCTTTCACTTATTCACATCACACTCATCTTATTCAAGGAACGACAACCTCATCTTCTGCCGATGAAATTGGTCAAACTAATGAGTCTTCTTGCATGCAGTTACGACTCTATGATGTGTAGCTCCTGTTCAGCCCTCACTATGAGAACTACTTATGACAAAATTAAAAGTGAACCCAACCATCATAAAATTTCATATTTTGGGGTTGTTTTGCATGGGCAAGCTAAGAATGAAGATCATGATGATTATTCTTCTTCCTCTGCTATTCTTTTTATGTCTCCCTTTGTTGCCTGCTCTCATGGCTAAAAAGGCTGCTATCTATGTCGATCCATTTAATTTCTTCCAAAATTGGTCTCCCAATCACACCTTCTGTAATTGGCCTGCCATTACCTGCTCTTCTCGTCAACAACGTGTGGTTTCCTTGAATCTAACTGATATGGGATTATTGGCCCCATCTCTCCCTTTTTGGGAAATCTTTCCTTCCTTAGAGTCTTAATCTCCAAAATAATAGCTTCCAGGGCCACATTCCATATTAGTTTGGAAGGCTATTTCACTTAAGATGGCTTAGGTTGTCTTATAACAATTTAAGTGGAAGCATCCCCCTTGAATTTAGTCTCCTTTAAAATTTAGAAGCCATAAAATTACGAGCAAACAACTTGATAGGTTTTATCCCACCTTTCTCAGGAAACATGTCCTTTTTAAATATCCTTAATTTGTCCCACAATACACTCCAAGGTGGTATTCCTGATGAGTTGGGTATGCTTATTCACTTGAAGTGGGTTAGTCTTGGCCTCCACAACTTAATAGGGTCAATCTCCCTTGCCCTTTTAAATTTCACTCATCTCCAAGTTTTAGGGCTCCATAATAACAACTTAAACGACCCAATTCCATGGGAGTTTGGAAGGTTGTCAGAGTTGCAACAATTGTATTTGTGGGGAAATGAACTCAGTAAAAAAATATCCCGCTAAGTGGGGAATTGGACTCATCTGGAACTGTTGGATTTGGAGATCAACCAACCAAGCGGGACAATGCCCTTGGAATTTGGTCAAATGCAGTAGCTCAGTCGGCTTAGTTTGTGGAGAAATCAATTTTTGAGTGGAAGTAGTGGTTTGCCTATTCTAACAGTGTTAACTAATTGCTCTAGCTTGGAAGAGCTTCAGTTGTTGTCAAATTATCTCACTGGCATCTTGCCCACTCCAATTGGCCGTCTTTCAAATTCACTCTCATATTTAGGATTGAACTCAAATGAATGTGGGGGAAACATACCAGATAAGATTGGTAACCTCACAAACTTGGTGTTTTTAAGCCTGTACACAAACCAATTCAATGGGACCATTCCATCCGCACTCAGTAAACTTCCAAATCTGGAAAGATTATATCTAGAGGCAAACAATTTACAAGGAAGAATTCTAGAAAGTTTTGGCCAATCAAAAAGGCTCAGATTGTTGTCACTTAGTGAGAACATGCTTTTAGGGCAAATTCTAGATAGTCTTGGCAACCTTCCACAATTAAGAGTGCTTGAACTTCATCATAATCAGCTGATAGGGGAAATACCTACCAGTTTAGGAAGATGTCATACATTGGAGATGGTGTACTTTGCCTACAATAAACTAATTGGAAATATACCTCCTGAAGTGGCAAATCTTAAGAATCTCTAGATTTATTTTAACATTTCCAACAACCTCTTGCAAGGTAATATTTTGGAGATGAGCACAATGGTTATGGTTTTAGCTATAGATGTTTCTCAAAACAATTTATTAGGTGCCATTCCTAGTGCACTGGCAAGTTGCAAGGGCTTAGAATATCTAAATCTTCCTTCAAATGCATTTGAGGGGCCAATCCTTACATCTCTGGCAGATCTGTCAAATTTGCAGTTCATGGATCTTTCTCGCAATAATTTGTCAGGTATGATACCAGTGACTTTTACAAAGATGAAAATGCTTCGACATCTTAATCTCTCTTCAAACAGGTTAACTGGAGAGGTCCCAAAGGGAGGAGTTTTCACAACACTTGATGCCTCAGAGATTATGGGAAATATTGGGCCTCTGTGGTGGATGGATAAACTTGCCACCATGCTCTCATTCCGATCACAAACAACCATCAGTCTCCAAAAAGGTGATTATTCCTATCATAGTAGGCATTGCCATTTTGATCATGTCTTTTGTATTGGAAGCATTTTCCTATAGATCATAGGATGTTCTAGTACCCCTGCTCTCAAAGTATGGCCTCTAAAAGTTTCATGTGAAGAACTTGTAGAAGCAACTGGTGGGTTCAGTGATGAAATTTTTTTAGGAATTGGTAGTTTTGGTTTAGTTTATAAAGGGATTCTAGAGAATGGTACAGATATTGTTGTTAAAGTTCTCAAGTTACAAGATGAACATGTCCACCAAAGTTTCAATAGAGAATGAAATGCATTAAAGAGAGTTCGACACCACAATGTAATTAGAATCATTTCAGCATGCCCCAGCCTTGATTTTAAAGCCTTAATTCTTCCAATAATGTCAAATGGAAGTTTAGAGAGTTGGTTGTACCATCCACAAGGTGGTAGATGTAGATTAAATCTAAATGATCGAATAAGGATAGAAATAGAGATAGTAGAAGGAATGGAATATCTTCACCATTATTGCTTTGTTCAAGTGATTCACTGTGACCTCAACCCCAACAATGTCTTATTAGGAGATGACATGACTTCATATATAATAGATTTTGGCATTTCCAATATCATTTTTGACAATTCTATTGATTCTTTGGCTTCTACAAAAGCACTTAAAGGATCTGTTGGCTACGTTGCACCAGGTATAGAGTTCTCATTATTTCATTATGCATTTTACTAGTTTTCTTTATCTTATGAAAGATCAAATGTTTCATATGATTGATTCTTGTTTATTTGTTATTATAGAATATGGAATAGGTGGAAAGCTTACTACAAAAGGAGATGTATATAGTTATGGAGTTTTTATTCTAGAGTTGTTGACAAGGAGGAGACCAACAGATGATATGTTCATTGAAGGAATCAATTTACAAAAATGGACAAAAATGCATTTTCCAAATAGAATCTCAGATGTGGTGGATAATTTCGTGCTTATAGATGCTCATGAATCAGAGAAATCAATGATAATAGAATGCCTTACTCAGATTATAGAGATTGGGCTCTTTTGCACAAGGGAGTCACCTCAAGAGAGACCTGATATGACTGGCATAGTTGATAGATTAAATATAATCAGAGGTGTGTTTCTTGGTACCCCTATAACTCAACTACCAATAGACTTCTCACCTTTTCTTGACAATACAAGAGGTATAAATGTGGATGGATCAGGGAACGATGAAGGTTCATTTACATCTACTTCCTAGGTCTACATATACATTGTTGTTTTGTTTTCTAGCCAACTGGATAATAATAATGTCCACGTATTATATTTTGTAGTAGATAGTATATTGTGAGGAGATCAGATAATATTTTGATTATGATATTTATAATGTATAGAATATTGTGACATTATTTATGAAATGTAATGCCCACCAAAATACCCTAGAGAAATTAAACATCTAACATACTAATGGAGACAAAAAATAAAATAAAATGACCTCTAATGCAACACATAACATTATTTGAGAAGTACATCCATTAACATTTAATCTCTATGAACATGAAAACATATCACATACATTCATAATCAATTACACAAATGGAATTAAACATAACATCACTAATCTTTTCCAAGGGTATCTCATCGTCATTACTTACTACCAACTTAAGTGACACCACTACTCATGATCATTGCAACTTTTAAGAATTCCATTACCTATGCAAAAGACACTATTTGCTAACTTCCATGATATGCATCTCACTTTCTTCTATGCCAGTCATGATATGTTATTCTTCCAATGCAACCCAGTCCATTACTTTAGTCCATTTATCAACCAAATCCAAATGTTTCTAAACTCCTTAACCATTCCCTATACTAACATGATCTCATTCCATCTATCATTATTATCTACCCATGATGTATAAACTATAATTCATTCTTTAACCAACATGATAAACTAATTTCCTTATTTTTTTACTTAAGCATGAGCATACACAACATCCCAATAATCCTTTGATCATAAATTCTTTTATTAATTTACAAACACCTAACAATATAAACCCATTTCTTTTCAATACAAGTTCATGACATACATCATATACAAGTCATTTACTATCTATCTAGCATGATATCGATTCCATTATTTTACAAATCTAATCATTTCCTATTAGCTTCATTCTAGAGCACGAATACCTAATATTCTTAATTTCTTTTACATTCAAATTCCCACATGAACATATATGTTATCCTCTATCATGGTTTGACTATTAAAAATACGATCCATTCACATTTATAATTCCTTCTTAACATCATAGAATACACATAGAACCAAAAGAAAATCCATAATTCCAATAACAATAGTTTCCTTTTCAAATCCAATTACATGACACAATAAGATACATCCATAATTATTCTCTTACTAGAGTCATTGACTTATCCTACATCAGCTAATGCAAGCTAAATTATTTCCTTAAGGTTAACCATCCATCCTATCAATTACCCATTCCATTCGAGATCATGAATAACAACCATCTATTAAGAACATTCACTTAATGTCATCATCAACATTACCTACATATTGAATATTTATTTACAACAAAAGTATTACAACATGACTTAAATCTACTACTAGTCCCACAAACTACAAGATACATTACAATACATCTCAATATTTTCTTTCGTAAATCCTAATCAAGTCCTAAGTATAAAATCTACCAATACATACATATTCCTATTATATGAAGAGCATAATTATTTGACACATAATTTCATCTACAACTATACAAGATAACTACATTACATGAACCATAATATCAGTTACATCCATCTGCTACAAGGTACAACCATAATCCATCATAAAGAAGAATCCACATCCACACATGAAGAATCCAAGAGAACATCCCAATGGCTAAAAAGCACCAGCCACTCGACCATGTGGAACCAAAGGATCCACCCCCCATCCTTGGAGATGATGCAAGGTCCTAATAGACACTCTAAACCTAAGCTGACACCTATAACCAAAGAGATTGAGCCATGCAAGGACTTTCATGCAAGGACCAATCACAACATAACAATAGTAAATACCTAGAGGGTTACAATTCATCAAGGCATAAACATAAATCATCAAGGGAACACATGTAGGGGTGGAGTGTCATCACATGCCATCCTCAAAACATAACAAGTATAACAACATAAGACACTAGCCTGATGGACATGTGGAGCCATCTCAACCTATGAGAGATCAAGAGAGATTGACTTGCCATCGCAATGGCCTTCTCATGCTTATCTTAAAACATCCTACGTAGGATCAAGTGATGAGACTCACATAAATTTTATCTTTATTAATGAATCTAAATACCCAAACCCATTAATTATTAAGTTATTACTTATTTAACATCATGGTAAACTCCCAATGTGCCCTGGCGTTTTAGACTTCATGCATCCCTACAAGGAACCTCATGAAAGTCTATCTCTTGTGACCCCGGTCATCACAAGGAAGCCTACTCCCCCTAACATGGCCCAAACAATAAATCACAATATGTTCTAATCATAACAAAAATCTAAAACATAACATTCATTTGCACCCAACAACATCCATTCATACTTATTACAACGTACACATGGCTACAACAACAAGTATAACAAAATGAGCTTCTTGGCCAACAAATACAAAGGCCATAACAAAGCCATCAAATTTTCCATCAATATGAAAATAAAACCACATCAAAGCCAACTCACTTTCTGGTCCAAAACAACAAGACATCACCTCTTCAACCATGGCTCATCAACATGGGAGGGAGAACCAATACATCCACAATATCATAAGAAGGTAAATATGCATAAAACCAATGAAATACATCAAAACAGATTAGGTATAAATCCATAAATCATCAACAGACCCAAACCAAGCCTTTGGTACAAAATCAAATCGGAAAAACATGATAGATTGACTCAAAAGGACCAAAACACCAAATCTGGGCAAAAATAGCACTTTTTTTTTAGTAGTACAACACTTTTACAAAACTCTGAAGCACATATATTAAATCAAACGGTGCATTTAACATTATAAATAATGCTTTTAACAATTTTTAACAATGCATTTATAGGGAAACAATGCATACACCTCAATAGGCAATGCATTCTCAACGTAAAACAACACATATGCCATAATAAATAGCGCATTCACAACATGAAATAGTGAATACACTTATTTAGCGCATTTGTACAAATCAGACGGAAAAACTAGAAATCTTATGACATGAATATTAAATCAAACACTTAATAAAAAGGCTTGAAACAAGGATTCATGAAGTCGCCCAGAACAAAGGAATAAGTAGGTATAAACAAAATAATTAATAACAATTTGTAGACAAAGATATGGCCAGATATGGCTTACGGCTTTACAACACAAAAAATGCTCAGAAACTCGACAAACAACACAAACACCCCCAGTAGCAATGCAATGATCTCATTTACACAATAATGAAACACAAGCACAGTAATACCAAACCTCTGCCACAAACCAATCCCAAAGAAACATTGCCAACACATAGGCAATGTCATGAACAACATCACACAGGGAAATCATAACAATATTTTCAACCAAAACTATATATTAAAATCTACATACAACATAGTATTCCCAATTATTTATTTCCAAACTATACAAACTATGGAATATAAATTATTAAACCCCTCCTAGAAGACAATATGCAAATACGAATAATACTGAATTAGTAAAACAAAAATGCAAAGAAAATAGAGCTCAAACCTACAACTCGTGTTATGGAATGAAGTTGAAGAAGAGCTTCCAATCCAAATCCAAGATCCAAAACCACAAAGCTCCAACAACTCCAAATCAAAACCAAGAGCCAAAGAAAACTTGCAAGAAAAATCTTTTATAGCAAAAGCAACCCGAAAACAACTCGACAATCAAAATAAAAAGCGATTTAAAAATGCCAAAACCCTTGCCTCCACAAGAACCAATCAAAATATTCTATTTCAGAATATATTTTACCAACCCACCATATATTATATTTTATTTCCCCAATACATTCACAGCCAATAAGAATAAATGGTAGGTAGGCAATAATATAAAACTTATTCACATTTATAAATAGAATATTGTAAATATTATTTACCGATGTATAAATAGAATCAAGCCCGTATAAAATAAACTATAGGTTATTAATTAAATATAATCACATAAATAATCGAGCTAGTAGTAATTAATGGTTGGTAGGAAATATAATAAACTCATTCACTCTTGTAACAAGATAAATAGATAAAATTATATAAAATATTACTTACCAAGTAACAAGAGAAATGTAGTAAAATATTATAAAGTATTGATTACCAACACACAATGATGCAGAAGGGGAGCGTGCGGGCCCAAAATTCAAATTTTTTGTGTGGGAGTTCTGGTTTAGTGCTAGGATAGAATGATGTAGGAGATTCAGAGAGTTTGGTGGAAGGAGGGAGTTCAGGTGGAAAAGATCTCGATGCTCCTTTAGATTCGGGGGACCTAGGGGGAGGTTTGAGACCATGTGAGGAGTAGCTAGTAGAAGGAAGCGGAAGTGGGAACGAACAGGCTCAATCTTCATCTTTGGGAGGCAGAGTACCGGAAGTGGAATGAGGTCAGCAAATGGAAAGTGGTTCAGAGGAAATAGTGGAAGGAATAGATTCTTCTGAGAAGGATCTCGAGAACCCATTAAGATCAGAGGATATTAAGGGGGGACCCAGAATGATTGGACACATTGGCAAGTGGTCTTCTCTGTTTGGGGTCAAACCTAAAGGTAAGTCATCTTTGCCTCTGGTTAAAAACACTTCAAATGCGTCT
Organism: Cryptomeria japonica; assembly: GCF_030272615.1. Taxonomy (NCBI): domain Eukaryota; kingdom Viridiplantae; phylum Streptophyta; class Pinopsida; order Cupressales; family Cupressaceae; genus Cryptomeria; species Cryptomeria japonica. The sequence continues at coordinate 164,038,665 of NC_081412.1, read as the reverse complement.
CACAACAAGTTTTCCATTTCTGTGCCAGACCAAATCATAGACCATAATATTGCTAGAATGGAAAATACTCTGATTGGTAAATTTTATGGAACGAGACCAAATATTGAGATTGTGCGTGGGTTTGTTAAGAGGAAGTGCAGCTTGAAAGGTCAGGTAGACATGGTAGCAATGAACAAAGGATGTTTGTCCTTCTCTTTCTCTTGTGAGGAGGATTGCAGAAAAATTCTCAGCTCTGGGTCATGGGCAATTGGAAAATATATCATGTACACTCAAAAGTGGTAGCCTAATGCAGGCAGAGAAATTTTTTTTTTGGTCCAAGTTCTTGTCTGGATAAAATTACCTGGGTTCCCAATGGAATATTAGGAGGAAAATGTGCTTGCAAGAATAGCCAATTCCTTTGGGGAGATTATTGCTATTGATCCAGTTATGACATCCAGAAGAAGGCTTATTTATGCCAGGATGTGTGTTGGAGTTGGGCTCGAAATAGACATGTCAGAGGAGATAGAGATTGAATCTAAACTTGGCAAATGGAAGCAGAATATTGTCTATGAAACAATACCTTTTGCTTGCTTTCATTGTAAGAAAGTTGGGAACTAGGCCAAAAAATGTCCTAGCAATGTGGCCAGACCTCAAGCTCAACCTAAAGTGTGGAAAAAAGTGGATAGTTTTCAAAAAGCTAACAATCAGGATCAGGAAAATCAGTCCCAAGTTGGTAAGATAGGGGAAGAGAATGTTAATGAGTTGGGAAATGAATTGAACAAAGAAGACAATGAAAAAATAGATCATCAGGAGAAGGAGCAGAATGGCAAGAATTCAGATCAGGGAGAAGGAAAAGCACAAGGTAGCAGTCCAAATGAGGAAACAAAAGAGGATAAGACTGAGAAAAACTCAGATAATGATGAGAATAATGGACATAAATTCAAAGTCAATAAAGAGGTAGGAGACAATCTCAACTTAGTTTCTAATTTGACTTAGTTAGAAAAAGAAATAGACTGGATCCAAGATGCTCAACTTGATAATATTCTGGATCAAGGGCTGTTGGAGATCTCATTAGCCACTCCAGCTAAGGTGAAGATGACTTTTTCGAAGGAGAAAGAGCCAAAATGGGGAGATGAGGAAGATATTAAGAAAACTCTGGGAAAGAGTGAGTCTAATCAGGAGGGAGCAAAAATAGTGGAGGATAAAAGTAAGATCAAGCAAAAAAAAAAGAATAATAACAACAACAATAACAATAACAACACATCTACCAGAAACACCAGAAGCAGGCTTGGGGACGTAGGAGCACAACATACCTCTCCAGGAAGATATTCAAATGCAAAGAAGAGGACAATGGAAACAAGCAAGAATATTGCAGTTGGGACTCAAAGAACCATCTTTGAGGCGGGTATTTCTAAAAAACTATGAAGATCATCTCTTAGAATATTTGAGGGTTGAATAATCCTCACAAACAAGATTTAATAAAAAGTATGATTAGAGATAAAAATCCAGATTTTTTTTCAAGAAACCAAGATGTCTAAAGATAAGGTTGAAGGTCTGAATATGTTCAATAATGGAGGAGTTAGTGGTGGTAGTTCAGAAGGTTCCTCGGAAGGAATTGTTACTTTCTGGAACAAAAATAAAGTTGAAGGAGAAGTTTTGATTCAAGACAACAATTTGGCCAGTATTAGATTTAAGCATTTGAAGGATAGTACTTCATGGGTCTTAATTAATTTATATGCTCCTAATACTAGGATAGACATAAGTGATTTTTGGAATAAACTCTCTATATTAAGAAGAAGGCTTACTAAAGATAGCTGGGTGATTATGGGGGATTTCAACACCCCTTTGAGAGAAATGAGAAAAAGCGACGGAGCCAAATCAATCTGGATAGTAGAGTGGACTTAATGGACTTTATCAATAATAATGCTCTCCATGATCTAGACTTGCAAGGTGTCAAGTTTACCTAGACTAATAGAAGGAGCGGAAAGGATTTGATCCAGGTCAGACTTGATAGAGCTCTCATCTCCCTAGATTGGTTTAATATTTACTTATGTTCTTTATCTGCTCATATAAGGGTTGGATCGGACCACTATCCTATTTCCTTTACGGAAGAGGCTAAGAAAAGGAGTCATTTCACTTATAGATTTCAAAGAATGTGGACTAAACAACCGGATATGGAGAGAAAGATCAAGGAGTGGTGGCAAGTCAGTATTGAAGGGAATGCCATGTATAAAGTGGTCAGAAAGTTGAAGTTTGTTAAAGAAAATGTTAAGAGGTGGAATAAGGAGTGCTTTGGAAATATCTTTGCCTCGAAACTAACTATTATCTTAGAGCTAAAAAATATTCAGGATAAGATTCAGAATAATGGATACACTAATACTTCAAGAGAGGTTGAAGATGTTACCCTTATGAAATATAATGACATAATTGCTAAGGAAAAAGCATTCTAGAAACAAAGGTCAAGAAATGTATGGTTGAAGGAAGGGGATAGAAACACTAAATACTTCCATATGTCCACCCTAAAACATAAAGCCATCAACAGAATATCACTGATTAAAGTGAATGGTAGAAGAGTTGATGAGGAAGATTCTATGAGTAGGGTTGCTATGGAGTTTTTCTCAAATCTTCTAGCTAAGGATCAAAATTTAGACAAGCAGGCCCAGAAGAACCTGTTGGATTGCATCCCTACAATTCTGGGGGCTAACCAAAATTCTCACTTGATTGCTATCCCTACCAATATTGAGATTCTGCAAGTAGTTAATTCCTTTGAAGGCAACAAGGCGCCAGGCCCGAATGGTTTCCCCATGTTATTTTTTCAAATGTATTGGCACATTATTGGTGATGATGTGTCTAGAGCTATGAAAGAATTTTTTGGAGCAAGAAGAATATTAAAAGAGATAAATGGAAATTTTATTGGTCTCATTCCTAAAAAAGTAAGAGCTAATTCCATGGATCATTTCAGACCTATAAGTCTTTTCAATTCTCTTTACAAGATCATATCAAAGGTTCTCACCACGAGAATCCTAAAGCTGCTCCCTTCTATCATTTTGCCTCAGCAAAGTGGTTTTGTTCCTAAAAGACAAATCTTGGATTTGATAATCTTAGACCATGAAAACATTCATTCTTTATCTAACTCTAAAAAGGAAGGCTTTCTTCTGAAGCTAGACTTATCTAAGGCCTGCGACAAAGTGGACTGGGATTTCATGATGGAAGTTCTCTCTGCTTTTGGCTTTTGTGGTAGAAGTATCAGTCTTATAAGGCAATTAGTGTCTTCAGCTTCTTTCTCTATTTTAATTAATGGCTCTCCCTCCCGTTTTTTCAAGTCCTCAAGGGGAATCAGGCAGGGAGATCCTCTTTCTCCGGTTATTTTTATTATTATGGTAGAATGTTTGGGGAGAGGTATAGGGAAGTTGCTTGAGAAGGGGGAGTTTTGTGGGTTGAAGCCTTCTTTAGCGGATCAGGTTTGTTCCCACTAGAAGTTTGTGGTTGACTCTATAATAATGGGGAAGGCTATTGTGCAAGATGATAGAAGTTTAAAGAAAGCTCTGAATAGTATGGTTCTGCTTCTAAGCAAATAATTAATTGGTCTAAAAGTTTTGTTTATTTTATCAACACTCTGGAGAGAAGAATGATCAAGATAAGTAATATCTTGGCATGTGAATTGGGGAGTCTTCCTACATCTTATTTGGGGCTTCCCTTAGGCCAAGATCCCCCTGATGCTTTTTGGGGAACTTTGGTTGATAAATTCCATAAAAATCTTGCTGGCTGGAAGGGCTTTCTTCTTAGTCAAGCTGGTAAGGTTCAATTGTTGAAGTCAACTCTTCAAAGCATCCCTCTTTATGCCATTAGCCTTTTCAGAATTCTTGCCAAGTATGCGGAGGTTATTGAAAAGATCCAAAGAACCTTTTTGTGGACAGGGGTTGAGGAGAAAAAGAGAATGAACCTAATTGCATGGGACAAGGTCTATAAGCCAATAAGAAAAGGAGGTCTGGGTCTTAGAAGGATTAGAGACATGAATGAATATCTCATGGCAAAGCAGATCTAGAGAGGGTATAAAAATCAGGGAGGATGGAAACAGATTTGGGACAATAAGTATAAAAGGCAATGTCCCACTCTTCAAAGTTTCCTCAAAGTTGCAGATATCCCAATCGGGTCCAATATTTGGAAAAATATCACTAGAACAAGAGACTTAATTGTCAGCAGAGCAAAATGGAAGATGGGGAATGGGAATCTCATCAAATTTTGGGAAGATTCCTTGTTGCTCGAGTCCCCTTTGACTAAAATCCTAGAGTGGAGCAGATTCCAGAACCAGTGCAAGGAAATATATGGATCAATGGTGGGCGATTATTGGCAAGATGGATAGTGGAAGGATTTATCTCAAGTGGATGCAACCTTGGGAAGTTTGAACATAACTATGAACTCCATAGTGGTGGTGGAAGAAGAAGATCAATTAATATGGAAACTCACTGCAAATGGTAAATTCAATGTGGCTTCTCTCTACTATCATAAGTATTCTAATATGGACAGTCCTTGCTGGGCCAAGGCCTGGGTGAAAGGCCTTATCCTTAAGATCAATATTTTTTTCTAGATAGCCCTTCAAGATAAAATTCTAACTATTGATAACCTTAGAAAAAGAGGTATGTGTATGCCAAGTGTCTATTTTCTTTGCTTGCAGAATGAGGAGACCACCGACCATTTTCTCTTTCACTCTCCTTTTTCTACTGAGGTTTGGGGAAGATGTCTGGATCAATTCAAAATTAGTTGGAGTTTCCCAGAGTCAATTCAAGAGGTTTTTAATTCCTGGTTCCATCCTTCAAAGAACAAATTTACTACTTTGTTGTGGAAAATTGCTCTGCCCCATATGTGTTGGGGTATATGGAAAGAGAGGAATGAAAGAGTCTTTAGAGAGAAGGTGTCTAAGGCTCAAATTGCGTTTGAGAAAATTAAAAGAAATATAGTGGAAAATATGAATATAATAGGTGGTATTGCAAAACCTCAAGACAAGGATGATCAAGCTATTTTCAAAAAGTGGAGACTAAAAGTTTGTGAACACCTTCAGAATGATCCTAGAGAGGGAGTGATATGGGAGAGCCCGCCCAATGTTTGAATGAAAATAAACTTTTATGGTGCATCAAAGGGCAATCTTGGGAAAGTAGGATGTGGGGTGGCCCTTAGCGACGAATGGGGAAGATGTAGAATTGTGAAAAGTATACCCATTGGTAATCAGACAAATCATGTAGCTAAAGCTATGGTTGCCTATCATGGTATGGTCCTGGCTAAGGAAGCCAAATGCACTAAAGTCTGGTGTGAAGGAGATTCACTAAATATAATAAATTGTTTGAATAAGAAGTTCCCCCCTTCTTGGACTATTAGCAATGCTATTAAGGTGGAAAACAAAATTAGTGAGGAATTTGAAATGTGTGTTTTTACACATGTGTATAGGGAAGCAAACTCACGTGTAGATTGGACAGCCAACCTGGCTTGCCAAATGAAAGATATTATCACTAGTTATGGAGAGAGTGAGCTCGCATGTGATATCAAATCTCTACTCGATCTAGACAGTATCTAGATGGGGCTACGTGACACCATCAAATATTGTTTGGCACGGATTCTAGGTATTTTTTAGGGCATCCACAGAAACCAGAGAAGAAAATTAGTAGTTGAGAGAAGTAAATTCAAAGACAGTGAAGGAAAAATGGGAGGTAATAAAAAAAGGTTTGAACCTACCTCCTGCTCGGATTGGAGGAAGAATAGGAAAGTGTGGGATATCCTTCAAGAGGGGGGTTTAAGTGTGTTTATGGAGAGGCTTAGTGGGAAAGATCTTGCGGTCACTAAACACTTTATCAAGAACTGGAGGAATGGTAAAATCTTGGTCGGGTCCCAGATGATGACTTTAGATGAGGATATAATTGTTGAAGCTATGGGGATGATCACGGAGGGTATGAACTTTTATAGGGATTGTAGCATATCTGATGAAGATGCAAACAATTTCCCTGTAATAGATGATGAGGGGAAGAAAATGGTTAAAGTTGACAATTCCTATCATTCCCCGAAATGAATATGTAGGCCATGGAGGTTTGTTTTATTTTCCACTATTACTTATATTATGTTGGATGTGAGGTTTACTAGAGCATATGGTCACCATTTTGTTTTCCTAAACCATTTTTACCATAAGGAAAAGGTGAGTTTGCCGTATTACCTGGCCTGCTCTATGGACCACACTATCAAGGAGATTTAGAAAGATCCTAAAGGTGACCATGCCTTGCACCAGGGTCTTATGGCTCTGGTCTATAAAGTGCTTAAAGGGAAGAGTATTGAAAAACCCATAAAAGGAAAATATGCTAGAAATGAGGACACAGAGAGTGAAGCCAGCAACTTCAACTTTGATTCAAAGACTAAGGGAGACTCAGAGGAGAATAGCAAAAAAAGCAGGAATAAGGCTAAGAGGAAAATGATTGTGGTGGATTCAGAAATTTCAGACTCTGAAGCTGAATCCTTTGAAGGGAAATTTATCAAAAAAAAGAAAGGGAAAGTCACTGGAAAGAAAATGTAGAGGAAGAAGACTAGTAAGGAAAGCAATAAAGAAATCAACCAAATCCTGATTGATTCTAAAGAAGAAGTAGATGAGAATAAAAAGATGAGGGACAAGATAAGGAGGGGGAGGAGAATCATGCCACAGACAACATGGAGGGTTTGAATGCCCAAGACATGCAGAAAGAGGAGCAAGAAGACAAAAGTGGCAAGATTAGTGACTGTGTTGGTGATAATGCGACTATAAAGGGCTTCTATGAGACTATTGGAATGACGGTGAAGGATATTGGTAGCTTGAAGAAAGATATTATGTTTGTCAAAAGAGCTACGGTGGGAAAGAAACCCCTGATGGAAAATGTTGAAGAATTGGTTGTTGCTATTAATAATGCAGAAGCCATTGAAAGCATGGTGGTAAAATTATTGCCACTAAAAAAAAGGTTAAAGAGATGGAAGAAAATAAGGAGGGGAAAGAAATGGACACTTCTATGAACAATCTGGGTAGCATAATTGATAAGATGGAGCTCACTGTTCAAAACACCTCTAGGAATAAAGATTCTTCATTCAAATCCCTTTATGTTTCCCTATTTTTGATCATTTAGATTTCAACATTTTCTCTATTTTTTGGAAATAATGGTTGGACCATCAAATGCAGTCACCATGATAGGATATTTCATAGGATCATAGCCCTTGGAGTAAGATTTTTGAAAAGTATAATATATATGTATTTATGTATCTATGTATGTGCATGTGTGTGTGTGTGTGTGCACACACACATATGTTTATACATACATAGATTCATGTACATGTATGTATGTATGTATAAAACCAACACACACACACATAACCAACACATGAGACATATTATTGACCCAAAAGAACTCAATCTTAGTGACCCAACAACTTTACTAAGATATTTATAAATAATGTCTTTACAAATAGGCTTAGAGATAGAAAGAAAAGACGAGTTACAATATTTTGCATACACTTTGTACTAAGTTATATCATATCAAAGAACAAATTCATGCTAATTGAAATTTATTCAAAATCTATTCAAATTTTATGATAATAAGAAGATTATACTTTTGATCATTAATGAATAAATTATGTACTTGAACTATACATTAGTCCTCATTGATATCCTCAATCTAAATTTCATATTAAGTTATATTTGACTTCTAAAATTAACCTTTAAATATATTGTTTTCTAACTTTTATTAACTTTAATTATGATTTAAACTTACATATAAATAAATATAAATAAGATAGTCTTATCCAAATCTTCATCTTACATATAAAATTTTGCTTATTAATAATAGGAAAACTTCATGATAACATTTTTCATTTAAAATTATGCTTATCTAGGTCCTAAGAAATCAAGGATTTAACTGAATTATTTTTAAACTATAGGAATGAAAATCAATTCAGTCCTTTACTCACAATCACTCACTCCCACTATTGCCAACCTTTCTTTTATTGACTTACATCTGATTACCTACATTATATACATTTTTATATTAACTTAGATCTGATTACACAAGAAAGAAACCGACCAATACAAAATGATAGTTTGACTTGCCAATAATATGCAAGCACTTTTTAAATAAATTTTAATTAATAAGAAAATATAAAATAATGTGTGCTGCTATTTACTGATGTCATTTTGTTGTTCAATGAAGAATATAAATTAAACATGTGAAATGTGTGTAATGATCTATCTAGCCACATATAATATATTTATACAATTAAATCATACAAGAAATGTGAGAAGACAATATCTACATTTAGATATGACCACCTTAAACCAATTCCATCATACCTTACAGATTAATATTTCTTCCCTTGTAAAATCAACTATTTTCTTTATTATTTATATCTATTCTATTAACAAAGTTTAATCTTCTCTATCTAGAATGTCTTTAGGCATAAAAAATTTAAAATCAAATTTGAACATATCTTTGATTTGATGAGGTTACTTCTATTTTTTAATTATTCATGAAACTTGATCACCAACACTTTGAGTAGCTCAATATCTTTGTTAACTCTTTAATGTATGGTTGTGGAATCTTTAATAGCCTTGGACCCATGAGCTAGTAATATATTAAGTCATTGCTTTGTTGCATTAGAAATACATTTCATCTCATCAATTGTTAAGAGATGCTCATGACACTCAAGAGAATATTGAAGAGGTATAACTAGGTGTTTAACATAAGAGGTCAATTGAGTCACCTTTTAATTTAGATTTTTCTTTTTCTAATAACTTATTCATTTTACAAGTGATGGAAGTAATGATAGATTGAATTTTATCAATTTATAATTTTCTTACCTATACTCCAAAATTAACCTTCAACACTTGATAATCAAATGGTTGGAGATCTCTTCATCTTTGTCTAGCACCAAAGTACCAATTTTTTATTCTCAACTTTGATATATTGATATAAATCAATAAATAACTATAGTTTTCTTTCCTTGAGGTGGTTTGTCTAACATTGTTGGAATTGTCTACAAATCCATTACTAGATTTTTAGAAACCCTCTTTCTTTTCTTGGTAGTGATATTAGGCCATGTTAAAACTTCAACAAGAGATGAATGAACTCTTTGAACTCTTTCCCCTATTCTTGGCATCTTGAACATATTGCACATAAGTTTGCAAGGGAGGAGAAATTCAATGTAAAAGTTAGAAATTAGATGAAGGTAAATTTCCTAATTTGGAAATTGTAGTTGTATCCTCTAGAGATAGGCATTTCTCTATATTTTCTCTATCAATTTGATCAAATAGAACATAACATTTTTATTCTCTTTTAAAATATTTTTGTCTTTCCTTGAATCTAATTAAGGATATGAGTCATAATGATGAATGCTAAGAGGGGGGGGGGGGGGGTGAATTGGTATACCAAAAAATACTGAACTTAAACACTTAAACAGTTTAGCAGTAAACTGGTATAACAGTTTTACTAACAAATCAGTTAACACAAATGCAAACCAAATAGCAAATAAGGAATTCACCCACAAAAGCACAATCACCATAACACAAGAGATTTTGACGTGGAAACCCAAATGGGAAAAACCACGGTGAGATGAAACTCACAAGTAACTATCTGCAGAATAATAACCAGACCAGTTAAGGTCATACAATGTTCTTTACTAGAACAGATCCTGTTAGGAATCTCAATCTCTGTTAGGAGATAAGTCTAATTAAAGACTACCTTGTGAGAGGATTTCAGATCCACAGTTGTGAACCACCTTTTTAGAGGATTTACAAAGGCTTTGCCAGGCCTACCCGGTTAAGGGTTATAGACTTGTCGAAGATGTAAGTAATCAACAAGTGAGTGATCTAAATACTAGCACAGTATGCTTGGTTAGATCCTTGATCACTCATTGTTAATGCATTTCAGCATTACTTCAGTCTTCAATATCTTCACACTCTGTTTCTTCACATAGACCTAATCTTCTTCTGTGATCGCACATGCAAAAAATTCATCAACCACACAAAACCCTAACAACATCTAAAACCCTAGACATGATGTACTTATAAAGGAATCTAATTTCATGTCGGTCCAATAGGATTACATTGCAAGTTCCTAGGTTTAGTGCATCAAGACACATTTGGAAACACGACACAAAATCACCGCCAAAGTGCCGGTGGATGATAACTCATCACAAAAATAATACCGGTTGGTAACTCATCACAGAGTAATACCGGTTCATACATTTACCTATTACCGGTTCACATCTATTACCGATTACCGGTTGACAAAAAAGAAGACTGGGAAAATGATAACTGCCACTTCAGTTCCTTTGTACCGCTTGAGATCCTCGAACCGCTTGGGATCGGTAAACACTTTCTGCAAAACACCAATAGTCTAAAGACTATAATACATAATACCGGTTGGGACAAATACCGGTTGAGCATAACTCATACATGCAAAAAGTGATCTCAAAGCAAGTGTGTGTCCATCAATGACAATCACAACAACATCATCAAAAATGCCAACACATAAACCTTATTTTCCCTAGGAAAATAATTCCATCTTTAATGACTCCAGCGTAAGTAGCTTTCCTTGCTATCTGATAAAATAGATATGAATTTATATAGAAATTTTGGCATCTTGAACTTGTAATAATTGCTTATGTAAGGTTTCACTGATATGGTTTTCCCAATAATTTTTTTCTTTATTTTCAAAGATGATAGTCATGAATCAAACATCCAAGGTCAAAATTCCCTAGAAATTGATTTCCTACCACTAGATTTAAAAGTGTGATAATTTTTTTTATTTATGTTTAGAAATTACTTTGTATTGGCACCTTAGGCAATCTTGAGGAAAAGAACCTTCTTTTTGCCAACTAACTTTCATTTAGGACCTTTAATCATAGGTTAGGATCCAAGTTAAGTCTAAGTGACCTCAATAATAGTTATTGGAGTATATTTTGCATGATGAGAAATTGGAAATGTCTCCTCAATTCCCTCTTGCATGATATCTAGGAATAGTTGATTAGAAAGGCAAATAGTTTTTGTTTGAGATTGGGATCATAATTCTTTATATAAGTAATAACTAATTTAAGGGAATAGATAGATGTAGGGAAAGAAACAACTTCTAGAGTACCCCACTATAAATAATACAACTTGCATGAGTTTTTATATTATCTAAATATATCATTTACAAGAAGTGTTCCATATTTATATATCCAAGATCATCTATATTTGATATATTTCTCTAAACGAAGATATGATGTTAGATGGAGTGGACACTCCCTTAAATTCATAATTCATCTCTTACAATTTGGGTGAATTCTTATACAAGGGTTTGTATTGGAGTTAGTTTTCATGTAGTGATCTTGTGAGACTATGGTTCATGATAGTAGGTAGACAATAACTAGCCTCATTAAATGTTTAAAGATTATACCTTTACAGTTTATAACATGCATACATCATAAAGATCCAAATGTGGGAGCAAGTAGGCAAGAGATAAAATTGCTAGGATTCTTAGAAGATTTGAATTCCTATAATGTGCATAACGTCATAGAGTTATTTAGTACTTGGAAAAGGTGGAAACATGAAAGTTTTATAAATGTACATGTGAGTTCTACAATCTCATGAGAGATTAGCATATCAGATCTTTCATATGTAGAAGCACTTAGTAATGACAATATATTATTCTTGAATGCATTAGAGAATATAATTTTACAAGCTCAATAAGGCAAAAACATGAAAAAATGAAGGACAATTATTGGACTCAAACAATGGATAGATAATTGGGCATGACACCTCAACTCAGAGACATGATATCTTTACCAAGTAGCCATCATATTCCATCATTAAAGCTCATTTATCTTATCAGACCCAAGGACATGTGACTTGAAATGTTATAGCACTATTTGTGCAGTAGAAAGTTTTAAAAATTATGCTATCCTAACTTCAAACAACTAAAATGCTTAAATGAACATTATAAGGAAAGCACTCCTAATGTACTTTGATGTCAAACAATTACAAAAGGACTCAACTAAAACTAATTCTGAAATAACAATCCTTCTAACTAACTAATACAAGTACTCTTCTCTTCTTCAATCGCATGAATAGTCACAAAGCTACAGTCCTATGGCTGTAGTAGTAGTCAACTACTAAAACTACCAGAAACAGAATGAAAGTAACTAGAAAGTAAATGCGCAAAAAACAAATACATAGAATCCTCTCCAACTGGGCCCCCTTGGATGAATCTTCTCAATTGTTAAGGTTAATCTCAAATGATACACACACATAATCACATCACCCTTCATGTTGATAACAATTAGAGCTAAAAGTAATCTTTATTCAAATGCTAGAACAGTAAGTAGAAAAATTACATGCTTTCTCCAACCAGCTCTTTAAGAAAGACTAGAAGAATTTATAGATCTCAATTACTCAACTACCTAACCACTACAATCACCCCACTCCTAACATTTAGGAGGAGGGATTTTATTGAAAACGTAGAATAACTAGGAACTAGAAGGTTGAAACATAGTAGGACTTTGTTTCTGCATTATTTCATCTACATCTTTCTCCTATATCTTCTCTACCAGCAGACATGACAAATTAATGAAAGGATAAATGCCTTATAACTGATCTGAGGAGTCTCTAAATAGTGAAAATAGTTGGCTGACCACACATGATGGTTTTGACCTCTTATTTCATTGTCCATGGCCCCTTCAATGTTCTACCACATCTTGGTGATTGCATTTACTCCATCTCAACAACTTAGATTTCTTCTTTCATTAGATCCATGTTGGCAATTGACACTCAATTGGTTGGTTTCACTATGTTGTCATTGATGGCAACATGGAAATTATTTCTGGCTTCATATTTTGGGTTAGTCGTGTACCGACCGGCACTTTACAGATGCTTCACTGGCACCGGCACCAACACTAGCAAGGAGGAAGGAATTCTTTGGTCATAGGTAATGCAGGCCGACATGGTTTAGAGTAAAGTTATCGGTATTAGAGGCCAACATCTTTTGGATCCGACATTGGCAATTGTTTTTTATATTCATGTATTTATGTTATCTAGCCGACATGTATATTGACATTGTAATTATCTTTGTAATCTGACATAAGGCATGATAAATTGTAAAGGGTATATAGGTCAGTTGGTTAGATCATTTTGGAATATGGTATGGATGCGAATATGGATGGATAGGAGATGTGAAATATATCAGAGAGATCATGTATGTGAAGATATTTATGTAAGGGGTATTTCGGTAAAGGGTTTAGGGTTTCAGACTGGAATAGACAGAGCTTAACCAGAACTGTATTCAGGCATAGAAGATGCTATCTTTGCAGTTCAATCATTTCTCCAGATTTTTGTTTGGATTTATATGTAGACAGTGAGGCTCCTTTTGTGATTGAGCAGTGTGCTCTAGACTATAAGCCTTCCTACAAGTGCAAGCCCCTATGTTTTGTAATATCTCTTCATATGAACAGTGAATTGATATTGTGGGTCACAAATCCCACCATGGTTTTTCCTCTTTGAGGTTTTCCATGCATAATTTTGTGTGTTATGGTATCCATTTATATGATTGGCTTATTGGTTGCTTTACTTCTTTCAATTCTATATGTACTAGTATACCAGTTGGTGTATGCATGTTTTAATAAGGTTAAAATTGATCATTATGATAGAACACTGATTCACCCCCCCCCCCCCCCTCTTAGTGTTCTTGAATTCTGACAATTGGTATCAGAGCCATGTGCCTCAAAGGAAGTTTAACAGCTTGAGGAAGACCTTGAATCCATATGGGTTTGGAAAAGCAACTTGAGATGGCACTTGAAGATTATGATGTTGAAAGGATGAAGAACTTGAAGTTACAAGATGAATTGAATTCTGCTAGGGAATTCATTCTTGTCCTATAGGAGAGGTTGTCATCTATTCAAGCTAGGAGGAAGGAACTTTTGCAAAATCAAGATGATGAAGAGAAAGATGCTCTTAAGGAACAGTGTCAGAAGCTGAGTCAAGAGAACATGGTCATGAGAAATGAAATGCAAGCTATAACTATGAGAATGTCTAAGGAGATTGAAGACCAGAAGAAAAAGGAAGAAAATCTTGTTGTATCTCTAAAGAACAAATTTGAAGAATGTGGTAGGTTGGTTCATGAAAATGATATGTTGAGAACTGATTTAGTACAATCCCAGAGTAATGAACAAGAGCTTGAGAGACAAATGATAATTCTAAGAGATGATCCGACTATTTCACGTGAGTATAAAAAAAAATTCAAGATTAGTTCAACACAAGTAGATGAGTTATTGAAGAGACAAAGGCAGAATGGAGATTCCAATGGACTTGGATTTGAACAAGGACAAAGTTCTGGTACTGCAAATGAAGATCAAAACCATAAGGCACCAGTAAGGAAGTTTAATGCTTATGAATTTAATGTTAGATGTTTTTTTTGTAATAGATTTGGTGACATGGCTAGGCAATTTAGAAATAGAGAAAATCATAACCCTGATTTTGCTCCTGGTCAATGTTCTAAATGTAATAAGTATGGGCATAAGATAAAATATTGCAGAATGAATGTTAAGTGTTATGCATGTGGAAAATTTGGACATATGGCTAATCAGTGCAAGTCAAGCAGTTCCAGATATTGGAGATGCTTATCCGACATGGAGATTTTTAACTTAGATCCAGTATCTTTCACCGGAATTCATTGATGTTAATAAAAGATTAAGGGTTTTCTTGAATCTACTTCATTTTTTATCACCTTGCATTCAGAGCAATTCAGAGTGATTAAGGGCAACTCAAAGCGATCAGATATCTTTTTGAGCGATTTCACCAATGATTGGAAGAGGTCTTTAGAGTTTTTCACTTGCAGCGATTCACAAGTATTTATCTTGAATCATGGAAGAGAGATCATCATCTGCACGTATCTTTATCGCAAATCTGACTCTAGTTGAGGTCAAGGACCATCCTAGGCCGATTTTCAAGCAATATCCGCATGTGGCTACCCTAGATGATTCAATTGGAGCTTTTTCTAGTGTCCCAGAAGGAGTCATATATGTTGAAGATGTAAGATCCTACATCCACTGTCATATTGAGGATTTGGGAACGACTGATATCAAGAGCATGTACCTGAAAGAGTTAATTGGAGACTCTGAAAAGATTAAACCTGAATACCAGCATATTGTTGATCTAGGGTTTACCAGCATTCTAGATATTCCAGAATTTGAAGATGAAATTGTTAGGTATGTTTTGAGCAAAGTGCATGGAGAGTTTATCTAGTTGGATAGACCATATAAGATTACAAAGGAGGCCATTAGGTAAATCACTAGTTTACCACAGACTAGACAACGTCGAGAGAATAAAATCTCAAATGATCAGGTTAACAAGATTACTGGTGCAACATCAGACAAGCGATCAATGAGAATCAGTACTATCATCGATATAGACATCAAATTCAGAACCATGGTCATTAGTTACAAGGTAACACAATCAAACCGACTAAATTTTATTTCTAGCTCCTGCATTTATGCAACTTATAAAATGATGAGGGAGTATGAGAAGATAGATCTATGTGGTTGGATGTTAGATGAACTATTGATTAACCTAGGAAAGATTAAAGGAGAAAAGAAAGGAAATTTCCAGTATAGAAACCTAATTGTCTGTTTAATGCTATTTTTCATCAATGAGACTCTCAGTTTTGGGAAGAGACAATGGGTATTTGACATCCCGGTAGGGAGGCAACTGAAACAGTCTATTGCTACATTGGGAAGTCAAAGAGATGACAAAGTATGGGGATATTTTAAAGCATTTCAAAAGGCTATGAATTCTAGGATGAGGGTTCCAAAGCACATTGTTGAGAAATGTTCAATTGATATGTGCTTCATGGTTAAGAAAGATGAAACACTCATGGAAGCGGTCAAACCCTAGAAGATATGGATTGAGGAGATGGGTTATAAAGTTGATGCTTAGATTCTTGATTCTTATGCACATATGTTAATTGATGCACCAATAGATGAAACTATAAAAACCTTTGGCACTACTAAGCAGAAGACACAAGAGGTTGAAAATTAGCTCAACCGAAAGAAGAGAGAGAATCAGGAAGGTAAGGCAAGTAAGTTTGTTGAAAAAGTTTCACTAGACATCAAAGCATTGATTGATGTTGTCCCAGAGAAAGGCGGGAAGAGAAAAGAACAACAAATATTCATCGAGCCTATTGTAGCAGAGTCTACATCTAAAGATGACACACCCCTGGCATTTAAAAGGGTAATAAGGAAGAAAATTGAAGAAACTAAGGTAGAGGCTAAGAAGTAACCAATTAGAAAAGTTACTATCAGGGTACCGGCACAGAAGAAAGCACCAAAAGAAACACCTTCAACCCCATCCGATACTGGAAGAAGGAAGAAGAAGGATGACATTGATCTAGCAATTGAATCTAGTAATGTAACTATCATTCCACCAAATACTTGTGTAGAATTAGTTGATGAAATCACTAAAGATGGTATGTTAAAGAATGTATAGTTTTATTATGAACATTTAGATAATGTTGAACAAAGAGAAGTAGAGGAAGTAATTTTGTTGTATTTGGATATTTATAAGAAAGCCTTGATAGAAATTGAAAACCAAATACTGACACAATTGTATGATATGTTAGATGCTAGAATACAATCAATAATGCAAGAAGACAAGCATATAAAGATATAAGAGTTGTTATCTATTTGTGTTTATATTTCTCTAGAGGAAATGGATAAGAAACTTGAGGTGACAGATAGGAGAATATTTAACAACAAACATAGAATAATTAGTCTTATGTTAGGAAGAGTAAATGAGATAATCAAGGAAACCGACAAGGCATGGGTTAAGTTCTTTGAAGAGAACCGTGGTTTTTAAACTTCACCAGAATCTAAGACAGATACTGCAGACATCTCGATTGAAGGAAAAGGAAAGGGTATTATGGTTACTTCACCCTCAATTTTAAAAAGCATTAAGATAATGGAAATTAATCCCCTTGTAGATATAGATATACAGACAAATGTTGAGATACTGGCAAATACAGAGAGTGTAAAGGTTGATAATGTACAGGATACTAATGTTGAGGACAAGGGTAAGTGAACAAAGATGGTGGTCAAAAAGGGGGGTATAAGTGGACAACTTTTTTTTGAAATTAGGTGAACCTGAACTTGGAGGCAAAATTTGAAAGTCGTCCACTCAAGATATGAAGATAATTAGACAAGAAATATTGTATTACTCTAAATCTAGTTTCTAAACTACTAAACATTTTCAAAATTGGATAAGATTCAAGGGGTGAAATCATTCGCGCACAAAAAACTAGACCTTGATTTTAAAAAAAAAACATAACATAGTGTCTGACGTGCGCATCAAAAAAGTCATAGTTAGATTTATTATTTTGACAAATTTTTTGGTAGAAAGATAGTTAAGAGTGAGCACTAGAAGATGTGTATTTTTTTGTAATTTTTTGTTGAGTATTTTTTTTTTATGATTTTTCCAATCGAGCACATCCTGAAAATTAGGTACCTGTTCGTGTGCAAAGCATAAGTTGCACTAAAAAAATCGAAAATACATTTTTAAATTTTTTTTTAAAGACTCAAGTGCACTACAATAATTTATAAAGTTTTTTTAAATTTGGATAAGTATATCAAAAGTTATTAAAAAAATGGTGCACCTATGTCTCTAAGAACTATGGAGACACTGGTAAAAGAAATTCAATAATAATATGTTATTGTTGTTCAAATTTTAAAAAAATTATATGGTTAGAAAGCTCAGAAGACGGGTGAAAATATGGTGGCAATTTTATAAATACCCACTTGATGAAGTGTAAACCTGATGATAACAAAGTCGAGAAACCAAGTTGATAAAATAAAACACATCAAAAATGAGGGAAATGGAGGGAAACCAAACTTTCAAACCGTAGCTTTGTCATCCAGGCCTATTTCCAAGCCTAAACAATCAAAAGCGCGTACGGGGTACCTATGGTATAAGAAGCACGTACGGGGTACTTATGGTGTAAGAAGCACGTATGCTCTATCTTAACTATAAACAGCGCGTATGCGCCACGTTTGTTTAAATTTTGGGAGTATGTATAATATGATATTGTATATATGTTGTTGGTATTGGGTTGTCATTGATGTCAACCGGTATGGGATGTCTACCGGTATGAGAGATGTATGTGCAACACTGTCATGAAGGAGTACAAAATGAGATATCTTTTATATCACCTTGTGTTGTAGAACACCGATAAGGTAAAGAAGAGAATGTCATTCAAAGTAATGACCACTGGTGTCACCAGTATACAAGTTAGTGTCTGACTTGTGTGAATGAAATGGTAAGGTTATTGGTACTAGAATTGTATATCACTAGTAAGGTGAGTATGTCAACTGGCAAGTGAAGTGTTGACAATGGGCAAGGTGCTTGAGTTGTTGTTTGTGATGAAGATGAAGAATATTCCCTTAATCACATCAACACCGAAGGAGAAGAATGAATAGGTCACTGGTATGTTGTGAGGTTGCAGAATAATAGGACTCCCATCACATGAAGATGCAATCACCATATGAAGGGATGATTGACAGTGAAAGTACCCACACCGGATCACATGTGCCTATTTGAAGATGTGTTGCACAAACAGGGAAGTCACATGAGTGCATTTGTAGGATGCTGATAACAAGGTGTCACTCCACCGGTATGTGGAGCTTATATCCTATTATGCATAGTTTGCATCATAGTTCCATGACATAAGGTAGATGAGGCAAAGGCAGGTGTTTGAAGGCTCACACCTGATCTACCAGTGAATCGAAGGAATGCCTCTAGTTCATGAAATCAGGGTTATGCACTGGACCAACAAAGAAGACATGTTGGTGTGTGCATCTAAAATTCATCTTTATTCAATATATCAATTAGAATCAAAGGGAAATCATGAATCCCTATCTAATCAAAGAATTCTAACAGACAGACAATGAAATAACACAATCAAACAAAACAGGAATTAAAATCATTCAATAGAACTCCCTATTCCAAGATCGCATATAGCTTCCATTGCTCTTCTCTTCTCTATGGTATGATGGCTCTCAGATATTGCGCTAGTAACCTGCAAGTGACACAAAGATTCAAAGTTCATGATTCAGAGTAATTGTCCAAGATTGAGGAGGAGGATTGAAAATGGAGATTGAATGCTCAATTTATAGATTGTTGGAGAAGATTGATTGAAAGGTGGAACATATTGATCAAGAGGTGGAACTCAGGTGAGCTCACATGAAAATTGATAGTTGAACTGCTGACTTGGAGGTAAAAATAGAATAGATTGAATAGATTAATGGAGTTAACTGATTGAGAAAAAGCTAACTGAAGGAAGAAAAAGAATGATTGGAGGATAATTAATTGATGACAAAGAAACCTTAATTTAGAAAAAGATAACTAAAAGATGGAAATAGAGATTGGAGAGATAATGATTTAATTAATTAATTGATTGAATTAATTAATTTAGCATGTGCTTGCACTTTAACTTAGATTTTCAATTTAATCTTTGCATGAGATTTAATCAAATAATTGAATTTATTTTAATTCAATTTAGCATTTGAATATATTTAGAATTTGACTTTGATTTTCAATTCGATTTTTGAAATCATGCACATGTAATTGAATTTAGAAGAATTAATTAAATGAAATTAGAACTTGGGGATTTGGAAATGAAGAATTAATTAATTAATTAAATAATTTAAAGAAACTATTTAATTATTTAGAAATGGAATTTAATTAAATAATAAAGATTATTTAAATTAAAAGATTAAATCATAACTAATTAAATAATAAATATTTAATTAATATTTAGAAGAGGGTTAATGATTTAGATGATGATAAGATTGAGATAGAAATTGAGAAATTAGAATTTATTTATTTAAATAATAAAGATTATTTAAGTTGGGGAATTAATCAGAATTAATTAAATAATAAATATTTAATTAATATTTAGAAAATGTTTAAAATGATTAAATGATGAAAGAATAAGAAATAGAATAATTAGTAAAATTATGAGGAAATATGAAATTAGAAGAATATGAATAATTAACTTAATTAAATAATTAAATAATTATTTAATCAATTAGAGGAATAATTAGTACATGGTCAATGAGACATTTTTAGGTGTCTACATTTGCCCCTCTTTGAGACAAAGTCGGAATGACATTGTTTCAAAGAAAACAAAAAATTTCTGCCCCAGTGATACTTAGGGTGTAATGCCCCCTCGAGAGATTGTTTGTGCATTAAAGACATGAATGATCTCTCGAAAAAAAGAAGAACGTGAGATGAAAGATTGAAGAATGGTTAGTTGATTAGAGATAGAGATAAGCCATGTGAAGATGATATTGAAATAGAATATGAAAGAATAGATTGATGAAATACACCAATGTTAGATGATAGAAAATGATTTAGAAAGAGATGACGAGAATTAGAAACTGATTTAGAAAGAGATGATGAGAGAAGAATGTGTAGAAAAGAATATGATTTAGAAAGAAGATGGGAAATCAACAAGCTATCAATAAATAGATGAGATGAGAATGAAATTGAACGAATCACGAACTTGTGTCACATATTTATTGCACAATATATATTTATCACTAACCCTTATTATTGAACAACGAAGCTCAGCACATCAGGGTATAAGGAACTAAGATGTAAAGATATCTCATTGAAGAAAAAAACACATAGCAGACAAGCAACAAACAAAGAAAAAGATAATGTCCATCATTGCTCCTCTAGTCACTTATGGACATCCCTGAGTTGCATAGGAACATAATCTGTCGCCAAATGATAAAAGATAAAGACTGACTTAGACAAAATTCAGCAGCTATACTGACCTTGTGCCTTCATTCTCAGTTGCTTGATGTGATGGTTGATAATGTCTGATCTCAAAAAGTTGTGGACCCCGTTTAAGACTGACCTGTCTGATTTCAAGTGTGTCCTCTTCTGTTTAAGACAAGATAATGATCACTTTGATATGGATATGGTACGATTGATAAGATAGTTTGATAAGTTGATTGCAGATGTTTGACTAGATAGTTGTACCCTTTGTTAACTTTGTGCGAAGCGTTTGCTGGATATTTGTTAAGGTATTTGTTTCTCACAAGACATTTTATTGCAAGTTTTTTGATTGATTGATTTTTTTTTATGTTTAGTTTTTTTCAAGAGCTTTTTCGATGTTTTGGATTATGTAGATCGATATTTGAATGTTTTTGGTTGATTTTTTTAGGACATTATGCAAATGTTTTTGGTTGATTTTTTTAGGACATTATGCAAATGTTTTTGGTTGATTTTTTTAGGACTTTTTGCAGATGTTTTGAAGCATGACCAGCCATTAATTGATAAAGAAAAGACTAGCTTGAGCAGTCATACTGATCTATGTCGTTGTTTTTGATTTGTGTGATCATTGATAGGAATGTCTGGTTTCAAAGAGTGAGTACCCCGTGTAAGACCGATCTATCTGGTTTTGAGTGTACCCTTCCCTGTATAAGACATGTTGATGTTTGATAGAGTTTGATCGATAAATTGATTAACAATACATGTGATCAGTTTGAATGTAGAATTTGAGAGTTTGTCTGTTGTTGATTTGATTTGATGGATGGTCTATGCTTTCTTGCTTTGATTTTTCGATTTTTAAGGCTTTTTTCAGGACATTTTATCTGATTTTTAGGATTTTTTAAGGATTGTATTTGATTTTGTTTGGATTTTTGAAAGATTTTATATGATTTTTAGGATTTTTTCAGTTATGCCCCTAGTGTGTAGACCTGTATGGCATGATGATCTGCGGAATGCATGTGGAGACAATGAATTTTTGACATGACCTACGTTAATGCAATATGCATGATGAAGATGCATTTCCTATTTGAACAAAGTTAACTGTGTTTTTTTAGCCTTTTGTAATACACCAATTGAAATGGAGGCACAAAACATTTCATAGATAAGCAGTCAATCGATTCTTAAGGTCCTTTGAAACATTCAACTCAACACACTTAGTGAATAGGATTTACAAATGGAGATGCGGAAAACTTCCCCATTGATTCTTGAAACTTTGATCTTCTTTTTCCCATGTGTGTGCAGATGACTTAATTCCCGCTCTTGTGTTCACTAAAGATCCTTAACATCCTATATGACTAGCTACATGGATTATCCTAACTTCAAAAGAATCCCGAATAGAGCCTCACTGCTATCAATCTTTTAGAGCTCTGAAGAGGTTATAGACTGTAATTTCTCAAATATTGGTCCATTGCTAGTAGGCATTCATAGCCCCGATGGAGTTACTTGCATGTTCCCATAGTCAAGCTTTTTGTCGTATTTTGTATGCATGATATTTCAGTTATATATCATTTCTCTTTTGCCTTGAGATGAATATTTGGCCTAGCTCTTTTTCTTTTTATTTTCTTGCCTTGACTTGTAAGTAATGAAACCTACTTGGGTGTGGCAATTACAGTGGCGCTGAAGTAGAATTTTAGATTTTTCACTAGTCATATGATCAACTAGGTGTCTAGAATGAATTAGAGATTGTCTTAATATGTTTGAGATATAGCAATTGATAGATTTTGGGTTAACAAGTCTCAAATAGTGAAATCACTACCCAACCATAAATAAAGCGTTGTCATAGGGTGATGTTGAAAATGAATGACCATAGGACCTCAGAGACTTCATGTTTGAATATCTAAAAAAGGAGATGACCCTTGTTTCTCGTGAATGCAAATAGATGACCAACTTGGACAGTTTCCTTGTTTTATTAATGCTACTATATGAAAATACATAAGCTATATGCCATGAAATTTGTGAATGTGACTTCTGAATATTATGTGCTTTCGAAAGAAACTATATGTATTGTAGTGCTTTGGATAAAATGATATGCAATGTGGAAAGTAAATCCTAAACTAACCCAACCCTTAGATATAATATCATTTAAGGTGCATGATGTTCATAGGATCAAGGATTTTTGTGTAGGTAGTTCATTGGTATTTATTTGAAGAGTCAAATAAAGATGTTTGTTCCAATAGGATATAAGGACTCGACTAAGTGTACATGTTCAACATCTCCAATGTTGATTTTATTAGTTTTTGGATTTTGTGGATCATCGTAGGGAAATATAGCTTTGGAACCCCTAAATTCAGCTATAACCTTATCATTTTCAACTAAATCCAACTGTGGTAGGTCCTCTTGCCTGCAGTCTATCAAGTGTGGGTGTATGAGACAAATTAATTTTAGTTTCAAAGTTATGACATGGGTGGGTGTTATGCCTGTTTTTATTGATGCACTTGAAGAGGATGATGAAGTCAACTAGGTGTTGATCTCATTAGTTGGTGTTATGCTTGTTTTTGTCACTACATTAGCATTTGATGATGGCACACATACAATCATTGATAAGTTGTTCTATGTAGTATGATCTGGATTGGTGGTTTCATTGATAAGGGGTTCATGAACAACTTGTGGAGAGGGATTGAGATCACTAGGAGAAATGGTAAGTTCATTTGAGAGGGAATATTGTCAAGAACATGGAGGATTATGACATGGAGATGAAGGAATGGAGGGACCTTGATCAGGATTTGGAGAAATAATGGGATCTTGTTTAGGACATGAAGGTAAAGGTATGCTTTGATCTTGACTTGGAAAGGGATTATTAGGAAATATGGAAGGGATGTCTCGATCTTGTTTAGGAGGTGGATGTTGGATGGGACTTGAAAGGACACGTTTTTCTTGAAATGGAAGGGTATCATTATGAATGGAATAGAAAAGAGCAAGGGGATCATCATAAAATTCTTGGTCGGTGGGATCTTTATCAAAAATTGGGTAGGATGGAAGTGGTTGTTCTTGATGTTTATTTGTTTCAAGACTCATTTCTTCTGATTTTGGATCATCCTCTTGACATGGGGAAGAAGTTTGGAAATGCATGGGAGATTGTTGGAATGTTTTAACATTTTGGCCTGATGAGAAAGGATTTTGAATGAGATCCTCTAAATTATGACTTGGATTAGATTGGATTTGTGTTATGGATAGCCCTTCAAAGATTATGTTATTGAATAGAGATGACATGGATTGGTCTTGTGTGACTTCAGAGGATGATGAAATGATGGATAGATGTGGTTGATTTGGGATTTGGTTGAAAGGGGATTGATTTTGGTTAAAAGGAGTATAATTTTGGGTGAAAGAGGTTTGATTTTGGTTGAATGAATTTTGATTTGGACTTTGGTTGAAAGGGGTGTGATTTTGGTTGAAAGAGGTTTGAATGTTGGATTGATGTGAATTTTGATTTGGACTTTGGTTGAAAGGGGTGTGATTTTGGTTGAATGAATTTTGAATCTTGGGTTGATGTGGTTGGTATGATTGATATAGTGGGTTGAAAGAAAAAGAAGGTTTACATGACTCTAATGTTGGTTGAACTGAGGAAGGAATGATTTTGTTGACGAATGAAGGTTGGCATGTTTGAATGGTCTCACAAGAAGAAGAAGGTTGGTCTGATACTGATCCCCTTGTGGCCATCACTTCTGTCATCATTTTTTCTAGCCAACCCCTATGGTTGTCAGGACTAGTCATGTCAGTCACTTGTTGTTGCAAAGTCTTGATTTGTTGAACTAATATTTCTATGGATGGTGACAAAATAGGAATGGAAGGGATGAATCCTCCACCTTCCCTACAAAATGTATAACTCCAATCCATGATGTTTGCTTGTTTGGTTTGGACCTAGGATCACAACATGTAAGATATTTTCTCCATTTCTTTGAATGTGACAATGTTTGATTGAACTTGACCAACTTGTTTGAGTTGAGGTTGAGTTTTATTGATCCTTTGATAGTGTTTTGGACGTTTGGGGTATGACTTTCTAGGATGATTATGCAAATTATGATGGACTAAGACAAACGTATATGAAGTCTAGACAAGGACGTATATGAGGATGATAATGAAGACTCAAAATTAGGACTATGTAACAACTATGGGTGACAATGAAGATGTGAATCAGGACTATATGCAAAGACTTAGGATGATAATAAGGACATAACTGGGGACTATGCAAGGACTTCCTAGGGTCACAAGTTTGTAAAACTTTGAGTTTTTGTTTTAAAAAATGGACCTTGGTTTCAGTAACTCCGTGTGTGGGACAAGTTTTGTAGTTTTCCAAATCTAAGAACAATTGCTTGGAGGTAGGTATAGTTGACTGACTCAATTTTCATACAATCTCAGAAAATTTAGAGATACATAAGATAGGGCCTAAAATAGCCCAAAGGACTGACTCAATACTAGTCTAACACAATGATACATAAAAAAGCACATAATACAATCTTAGGTTGGAAATTGGAAACCATTCAAATGAGGCCCTTACAATAAAACATCGAAACAAAATGAACAGATAGAGAGTTTGGCAGCACTGGCTCCACTCCACGATACACACTTCTCGAGCATGCCAGTCTCTCTTACCCCGAAGATCCAAAGATCTTATAACCGAGGGATTTTTGTATCATAATGCAAGGTACATGAAGGGTATCTATGGGATACGATCCACACTCCCGAAATCACTAAATGTAGGGTTTTTGGCAACTAAATTGGTTCGTAGTAAAATGTTTTGAGGGATCCTGATCCAATGATGGATTATCAGAGAAAGCCACTTAAGACTTTAGTTGAGCTTATTGGTGCAGGGAAGGCCCCCACATACGTCGAATTCACTCAACACTCTAGCCGCCTAACCAGTATATTTATATAGTGGCTCAAAAGAATTCACTCGAGAGTATGCTAGGAGAGATGATATCCCCAACATATCTCAATTCGAAGTACCTATGTGGGGTGATGAAATCCCCAGTCAAAGATACCCCTCTCTACGTGGAATAAAATAAAATTGGATGTCGTTGTCACCTCCTTCCTTTCTCCCATGACCCCGAAGGCAGGTGGAAAGTCAGTTAATGCAACAGTAGGTCCACCCCAAACACAAAAATTCTTTACCTTAAGAAAAACAAATATGATTTAATCTAATGCAACCTGATTCACGTTCGTTTTATGACCCAAATTTAGGTGTTGAATATGCATGTGCATGTCCATTTTAAACACCAAATCAAGATATGAAGGCATACATGTCAATTTTAACCATTTGTTGATTTTAAGCACCAAAAGAAAAAGTGTGAGATAAATGCACGTCAATTTTAGCCCGTTTATTTTAAGCACCAAACAACGAAGTGTGAGATTATCCATGTATGTCCATTTTAACTGTTGTTGATTTTAAGCACCAAAAGATGAAGTGTTAGATGATGCATGCAACTGATCTAATACTAATCCGATCCTTTCTGTAAATTCGCCACAGGTTGTAAACAGGAGATTAGTAGTAAAATCAAACCAATAGAAAATAGAAACTCAAAATTTGACAAAAATGAATGCGTGACAATACTTGTGTGATTGCGTGATACTAACAGATCGAATGCGTGAACCTACCAGAGAATATGTGTAATTTTGACAGACTGAATGCGTGATGATAACATATTGATTGCATAATAATAATAGGGTGATTACATGACAGACAAGTAGATAGAAAAAATTAAAAGAAAATTAAACCCGATCTGAAACCTGTAAAACCAACCGTGAGGCCCTAGCCAAATCTCTCATCATCCATTCAATATTGATTAGATCATATTTAACTGGATAAGAAAGAACGAAGCTGTTATATCTATCAAAGGCTAGTTAATCTTCTGATTCTTGTATCTGCTTTTCTTCTTGGAGAACCTTTTGATAGCGTTTGGCCTGTCTTCTTTGTTCCTTTGTCCTTCTTGCACCTAAAATCCTGAACTATACCTTTCTTGCCATAAACTGTTATAATCAAATCATGAAATACAATAATTTGTTTCTAGATTAATCCAATTTTAGACAAAATTAGATAGATCATATAACAGACAAAATAAAAAAATAAACAACAATTTTCCCTGAGAATGCGTGATCTGGAAAGGGCAATTACGTAATCTAAAAAGGGTGATTGCGTGACCCTGTCAGATTGATTGTGTGACCCTAAGGGGTCAAATGCATAGTGCTATCTATTCGATTGCATGACGATATAAGTGCGATTGCATGATGGAAAATCTATTCTCAAAATTTGTGCAAAATCTGTTAAAAAAAAAAGATCCGTACGACCTGCAAAAAATACGCAAAGAACGGAGAAGGTAAATTAGCTGTTGTTCACATCGGGCTCACCAAAATGTGTGCATGTAAAATTCATATTTATTCAATATATCAATTAGAATAAAAGGGAAATCATGAATCCCTATCTAATCAAAGAATTCTAACAAACAAACAATGAAATAACACAATCAAGCAAAATAGGAAAAATCATTCAATAGAACTCCCTATTCCAAGATCGCATATAGCTTCCATTGATCTTCTCTTCTTTGTGGTATGATGGCTCTTAGATATTGCGCTGGTAACCTGCAAGTGACACAAAGATTCGAAGTTCATGATTTAGAGTAATTATCCAAGTTTGAGGAGGAGGATTGAAAATGCAGATTGGATGCTCAATTTATAGATTATTGGAGAAGATTGATTGAAAGGTGGAACAAATTGATCAAGAGGTGGAACTCAGGTGAGCTCACATGAAAATTGATAGTTGAACTGTTGACTTGGAGGTAAAAATAGAATAGATTGAATAGATTAATGGAGTTAACTGATTGAGAAAAAGCTAACTGAAGGAAGAAAAAGAATGATTGGAGGATAATTAATTGATGACAAAGAAACCTTAATTTAGAAAAAGATAACTAAAAGATGGAAATAGAGATTGGAGAGATAATGATTTAATTAATTAATTGATTGAATTAATTAATTTAGCATGTGCTTGCACTTTATCTTAGATTTTCAATTTAATCTTTGCATGAGATTTAATCAAATAATTGAATTTATTTTAATTCAATTTAGCATTTGAATATATTTAGAACTTGATTTTGATTTTCAATTTGATTTTTGAAATCATGCACATGTAATTGAATTTAGAAGAATTAATTAAATGAAATTAGAATTTGAGGATTTGGAACTGAAGAATTAATTAGTTAATTAAATAATTTAAAGAAACTATTTAATTATTTAGAAATGGAATTTAATTAAATAATAAAGATTATTTAAATTAAAGGATTAAATCATAATTAATTAAATAATAAATATTTAATTAATTTTTAGAAGAGGGTTAATGATTTAGATGATGATAGGATTGAGATAGAAATTGAGAAATTAGAATTTATTTATTTAAATAATAAAGATTATTTAAATTGGGGAATTAATCAGAATTAATTAAATAATAAATATTTAATTAATATTTAGAAAATGTTTAAAATGATTAAATGATGAAAGAATAAGAAATAGAATAATTAGTAAAATTATGAGGAAATATGAAATTAGAAGAATATGAATAATTAACTTAATTAAATAATTAAATAATTATTTAATCAATTAGAGGAATAATTAGTACATGATCAATGAGACATTTTTAGGTGTCTACAGTTGGGATGCTGGAACAGATGAAGTGTGATGAGTTTGTCACCCTGACAAACCGACAGAGATGTTATTCAGGCTGATGAAGAAGGACACAAAGTGGTGTAGCTAAAAATAGAGAATGAAACTAGCATGCAGATGCCTTAGTTGGAAACCATTGAAGGATGATGACATATTGTCATCACGATGGCTACCAGTAAGAATGATAACCGGTAAGGAAGTGAAGAGGCTAAGAGATGTGACTCTACCTGATGAGAATGAGCATGCTATGGGTAGACATGTCTGGTGACCGGTTAAGAAGTTCCACCAGCAGTTCAGCAAAAGAGAAGACATGAATAATAACTGGTACAGTGTAAGATACTGACAGGGTTAGTAAACTAGCAGATAAGAAGAACCGATAGAGTGTTTGGTCAGTGATCCTGCATGGACCGACATGAAGATCCAAGCTGGCAATTGGTCGATGTGGATGCCACATAGAGATGATGTGGCAAGCTCACAGAGGTTGGTGAAATCGTGTAGCAATAGGTGTTTCTACAGGTGTGCATTTAATGTGGATCCCGTGATTTATGGTTCAAATCAAAGGAGTGTGGCTCGAGGAAGAATGAACGACAGAGAAAAATCAAAGAGTTGTTGGTACCTGAATTGAAGAAAGGGAATTGAATTATGAGAATACCTCAAGAAGGAAAAAATAAAGATATTAATGGCATTTTGACAAATGCAGGTCGAGATATAGGGCCATGTTTTCTATATTTGGAAAATGTGTATTGGAAGGCACGAAAATGGTGGTGATGTGCAGATAGGTGTCTGGGCGATTAGATCAGATAAGATTTGATTAGATTTGGTTTACCTCGAGGTTGATGAGGAAACCCTAACTGCCCATGTTTTTGAATTGGCTTTTGGCGGGAAAACCAGGTTATAAGTAAGGAAGCCAAAATCATTGAAGAGTGTTGCTGAATAGAAGAAGATAGGGCTTTTGCAAAGTGATCGAGTGTTGCATGAGAGAGTTAGATCAATCAGAGTGAAAATAGTAGAAGAGAATAGTGACTGAGTGAGTGAAAGTTAAACTGGTGATAGGGTTTAACAAAGGGTTAACCGGTATGGTTTGAGCAACCAGTATAGCAGCTAGACTGCATCAGAGGAGAAAACTCATTGGAGCTTGTACCGACAAGAAGACAGTTGAGATGACTAAAGAACAAAGGAGTGAGGAGGAGATCCAGGAGAGCAGAAGAAGAGTGAAGGTGAACCAATAAAGTTTCTAGAAATGCCGCATTAGATGAGAGCAGCAGGAGAGTGAACCAGTGTAGCAGGGAAGGTGTCTCACCGATAGAAGGAAGTTGTGTGCAGAGGTTACAAAACTCTTTTGTAACCAGGTTATTACTTGTGTATTTGAATGTTTATTGTGATCACTTAGTTGTAGCTCGATTTAGGGGTTGTAGCTCCTTTGGGTTGTACCCATAAAAAAGTTATGGGTTGGTGCTCCTTGGGTTGGTGCCCTAAATCAGGGGTTGATGCTCCTTGGGTCGGTGCCCTAAATTAGGGGTTGTAGCTCCTTTGGGTTGTAGCCCATAAACAAGTCAGCGGTTGTAGCTCCTTGGGTTGGTGCCCTAAACATTGTAACAGATTTCATTGTGAGGTTGGATTGGAGCAGTAGACTCCAGTAGATTTCATTGTGAGGTTTTTCCCATCTTGGGTTTTCCTCCTATATATTGGTGTTATCTGATGTCCTTTTGTGTGAATGCATTTGTGTTTAGTCTCCTCACTAATTGGTAAGTCTGCATTCAACTAGATCTGTTAATCAATATACTTTCACAAGGATAGTTAAAGGTAAAAAGTTTGAGAACCACTGATTAACCCCCTCTCAGTGGTGCATTGTGTCTAACAATTGGTATCAGAGTGTAGGTACCCTATCTATCAAGATTTCTCTTG
The DNA here is from genome assembly GCF_030272615.1 of Cryptomeria japonica. Taxonomy (NCBI): domain Eukaryota; kingdom Viridiplantae; phylum Streptophyta; class Pinopsida; order Cupressales; family Cupressaceae; genus Cryptomeria; species Cryptomeria japonica. Next base: position 164,008,280 of record NC_081412.1, on the reverse strand, counting down.
CTTGGGTAGATTCTGGCTTAAGGATAGAATGGTTTTCTTAGTGTCAATACCTACTCCAATTTTTGATGGCTCAAACTATTCTATTTGGAGTTGTAGAATGGAAGTTTACTTGACCTCTCTAGGGTTTAATGTATGGATGTCGGTTGTTAATGGTATCCCTAGGAATGTTTGTTCTCCCACTGGCTCTGAAGAAGAAATAAGAGGCATATGTAATGAAGAAGCCATGAAGGCTATATTCAGTGGGCTCACCGATGATGTCTCATCACAGGTGGATAAGTGTAGATCAACAAAGAGTCTATGGGATATACTAAAGAAGCTTTATGGAAATGAACCCTGAACCACTGGATCAGTTTGTGAGAGTGAGAAGAATAATGCAATAGACACATGCAGGGATGACAAAGGTAGATCTGATTGTTGCAATAGGAATGATGAAGAAGGGACTCATCTCTTCATTATACAAGAATCTGAAGATGAGGTGAACACATCTGAAAGTGATAAGGCAAATGAATCCCATCAAAATGATGTGTTTGGCAGTGATGATGAGGAAGAACCAAAAAAGGCAGATAGATCTAGCCAGCAAGATCTATATGATGGTGAAGGTGAAGATGAAAATGAAGTAGAAGTTGACCTTGAAGGAGAGCTTGTAAATGCACTTGAAGAACTCAATAGAGTAAGGAATGAATACAAGCTATTCAAGAATGTTGCCTTAATGGAGAAGAACCAGTTGGTAAAATGCCTTGAAGAATCTGAGAAATGTATCTCAGAGTTGAAGACTCAAGAAGAAGGCACCAAGGAGTGTTGGTGTGAAGATCTAGCATCTAGGCTAGAAGTTAAAAATGAAGATTATCAACAACTGCTTGGAGAAATAGAGGCTCTCCGAAATGACCTTGAGAATTTTCAAGATGAGCTCAAGGTAAGAATCCGGTTTGATGGCATTAGTGATGCCTTGTACAAAATGTTGAAGAAGAAAAATCATGCCAAGGACACTGAAGGTTTAGGCAGTGGTGTGGGTGAATTCTCCACCAGCAAGAATGTCTCCAACAATGACATTTTGTTTGTCTCCTCAAATGGAGAGAATGAGGGACAAACCTTCACAGTTAAAAATGCCCCTTGAAAGAACGTTGACCTAACTACAACCGGTGAAGACTTGCAGATAAGAATAGAGACCAGTGCTGCAAGAAGGAGGAACAATGTAGATCCCAAAGGTATAAGGAAGGTGGGAGAAGACAACTTCCCTAGAAGTAGGAACATGAGAAGACAACAAAGAGGACCTCCTACTGGCAGAGGTCAAAGGAATGTTGCCTCCCATAGGACAAGATAGGTGTGGGAGAAGAAGAGATCAGATGGAGGAAATGCAAAGAATGGACAACCCAAGATCCATCCTTAGAGAAGGAGAAATGGAGATGCTAGACCGAAAAAATCTCCCCATGCATGGCAGAATAAATTTGTAAGTCATATGCCATCCTTTACTGATTATTGCTTTACATGTAATGCTTATGGCCATAGGGCAGAGGAATATAGAAAGAGACCTAGAAAGAATAATATAGGATCTCATAGACATCATGCATATGAGAAACATGTATCTAGGAGTAGATACATGCATTTCCCCTCTCCCAGTTATGCTAGAATGAATCCTTTTGTTGTCCCTAATAATGCAAATGTCGTATGTTATTACTAAAATGGATTTTGCCATAAAAAGTTTGAATGCAGGAAGAGGAACCTGCAGTCACATGGAGGTCAGTATAGAAACTTTTCTCTGTAAAAAAGTGGATACAGAACATATGGAAGTCAGAGACCTGCATGGAACCAAAGGAGAAATTTCCCTACAAGAGCAAGAGGTCCATTGGTTTCAGTTGCTAGACATAGCAACATGACCAGGAGAAGATGGTCAAACTAGTGTGTCGAGAGATTCCCCAATCATGAAGTTCGGATGGATGTTGTGTGCTACTATAGCACTACTTCTGGCTATGAAGTAGAATCAGGAAATGGAAGGACCCATTAGCAAAATAAGAAAATACCTGCTCCCAAGCCTGAAAAATGGGAAGAAGATTGAGACCAAGAAGGTATGAAGGAAGAAGACCTTGGACCGGCATTGTGCATTCAATGCACATGTGATATCTCCTAAGGCCTAAAGGATATGCAAGACCTAAGGGGGAGTAGTATATTGAACTATTTCATTCACCCCCTTAGTGAAGAAGGACACTTGGAAGAACAAGGTGCTGCCGGTATGAAAAATGAAAAATGGGATGATAAAGCTAATAACACAATGATGAACGGATAGTACCAAACCAGTACTGAGAGGGGGGTGAATCAGTACAGACAAAAACACAATCTTAAACCGGTTTGTCAACAAACACTGTGCATTGACAGACAAATAGTAACACTGGTCTTTAAACAGAGTACAACCGGCAAAACCCAGGATAACTGAGACAAGCATAAACCGGTTGACACTTATCTTCTCATACAATCTAACACTTCATTTCCATTTCACCCTAGTGCATGAACAGGTAATCTACCATCAAAGATATACATATAACAACTAGATCAACATGATTCACCGCTTAACAGAAAACAACATAGCATCACATGAAGAAGACATCACATATGACACAAATATTTATCACGTGGAAACCAACTAGGAAAACCCACGGTGGGGATGAATACCCACAAGCTTATTATTGAACTCTTTAGAAGTCTGCTCTGTTAGGAGCCTTGTCCGGTTAAAGACTGATACAATAGGTTCTGTTAGGAACTGATTTTGTTAGGGATCACCCGGTTAAGGGATGGCTAGAATACCCGGTTAAGGGTTAAACCCTGTTAAAGGTTGATAACTCAATGATGAACCACTAGTACCAAACCAGTACTGAGAGGGGGGGTGAATTAGTCCAAGCACAAATATAGTCCAAAATTGATTTGACAGCAAATACTCCAAATGACTGGCAAACAAGCATACCGGTTAAAACAGAGTGCAACCGGTAACGCCCAAAATAGCTCAAACAATCATAAACCAATCACTCACTATGCTTTCCTCTTAGCTCAATACTATAGTACCATTACACTCTCATGCATGAACAGGTAAAATAACATCAGAACTTCATAACAGTAAGTTCAATATGTTTTATAGATAGGCATAAAACAATAGAACCATCATATGCTCAACAGTAATAACAAAGCACCACAAGATAAAAGCATTACACATGACACACATATTTTTCATGTGGAAACCCAACTGGGAAAAACCACGGTGGGGATGATTACCCACAAGTTGCTTTTGAACTCTTTTGAAGTCCACTCTGTTAGGAGCCTTGTCCGATTAAAGACATTACAATAGGTTATGCTAGGAACCGATCTTGTTAGGGATCACCTAGTTAAGGGATGGCTATAATACCCGGTTAAGGGTTAAACCCAGTTAGGGTTACCTTGTTAGAGGATTTCAAGAACTAAATAGCTAAAGGATCTCCAAAGCTCTATAGCTTCTTAGAACTCATTAATCTCGAGTTACCCTATTAAGGGATTTGAATCAAGCCGGTTAAGACTACCCTGTTAAGGGATTTTGCATCAATCCTAGTTAAGGCTACCCTGTTAAGGGATTTCACAACTGTTGAAGTGGTTAAAGATCAACAAGAATTACAATGATCTGGTAACAACACTCAATGCTAATACAGATCCATTTTGGCTCCTCTTCTCCTTCTGCTCATTCACTTTGCAGGTATCTCTTCTCTCCTTTGGTCTTGCAAGTATCACATATCACTTCCCTTGGATACACACTCACAACTTTTACCAACAACTTTAGAAAGAAACACAACATCGACCTTATAGGAAACAAATAGGTCAGTAGCAAAAAAAACTAAACCCTAAACCTGTTAGGTTAAGCAATTCAAGCGGTTCAATCTTGACTGTTGAATCATACTGCATTAAATGCAACAATCTTGAATCGATCTCAAGACATTCTCCATCATCCATTATCCATTGATTTCACGGTGGCTGATAACCCATCACGCATTATCACTGTTTGACAAACTTCGCACATTCCTAAGGTAGATAGAAATAGTCTTCCTCATGCAAGATCCTTCACACGCACAGAGCTTACGTGGCAACATGATCTATTCTCCATTATACTACTAACTCATTACACAAAGATCACCGATTGAGTCACACAAGCTTCAGGTAGTCCAATTGGAAATCCTGAAGTGGAAACTACCTACCAATCGGTAGTCACACAATGCTTCCATGTGTCGGTTCCCATAACTACATGCCGCTTCATCTTGAACAAAATATGCTGCTTCACTTTGGCATATAAACTGGTTCATACATATGCCGATCCTCTCTTCTCACCTATCACTCGCCTATCACATGTGCCATTCACATTATGTCACATATTGATATCAATAACAATCATATAATGTCATTATGTCTTCATGTCGGTTCACATAATGCCAACAATCTCCCCCTTTGGTATTGATGGCAATATACAAAGATATCTTCTCCACTTCACATCTTCTCCCCCATTTGCTGCAGATATCTTTTCTACTTCACATCTTCTCCCCCTTTGACAACAATGCCAAAGTGGAGGCACAAGAATCTCTATTCCATTATGCTGCTCCCCCTAAGGAGTAGAATCCTTCAACACATCAATCAACAAAAATTTGACTTTGCAATACCTGACTAATGTGGAACAATTACTTTTAATTCACCTCCTAAAGGGGCAATACCCCTAATTTACCTCTTAAGTGCACAAATGTAGTCTTTGGGAGAGGCTTGGTGAATATGTTTGCTAACTGCTCCTTACTAGAAACATGTTCTAGTGCAATCTCTTTATTCTAAACCTTTTCCATCAAGAAATGATACTTAAGCTCAAAATGCTTGGTTCTAGAATGTAAAACGAGATTCTTTGAAATATTGATAGCACTTGTATTATCACACAATATGCTTACCATTTTAGATACAGGGATCTTGAAGCCTTACAGTACATGCTTCATCCAAATTGTCTGAGTGCAGTTCATGAAAGCTACAACATACTCTGCTTCCGCTATAGACTGAGAGATACAAATCTGCTTTTTACTCATCCATGAGACTAGTCTACCACCGAGAAAGAATGCACCTCCGGTTGTGCTTTTCCAGTCATCCACATTACCTGCCCAATCAGCATCTGTAAACACTTTCAGATTGAAATCATTGCTGTATGGGTACCATAATGCATAGTCAACTATTCCCTTCAAATACCTAAGAATCCGCTTGACTGCAATCAAGTGGGATTCTCTAGGACTTTTCTGGAACCTTGCAGTAATGCCAACTGCATGTGCAATATCCGGTCTGCTATGCACTACATTACGCAACTTACCATTCATTGATTGGTATTCCTTCTCATCAACCAGTGCGGAATAATCCTCTTTTGTCAATTTGCAACTGGTCACCATCAGTGTACCAACCAGTTTGCTATCTTCCATGCCAAAAGTCTTCAACACCTCTTTCACATATTTGGACTGAGTGATAAAGATTCCATCTTTCATCTGCTAGATCTACAGTCCAATGAAGAACTTAATCTCCCCTATGAGTGACATCTCAAACTCTTTCATCATCTCATCAGCAAACTCATGACTCATCTTGTCATCTCCTCCAAAGATAATGTCATCAACAAAAACCTCACAGATCAGGATCTGATCTCCTTCAGACTTCAAGTAGATATTGCTATCTTCACTTGTTCTCTCAAATCCAATCTTCACAAGATGGGAATGTAGGCGCTCATACCATGCCCTAGGTGTTTTCTTTAGACCATATAAGGCTTTATGTAGCCTGCACACCATATCATTGTCTTCAGATAGGGAAAACCCATCTGGTTGCTCTATATATACCTCCTCATCAAGTACATCATTTAAGAATGCAGATTTTACATCCGTTTGATATACTTTGAACCTTTTAAAAGCTACATATGCAAGAAGCATACAAACTTCTTCCAATCTGGCTACAGGAGCAAAGGTTTCACCATAGTCTTCTCCTTCTTCTTGAGCATATCCTTTGCACACCAATCTGGCTATATTCCTAATCACTGTGCCATCCTCATTCAACTTGTTTCTGAACACCCATTCGGTGCCAATGACATTTTTTTGCTCTAGTTTGGGTACCAAGGACCATGTACCATTTTTCTCTATCTCGTCAAGTTCCTCTTCCATTGCCTTGATCTAGTCTTCATCTTTATGAGCCTCTTTGAATGATTTAGGCTCAAATTCAGAGATCATAGATGAGTTTTCTCTAATCTTTCTTCTTGTAAGGATTCATGCATCCTTATCTCCTATGATCTGCTTGGGATCATGATTTAGCTTGACATACCGAGGAAAGGTATTAACTGGTTCTTCTTACTTTTCCTCTTCATTCTCATCTTCATCAGTATCAACATTCACCGGTTCAGGAACACTATTATTGGTACTTGGTTGACTAACAACTAGTTCCCAGAAGGTTGCAACCGGTTCATTTATAGCTTTCTCACTACCAGTTTCCTCATTTTTCTCAGAGGATTCATCAATTCTTAAATTGATACTTTCCATAATTCTCTGAGTCCTATTGTTGTAACACTTGAAAGCTTTACTCTTGGTAGAATATCCTAGGAATATTCCCTCATCACATTTTGCATCAAATTTGCTCTGGTGTTCACACCTCTTGATGTAGAATTTGCTACCAAACGCTCTAAAGTAGCTAACCACAGGTGTCTTACCGATCCAGTACTCATAAGGAGTTTTATCCTTACCTTTCTTGATAAGTACCCGGTTCATTTTGTAGACTGCAGTGCTCACTGCTTCTCTCCAAAAGGTGTGAGCTACCTTTCCCTGAATCAACATGGTTCTAGCTGCTTGAACCACAGTTTGGTTATTCTTTTCTGCTAGGCCATTCTGCTTTGGAGTCTGGGGGGCAGACAACTGTCTCTTGATGCCAAATTTTTCACAATACTTGTTGAATTCACCGAAAGTGAATTCCCCTCCTTGATCAGTTCTGAGACACTTGATCCTTTTACTACTTTCCTTCTCCACTAATGCTCTGAAAGCTTTGAATTTCCTGAAAGCTTCTGATTTGTCTTTCAAGAATGTGACCCAAATCATTCTTGAGCAGTCATCAGTGAGAATCATGAAGTACCTATCACCCTGCACACTTCTAGTTTTCATAGGACCACATAAATTAGTATGCACAAGATCAAGCAAGTTGTTAGTAGTGAAAGATTTACCTTTAAAGGTTGAGGAAGACATTTTCCCCAATTGACACTCTCTACACAAGGTATTATCCAGTTTTCTTAGCACTGACAACCCTCTAATTGCCTTGATCTTACTAGCCTTCACAATGTTATCAAAGTTTACATGATAGAGTCTCCTATGCCATATCCAACTATCATCAAGCTTAGCCATAAGACATGTACTTATATTATCATTCAGATGAAATAGGTTACCTTTGGTCTGCATGTTAGTGGCCACCAATTTACCATCTTTTCCTTTGATTCTGCAAACTCCATTCTTGAATTCCAGAGTGAGGCCATAGTCATTTAGCTGGGCAACACTTAGAAGATTGTGTCTAAGACCATCAACCCAGTACACATTGTTAGCATTGCTCTTTCCATTCAAAGAGATGGACCCTCTACCTTTGACCATGCATGGTGCATCATTGCCAAAGCGAACCACACCACCATCATACTCCTCCAAGGATAGAAACTTGCTTCGCTCACCAGTCATATGGTGAGAACAACCACTGTCAATGATCCACTCATTTGAATTATCAAACCGGGAGACAAGAGGCTTCTTGTCTACCACATCTTCCTTTATAGCAACAAACACAATATCTTCATTCTCTTCATCTTCTGATTCCTCATCTGTGACACCTTCATCAACTACCACAAAATAGTTTCTCCGATTTCCTCCTTTGAATTCCCTGAACCTTTTTGGTTTGTCCTTGTTATCACCATTAGGATAGTTTATAGCAATATGTCCTATCCGGTTACAAGAAAAACATTTCAAAGGTAGCTTACCTTTGTATTTACTGGTTCCTTTAGGAAGCTTCTTGGCAAGGAGAGCTTCAAATGCCATCAAAATCTCCTCATCATTCATTTCTCTGCTATGACTATGTTCCCCACTAGTGCTAGCCTCCTTTCCTTTTCTGGATGGTATAGCAGAGGCTTTAAATGCTGATTCAGTCTTTTGAACATTGCCATCAAAACTATTTAGCTCATAGGCTGTTAACTTGGCTATGATGGAGTCCAAGGATACTTTAGACTTGTCTATTGATCTCAGCTTTTGAATAGCAACAACCCTTATTGCATAGACCAGCAATAGGGATCTCAGGACTTTACTTACCACAGTGGAATCTTCTATTTTACCACCTGCACTCTTGATTTGTCCAAAAACTATTTTGATTCTTATTCCATACTGCTGTATGGTCTCTCCTTCAACCATGCACATATCTTCAAACTTCCCTCTCACGCTTTCTTCCTTAGCCTGTTTTACATGTTCATACCACCATAGATATTTTCAAGAGCATCCCATACCTCTTTGGGATTTGCCTTGTCCTGAACATCAATAAACTCAATGTCAGATAGACTACTGATGAGGGCTTCCATGACTTCCCCATTTTCTTGTATTTCTCTCTTTTGGTCATCGGTGAGAGTACCGGTAGGGAGAACATATACATTCTCAACATAACTCCAGTGTTGAACACCTATGCTTCTGATGAATATCTTCATCCTATCTTTCCATATACCAAAATTTTCCCTATTAAACTTTGGACCTTCCCTCTTCATCATTTGACTAGGATCTTTACCTCAAGCAGTTAAGCTTACACCATAGAGGACCTGGAGTGATTTGATACCAATTGATAACTCAATGATGAACCACTAGTACCAAACCGATACTGAGAGGGGGCGGTGAATCAGTACAAGCACAAATACAGTCCAAAACTGGTTTGGCAACAAATAATCCAAATGACTGGCAAACATGGATACCAGTTAAAACAAAGTGCAACCGGTAACGCCCAGAACAGCTCAAACAATCATAAACCGGTCACTCACTAAGCTTTCCTCTTAGCTCACTACTATAGTACCATTACACTGTCATGCATGAATAGGTAAACTAACATCAGAACTTCATAACAGTAAGTTCAATATGTTTTATAGATAGGCATAAAACATAGAACCATCATATGCTCAACAGGTAATAACAAAGCACCACAAGATAAAAGCATTACACATGACACACATATTTTTCACGTGGAAACCCAACTGGGAAAAGCCATGGTGGGGATGATTACCCACAAGTTGCTTTTGAACTCTTTTGAAGTCCGCTTTGTTAGGAGCCTTGTTCGGTTAAAGACATTACAATAGGTTCTACTAGGAACTGATCCTATTAGGGATCATGCGGTTAAGGGATGGCTATAATACCTGGTTAAGGGTTAAACCCAGTTAGGGTTACCTTGTTAGAGGATTTCATGAACTCAATAGCTAAAGGATCTCCAGAGCTCTATAGCTTCTCAGAACTCATTAACCTCGAGTTACCCTATTAAGGGATTTGAATCAAGCTGGTTAAGACTACCCTGTTAAGGGATTTTGCATCAAGCCTAGTTAAGGCTACCCTATTAAGGGATTTCACAACTGTTGAAGTGGGTAAAGATCAACAGTAATTACAATGATCTGGTAACAACACTCAATGCTAATGCAATTCCATTTTGGCTCCTCTTCTCCTTCTGCTCATTCACTTTGCAGGTATCTCTTCTCTCCTTTGGTTTGGCAAGTATCGCGTATCACTTCCCTTGGATACACACTCACAACTTTAGAAAGAAATAGAACATCGACCATATAGGAAAGAAACAGGTCGGTAGCAAAAAAAACTAAACCCTAAACCTGTTAGGTTAAGCAATTCAAGTGGTTCAATCTTGACCGTTGAATCATACTGCATTAAATGCAACAATCTTGAATCAATCTCAAGACATTCTCCATCATCCATTATCCACCGATTTCATGGTGGCTGATAACCCATCATGCATTATCACCGTTTGACAAACTTTGCACATTCCTGAGGTAGATAGGAATAGTCTTCCTCATGCAAGATCCTTCACACGCACAGAGCTTATGTGGCAACATGATCTGTTCTCCATTATACTGCTAACTCATCACACAAAGATCATCGATTGAGTCACACAGGCTTGAGGTACTCCAACCAGAAATCCTAAAATGGAAACTACCTACCAATCGGTAGTCACACAATGCTTCCATGTGTCGGTTCCTATAACTACATGCCAGTTCATCTTGAACAAAATATGTCACTTCACTTTGGAATATAAACCGGTTCATACATATGTTGGTTCTCTCTTCTCACCTATCACTTGCCTATCACATGTGTCGGTTCACATTATGTCACATATTGACATGAATGACAATCATACAATGTCATTATGTCTTCATGCCGGTTTACATAATGCCATCAATCTCCCCCTTTAGCATTGATGGCAATCTACGAAGATATCTTCTCCGCTTCACATCTTCTCCCCCATTTGTTGCAATTATCTTTTCCGCTTCACATCTTCTCCCCCTTTGACAACAATGCCAAAGTGGAGGCACAAGTATCTTTGTTCCATTATGCTGCTCCCCCTGAGGAGTAGCATCCTTCAACACATCAATCAACAAAAAATTGACTTTGCAATACCTGATTGATGTGGAACAATTACTTTTAGTTCACCTCCTGAAGGGGCAATACCCCTAATTCACCTCTTAAGTTCACTAATGTAGTCTTTGGGAGAGGCTTGGTGAATATGTCTACTAAACTGCTCCTTACTGGAAACATGTTCCAGTGCAATCTCTTTATTCTGAACCTTTTCCCTCAAGAAATGATACGCAAGCTCAAAATGCTTGGTTCTAGAATGTAAAACCAGATTCTTTGAAATATTGATAGCACTTGCATTATCACACAATATGCTTACCGATTTAGATACAAGGATCTTGAAGCCTTTTAGTACATGCTTCATCCAAATTGTCTAAGTGCAGTTCATGAAAGCTGCAACATACTCCACTTCCACTGTAGAATGAGAGATACAACTTTGCTTTTTACTCATCCATAAGACCAGTCTACCACCGAGAAAGAATGCACCTGTAGTTTTGCTTTTCTGGTCATCCACATTACCTGCCCAATCAGCATTTGTAAACTCTTTCAGATTGAAATCATTATTGTATGGGTACCACAATGCATAATCAACTATTCCCTTCAGATACCTAAGAATCCGCTTGACTGCATTCAAGTGGGATTCTCTGGGACTTTTCTGGAACCTTTCAATAATGCAGACTGCATGTGCAATATCTAATCTACTATGCACTACATAATGCAACTTACCAATCATTGATCGGTATTCCTTCTCATCAACCAGTGTGGAATCATCCTCTTTTATTAATTTGCAACCGGTCACCATCGGTGTACCAACCGGTTTGCTATCTTCCATGCCAAAAGTCTTCAACACCTCTTTGACATATTTGGACTGCGTGATAAAGATTCCATCTTTCATCTGCTGGATCTGCAGTCCAATGAAGAACTTAATCTCCCTTATGAGTGACATCTCAAACTCTTTCTTCATCTCGTCAGCAAACTCATGACTCATCTTGTCATCTCCTTCAAAGATAATGTCATCAACAAAAACCTCACAGATCAGGATCTGATCTCCTTCAGACTTCAAGTAGATATTGCTATCTTCACTTGTTCTCTCAAATCCAATCTTCACAAGATGGGAATGTAAGCAATCATACCATGCCCTAGGTGTTTGCTTTAAACCATATAAGGCTTTACATAGCCTGCACACCATATCACTGTCTTCAGATAGGGAAAACCCATCTAGTTGCTCTATATATACCTCCTCATCAAGTACACCATTTATGAATGCAGATTTTACATCCATTTGATATACTTTGAACTTTTAAAATGTGCATATGCAAGAAGCATACAAACTCCTTCCAATCTAGCTATAGGAGCAAAGGTTTCTCCATAGTCTTCTCCTTCTTCTTGAGCATATCTTTTGCACACCAATCTAGTTTTATTCCAAATCATTGTGCCATCCTCATTCAACTTGTTTCTGAACACCCATTTGGTGCCAATGACATTTTTATGCTCTGGTCTGGGTACCAAGGACCATGTACCATTTTTCTCTATCTGATCAAGTTCCTATTCCATTGCCTTGATCCAGTCTTCATCTTTATGAGCCTCTTTGAATGATTTAGGCTCAAATTCAGAGATCATACATGAGTTTTTTCTAATCTTTCTTCTTGCAAGGATTCCTACATCCTTATCTCCTATGATTTTCTTGGGATCATGATTCAGCTTGACATACCGAGGAATGGTCTTAACAGGTTCTTCTTGCTTTTCCTCTTCATCCTCATCTTCATCAATATCAGCATTCACCGGTTTAGGAACACTATTACTGGTACTTGGTTGACTAACAACCGATTCCCAGAAGGTTGCAACCAATTCATTTACAGCTTGCTCACTATCGGTTTCCTCAGTTTTCTCAGAGGATTCATCAACTCTTAAATTGATACTTTCCATAATTCTCTGAGTCCTATTGTTGTAACACTTGAAAGCTTTACTCTTGGTGGAATATCCTAGAAATATTTCCTCATCACCTTTTGCATCAAATTTTCTCTGGTGTTCACATCTTGATGTAGCATTTGCTACCAAACACTCTAAAGTAGCTAACCATAGGTGTCTTACCAGTCTAGTACTCATAAGGAGTTTTATCCTTACCTTTCTTGATGAGTACCCAGTTCATTGTGTAGACTGCAGTGCTCACTGCTTCTCTCCAAAAGGTGTGAGCTACCTTTCCCTAAATCAACATGGTTCTAGCTGCTTCAACCATAGTTCGGTTCTCCTTTTTGCTAGGCCATTCTGCTATGGATTTCGGGGGGCAAACAACTGTCTCTTGATGCCAAATTCTTCACAATACTTGTTGAATTCACTAGAAGTGAATTGCCCTCCTTGATCAATTTTGAGACACCTGATCCTTTTACTGCTTTCCTTTTCCACTAATGCTCTGAAAGATTTGAATTTACCAAAAGCTTCAGATTGGTCTTTCAAGAATGTGACCCACATCATTCTTGAGGAGTCATTAGTGAGAATCATGAAGTACCTATCAGCCTGCACACTTCTAGTTTTCATAGGACCACATAAATCAGTATGCACAAGATCAAGAAAGTTGTCAGTAGTGAAAGATTTACCTTTAAAGGTCGAGGAAGACATTTTCCCCAATTGACACTCTCTACACAAGGTATTATCCGGTTTGCTTAGCACTGACAACTCTCTAACTGCCTTGATCTTACTAGCCTTCACAATGTTATCAAAGTTTACATGATAGAGTCTCCTATGCCATATCCAACTATCACCAAGCTTAGCGATAAGACATGTACTTATATTAGCATTCAGATGAAATAGGTTACCTTTGGTCTGCATGTCGGTGGCCACCAATTTACCATCTTTTCCTTTGATTCTGCAAACTCCATTCTTGAATTCCAGAGTGAGGCCACTATCATTTAGCTGGGCAACACTTAGAAGATTGTGTCTGAGACCATCAACCCAATACACATTGTCAGCACTGCTCTTTCCAATCAGAGAGATGGACCCTCTGCCTTTGACCATGGATGGTGCATCATTGCCAAAGCGAACCACACCACCATCATACTCCTCCAAGGATAGAAACTTGCTTCGGTCACCAGTCATATGGTGAGAATAGCCACTGTCAATGATCCACTCATTTGAATTATCAAACCAGGAGATAAGAGCCTTCTTGTCTGCCACATCTTCCTTTACAACAACAAACACAAAGTCTTCATTCTCTTCATCTTCTGATTCCTCATCTGTGACACCTTCATCAATTGCCACAAAATAATTTCTCCGGTTTCCTCCTTTGAATTTCCTGAACCTTTCTATTTTGTCCTTTTTATCACCATTAGGACAATTTATAGCAATATGTCCTATCCAGTTACAAGAAAAACATTTCAAAGGTAGCTTACCTTTGTATTCATCGGTTCCTTTAGGAAGCTTCCTAGCAAGGAGAGCTTCAAATGCCATCAGAATCTCCTCATCATTGATTTCTCTACTCTGTCTAGGTTCCCCACTAGTGCTAGCCTCTTTTCCTTTTATGGATGGTATAGCAGAGGCTTTAAATGCTGATTCAGTCTTTTGAACACTGCCATCAAAACTATCTAGCTCATATGCTGTTAACTTGGCTATGATGGAGTCCAAGGATACTTTAGACTTGTCTATTGATCTCAACTCCTGAATAGTAGCAACCCTTATTGCATAGACCAGCAACAGGGATCTCAGGACTTTTCTTACCATAGTGGAATCTTCTATTTTACCACTTGCACTATTGATTTCTCCAACAACCATTTTGATTCTTATTCCATACTGCTGTATGGTCTCTCCTTCAACCATCTGCATATCTTCAAACTTCCCTCTCAGGCTTTCTTCCTTAGCCTATTTTACATGTTCATCACCACCATAGATATTTTCAAGAGCATCCCATACCTCTTTGGGATTTGCCTTGTCCTGAACACCAATAAACTCAATGTCAGATAGACTATTGATGAGGGCTTCCATGACTTCCCCATTTTCATGTATTTCTCTCTTTTGGTCATCAGTGAGAGTACCAGTAGGGACAACATATACATTCTCAACATAACTCCAGTGTTGAACACCCATTCTTATGATGAATATCTTCATCCTATCTTTCCATATACTGAAATTTTCCTTGTTAAACTTTGGACCTTCCCTCTTCACCATTTGACTAGGATCTTTACCTCAAGTGGTTAAGCTTACACCATAGAGGACCTGGAGTGCTCTGATACCAATTGATAACTCAATGATGAACCACTAGTATCAAACCGGTACTGAGTGGGGGGGGTGAATCGGTACAAGCACAAATACAGTCCAAAACTGGTTTGACAACAAATACTCCAAGTGATTGGGAAATAGGGATACTGGTTAAAACAAAGTGCAACCGGTAACGCCCAGAATAGCTCAAAAAATCATAAACCGGTCACTCACTAAGATTTCCTCTTAGCTCAATACTATAGTACCATTACACTCTCATGCATGAACAGGTAAATTAACATAAGAACTTCATAATAGTAAGTTCAATATGTTTTATAGACGGGCATAAAACATAGAACCATCATATGCTCAAAAGGTAATAACAAAGTACCACAAGATAAAAGAATTACACATGACACACATATTTTTCATGTGGAAACCCAACTGGGAAAAGCCACGGTGGGGATGATTACCCACAAGTTGCTTTTGAACTCTTTTGAAGTCCGCTCTATTAGGAGCCTTGTCCGATTAAAGACATTACAATAGGTTCTGCTAGGAACCAATCCTGTTAGGGATCACCCAGTTAAAGGATGGCTATAATACCCGGTTAAGGGTTAAACTTGGTTAGGGTTACCTTGTTAGAGGATTTCAAGAACTCAATAGCTAAAGGATCTCCAGAGCTCTATAGCTTCTCAGAACTCATTAACCTCGAGTTACCCTGTTAAGGGATTTGAATCAAGCTGGTTAAGACTACCTTGTTAACGGATTTTGCATCAATCCCAGTTAGGGCTACCCTATTAAGGGATTTCACAACTATTGAAGTGGTTAAAGATCAATAGGAATTACAATGATTTGGTAACAGCACTCAATGCTAATGCAGGTCCATTTTGGCTCCTCTTCTCCTTCTGCTCATTCACTTTGCAGGTATCTCTTCTCTCCTTTGGTCTGGAAAGTATCACGTATCACTTCCCTTGGATACACACTCACAACTTTTGCCAACAACTTTAGAAGGAAACACAACATCGACCTTATAGGAAACAGATAGGTCGGTAGCAAAAAAAGCTAAACCCTAAACCTGTTAGGTTAAGCAATTCAAGTGGTTCAATCCTAACCGTTGAATCATACTGCATTAAATGCAACAATCTTGAATCGATCTCAAGACACTCTCCATATCCATTATCCACCGATTTCATGGTGGCTGATAACCCATCATATGTTATCACCGTTTGACAAACTTTGCACGTTCCTGAGGTAGATAGGAATAGTCTTCCTCATGCAAGATCCTTCACGCGCACAGAGCTTACATGGCAACATGATCTGTTCTCCATTATACTGCTAACTCATCACACAAAGAACACTGATTGAGTGACACACGCTTGAGGTACTCCAACCGAAAATCCTGAAGTGGAAACTACCTACCAACCGGTAGTCACACAATGCTTCCATGTGCTGGTTCCCATAACTACATGTGGGTTCATCTTGAACAAAATATGCTACTTCAGTTTGGCATATAAACCGGTTCATACATATGTGGGTTCTCTCTTATCACCTATCACTCGCCTATCACATGTACCGATTCACATTATGTCACATATTGACATCAATGACAATCATACAATGTCATTACATCTTCATGTCGGTTCACATAATGCCAACAAAGGTTACCTTGTTAGAGGATTTCAAGAACTCGATGGCTTTGAGTCACCCTGTTAAAGGATTTATAGCAAGCCAGTTAAAGCTACCCTGTTAAGGGATTTTTGAATTGTTGAGGTGGTTAGAGATCAACAGGTATTACATTGATCTGGTAATAGCACTCAATGCCAATGCAGATCCACTTTAGCTCCTCTTCACCTTCTGCACTTACACTTTGTAGGTATCACTTCTCTCCTCTGTTTTGGCAAGAATCATGTATCTCTTCTCTTGGATACACACACACAACTTTTGCCAACAACCACAAAAAGAAACACAACATCGACCTTATAGGAAAATAGATAGGTCAGTAGTGTAAACCCTAAACCCTAAACTTGGTAGGTTAAGGAATTCAAACGGTTCCATCCTGACCATTGAGCACATTGCATTAAATGCAATAGTCTTGATCCAATCTCAAGATGTTCTCCATCATTCATTTTCCACCGATTTCATGGCAGCTAACCCATCACGTGTTATCACTATTTACAGGCTTAGCACATTCTCGAGGTAGATGGGAACAATCTCCTTCATGCAAGATCCTTCACGTGCACAAGGCTGACATGGAAACATGATCCGTTCTTCGTTACAATGCTAATTCATCACACAAAGTCACCAGTTGAGCCACACAGGCTTGAAGCACTTAAACTGGAAACCCTGAAGATGAGACTACCAACCGGTAGTCATACAAAGCTTTCATGTGCTGGTTCACATAACCATATGCTAGTTCACCTTGAACAAACACACCGCTTCACTTTGGCACAAATGCCGGTTCTCTTCTCTTCATCATGTTGACATAAATGACAACACACAATGTTATTATGTCTTCATACCGGTTCACATAATGCCAACAATCTCCCCCTTTGGCATTGATGGCAATATACAAAGATATCTCTCTGCTTCACATCTTCTCCCCTAATTTCTGCAGATATCTTCTTCGCTTCACATCTTCTCACCCTTTGACAACAATGCAAAAGTAGAGGCACAAGCTTCCCTGTTCCATTATGCTGCTCCCCCTGAGGATTAGCATCCTTCAACACATCAATCCAAACAAATTTTGACTATGCAATACCGAAATGATGTGGAGCATATGCTTTTAGTTTACCTCCTGAAGGGGCAACACCCCTAATTCACCTCTTAAGTACATAAATGTAGCCTTTTGGAGAGGTTTGGTGAATATGTCTGCTAACTGCTCCTTACTGGAAACATGTTCCAGTGCAATCTCTTTGTTCTGAACCTTTTCCCTCAAGAAATGATACTTAAGCTCAAAGTGCTTGGTTCTAGAATGTAAAACCGGATTCTTGGAGATGTTAATTGCACTAGTATTGTCATAAAATATACTTATTGGTTCAAATACAAGAACTTTGAAGCCATTTAATACATGCTTCATCCAAATTGTCTGAGTGCAATTCATGAAAGCTGCAACATACTCTGCTTCCATTGTAGACTGAGAGATACAACTCTGCTTCTTACTCATCCATGAGACTAGTCTACCACCGAGAAAGAGTGCACCACTGGTTGTGCTTTTCCGATCATCTACATTACCTGCCCAATCAGCATCCGTGTATACTTTCAAGTTGAAATCCTTGCTATATGGATACCACAATCCATAATCAATAGTTCCCTTCAGATACCTAAGAATCCGCTTGACTGCAACCAAGTGGGATTCTCTTGGGCTTTTCTGGAGCCTTTTAGTAATGCCAACTGCATGTGCAATATCTAGCCTGCTATGCACTACATAATGCAACTTACCAATCATTGATCGATATTCCTTCTCATCAACCAATGCTGAGTCATCCTATTTGGATAGTTTGCAACTAGTCACCATCGGTGTACCAACTAGTTTGCTATCTTCCATGCCAAAGGTCTTCAACACCTCTTTGACATACTTGGACTAAGTGATAAAGATTCCATCTTTCATCTACTGGATCTGCATTCCAATGAAGAACTTAATCTTCCCTATAAGTGACATCTCAAACTCTTTCTTCATCTCATCTGCAAACTCATGACTCATCTTGTCATCTCCACCAAAGATAATGTCATCAATAAATACCTCACAGATCAGGATCTGATCTCCTTTAGACTTCAAGTAGATATTGCTATCTTCACTTGTTCTCTCAAATCCAATCTTCACAAGACGGGAATGCAGGTGTTCATACCATGCTCTAAGTGTCTTCTTTAGACCATATAGGGCTTTATGTAGCCTACACACCATGTCACTATCTTCAGATAGGGCAAAACCCATCTGGTTGCTCTATGTACACCTCCTCTTCAAGTACGCCATTTAGGAATGTAGATTTTACATCATTTGATATACTTTGAAAACTTTAAAAGCTGCATATGCAAGAAGCATACAAACTCCTTCCAATCTGGCTATAGGAGAAAAGGTTTCTCCATAGTCTTCTCCTTCTTCTTGGGCATATCCTTTGCACACCAGTCTAGCTTTGTTCCTAATCACTGTGCCATCCTCATTCAACTTATTTCTGAAAACCCATTTGGTACCAATGACATTTTTACGCTCCAGTCTGGGTACCAAAGACCATGTACCATTTTTCTCTATCTGGTCAAGTTCCTCTTCCATTGCCTTGATCCAGTCTTCATCTTTATGTGCCTCTTTGAATGATTTAGGCTCAAATTCAGAGATCATACATGAGTTTTCTCTAACCTTTCTTGTAAAGATTCCTGCATCCTTATCTCATATGATCTACTTAGGATCATGATTCAGCTTGACATACCAAGGAATGGTCTTGATAGATTCCTCTTGCTTTTCTTCTTCATCCTCATCTCCATCAGTATCAGCATCTACATCTACCAGTGTAGGAACTCTATTACTGGTACTCGGTTGACTGACAACTGGTTCCTAGAAGGTTACAACCAGTTCATTTACCGCTTGCTCATTGCTGGTTTCCTCAGTTTTCTCAGAGGTTTCATCAACTCTTACATTGATGCTTTCCATAATTCTTTGAGTCCTATTATTGAAACACTTGAGAGCTTTGCTCTTGGTGGAATATCCTGAGAATATTTCCTCATCACATTTCGCATCAAATTTGCTCTGGTGTTTGCTCCTCTTGATGTAATATTTGTTACCAATCACTCTAAAGTAGCTAAACAGAGGTGTCTTACCGGTCCAATACTCATAAGGAGTTTTATCCTTACCTTTCTTGATGAGTACATGGTTCATTGTGTAGATTGCAGTGCTCACTACTTCTCTCCAAAAGGTGTGGGCTAGCTTTCCTTGAATCAACATATCTCTAGCTGCTTCAACCATAGTCCAGTTATTCCTCTCTACTAGGCCATTCTGCTGTGGAGTCCAAGGGGTAGACAGTTGTCTCTTGATGCCATGTTCTTCACAGTACTTGTTGAATTCACCGAAAGTGAATTCCCCTCCTTGATCAGTTCTCAGGCACTTGATTCTTTTATCACTTTCCTTCTCTACTAATGCTCTGAAAGCTTTGAACTTTATAAAAGCTTCAGACTTATCTTTCAAGAATGTGACCCACATCATTCTTGACCAGTCATCAGTGAGAATCATGAAGTACCCATCACCCTACATAGTCCTAGTTTTCATGGGACCACACAAATCAGTATGCACAAGATCAAGCAAATTGTCAGCAGTGAAAGGTTTACCTTTAAAGGTTGAGGAAGACATTTTCCCCAATTGACACTCTCTATACAAGGTATTATCCAATTTGCTTAGCACTGACAACCCTCTAACTGCCTTGATCTTACTAGCCTTCACAATGTTATCAAAGTTTACATGATAGAGTCTCCTATGCCATATCCAGCTATCATCAAATTTAGCCATAAGACATGTACTTATATTTGCATTCAACTAAAATAGGTTACCTTTGGTCTACATGCTGGTGGCCACCAATTCACCATTCTTTCCTTTGATTCTGCACACTCCATTCTTGAATTCTAGAGTGAGACCACTGTCATTCAGCTGTGCAACACTCAGAAGGTTGTGTCTAAGACCATCAACCCAATACACATTGTCAGCACTTTTAGAGACATGGACCCTCTTCCTTTGACCATGTATGGTGCATCATTACTAAAGTGAACCACACCACCATCATACTCTTCCAAGGATAGAAACTTGCTCCAGTCACCAGTCATATGGTGAGAACAACCAATGTCAATAATCTACTCATTGGAATTATCAAACTAGGAGACAAGAACCTTCTTGTCTAACACATCTTCCTTGACAGCGACAAACACAATATCTTCATTTTCTTCATCTTTTGATTCTTCATCTATGACACCTTCATCAACTGCCACAAAACAATTTCTTCGGTTTCCTCCTTTGAATTTCTTGAACCTTTCCGGTTTGTCCTTGTTGTCGCTATTAGGACAATTTACAGCAATATGTCCTATCCGGTTACAAAAAAAGCATTTCAAAGGGAGCTTACCTCTATATTTTCCGGTTCCCTTAGGAAGTTTCCTAGCAAGAAGAGCTTCAAATGCCATCAGAATCTCCTCATCATCCATTTCTCTGCTCTATCTTGGTTCACCACTAGTGCTAGCTTCTTTTCCTTTTCTGTATGGTACAACAGAAGCTTTAAAAGCTGATTTAGTCTTTTGAACACTGCCATCAAAACTATTTAGCTCATAGGCTGTCAACTTTGCAATGATGGAGTCTAGGGATACCTTAGTCTTGTCTATTGATCTCAACTCCTTAATAGTAGCAACCCTTATTGCATAGACCAGTAACAAGGATCTCAGGACTTTGCTTACCACAGTGGAATCTTCCATTTTACCACATGCACCCTTGATATTTCCAACAACGGTTTTGATTCTTATTCCATACTATTGAATGGTCTCACCTTCAACCATTCACATGTCTTCAAACTTCCCTCTAAGGCTTTCTTCCTTATCTTGTTTTACATGCTCATCACCACCATAGATATTTTCAAGAGTATCCCATACCTCTTTGGGATTTACATTATCTTGGACATCAATAAACTCAATGTCAGATAAACTACTAATTAGGGCTTCCATGACTTGCCCATTCTCCTGCATCTCTCTCTTTTGGTCATCGGTGGGAGTACCAGTAGGAGCAACATAGGCATTCTCAACATAGCTCCAATGTTGAGCATCCATGCTTCTAATGTATATCTTCATTATGTCTTTCCATATACTGAAAATTTTCTCTATTAAACTTTGGACCTTCCCTCTTCATCATTAGACTAGGATCTTTACCTCAAGTGGTTAAGATTATAACATAGAGGGCCAGGAGGATGCTTTGATACCAATTGATAACACAATGATGAACGGATAGTACCCAACCAGTACTGAGAGGGGGGGGGGGGGTGTGAATCAATACAGATAAAAACACAATCTTAAATTGGTTTGTCAGCAGACACTGTGCATTGATAGACAAACAATAGCACCGGTCTTTAAACAGAGTACAACCAGAAAAATCCAGGATAATTGAGACAAGCATAAACCAGTTGACACTTATCTTCTCATACAATCTAACACTTCATTTCCATTTCACCTTAGTGCATGAACAGGTAATCTACCTGTGTAGGAGAAAAAGTGAAACTAAGCAAACATGGCCTAATCTCACTTTCAATCACACATTTGTGGAATACGAAAGAGCCTAGAGGTATGACACAATTGGCTACTTCTTTTTGTGGAAGAGAGAGCCATGGCCTACCTATTAGGATTTCTTTGTTGTAATTGAAAGATAAAATGATGCAAGTTCAATCCCTAACCCCAAAGTGCAAGTATGAACCAATAACGAGATTACAGAATTGAACTTAAACAATGGAAAGCTGTAAACACAAGGACAAGACAAGAATGTAAATGCATACCCGATGTTAAAATCTGAGTGAAAATGTTCGAGATGGGGGCTCGGGCACCACTGTCCTGATTCTGCCCCTGAAACTGCTACGGAAACTGCTGTTTTGCAACCTAAAAAGCTGTCGGAAATGCTGAAACTGCTGTCTGACAGAGGGACCAGGGCACCCAGTGCCCCTGTCCTAGTCTTTTGCTCTGCAACTTGGTGTGAAATTCTGTCTCGGTCTACTTCCATCGGATCTATAACTTGCGGTGTCATCCGAATCCTGAAATCTGCACTTATATCTGAAAAGGTATGGTGGGCGGCTATATAGGGTTTTGCCTTAGTCAAACCCCCGCTTTGGTGATTTCCACCTCCACGAATAGCCAAGTTGTATTGTAAAAGTAATGTGTGTGCAGACCTTGTGTGTGTGCAAGATCCTAAAATGCAAGTAAGCAAACTAGAGCAACCTAGAAAGTAAACCCTAATTGCTTGTAAATGATAATGTAAATGCTCCAAATCAAGATGCAAAGTGATCTAAAGCATGAATACGAATGATATAATGAGGCTTATGCAAAGACATGAAAACAACATGAAATCATACCCAACCCCAAGGGAGGGGTACAAGCCAATCTTCAGTCGGTGATCCCTTATTGCTCTTCAATGCCTTCAAAGCCCTAAATGGATGAATGCTTGATGGATGGATGTTGAATGTTGTTGAAGTCTTCAAAGATCTACTCTTTCGCTGCATAGAAGGTCCTTGAAACCAAAAATCCTGGTCCTTTCAAATGAAGAAAGAGAGCTCTTATATATGAAACCCTAGGTCTTAATTTCAACTTTTAGCCGACCTAGAGATTGAATCTCCCGCCAATTTCTTGGGGTTAAGATTTATTTTATGATTGTATCGCGCTCCTAAAATTTCAGGAAAAATGTCCGAGACCATGTGCACTCCGGGCGCCATGGTCCCGAGAACTTTTCACCAAATTTTCAGGGCTGTTGGATATGATGATTTTAGAGAGAATCCCAAAGTTACAAGTGATTTCGAGATGTTTTGACCCCCAAAATCAGGCCTTAAAGTTCAAAATAGGACCTAATTAGGGTTTTAGATTAAATGATGTATTGGAGGAATAAAATGGAAAGGGGCACACTTCAACGAAAGAGCTCAACTTTATGATGTGGAAGATGATGAAATAGAACCTTAGACCTAATTAATTTGATTAATTAAGTGCTAAAGGGGAAATGAAATGCAAAATGCAAAATGCGCCAAGGCGGGTGCTAAACTAGGTGTGAAATTGTACCACACTAGCAAGTGCATACAATTTATGACGCTACATTTAGCCCCCACTTTAGCGGTCATATGAACACTATGTGCATAAGCAAGCTAAAGTACAAAAAAGTAAACATTATTTGAAAAAGGATATATCCATAAGTCTGTCGAACGAAGCAACCAGCGGTATCTACAGTACACAATTAGGAACCGCACCCTACAAAACACACATTAGATCACAAAATCACCTAATGCTTACTAAGGAAGGTGATGAAAATTCGAGGGTAGATATATGCCCCCCCTGTTTCGGCTTGCTAATTTTAGTGAGTTGAAACAGGGTATCATGTTTACCACTTCGAATTGTTAAAGAATATTGATGACAAATGCTCACAAGAAGATTTGATATGAGATCAAAAACTAATGGAGAATCATTTGGTAAGAAAGAGGACTAAATCTCAATTCCAACACAACAAAGAGTGTGAGGATTCGAGAGTTCTCTAACACAAGATGAAGGATGTAAATGGAAACAAAATGCAAAGAGAAGAAAAGAAAGGAAAAAAAGCATGAATACACACGTTGGTGATCCATGAGAAGAATAGTGAGAGAGAAAACATGGACTTCTTGCCCCTAGATCTTGTCTAGGTGATCCATGGGAAAGAGGACATGGAAAACTAGCCCCTAGAGTCTGTCTAGGTGATCCATGTAAGGGAGGAGAGTGAGAAAGTCTAGCCTTATGCCGCTAGTTCCACTCAACCTCGTGCATGTGTGTGTAAGGGAGGTTAAAAGAACCTCATAGGAGTCTATGCCTGAGTATGCTACAACCTGTATATGTATAGTATAGAAGCGTGACATCTCGCTCTAAGAGTCTATGCTCTGGTTCTGAGAATAATCACCTTGCATAAAAGAAAAATGGAGACATCTCACTCTAAGAGTCTGTGCTCTGGTTCTGAGAATGACCCATTGCTCAAAAAGTGTAATGTTTATGTCATAAGCAAAGTAGAACAAGGATACCTACCTTCATCACAGAAGAAGATACCCCAAAAATGCAACAATGTCATAGATCCAAGCAAGAGAGTTTTGCACTCTTTAAGCAAGGATAAGATAGTTGAAAAGGGATATCTTGTAGTATGTGTAAAGGAGATCCTTAGAGAAGAAGAGATCTTTGTACAAAAGACACCTATCCCCTAGAGGAATTGTCTTAGACAAATATAACATCTTCTAGAATAAGACAAAGAAGAGAATAAGAATGCAATACTTCCTTCTTTTGCGAGGTGAAAGTGATTCTTAATGAAGGATGACGCTCTTTTTAACCCCATTGGGAGAGT
The DNA here is from genome assembly GCF_030272615.1 of Cryptomeria japonica. Lineage (NCBI taxonomy): Eukaryota > Viridiplantae > Streptophyta > Pinopsida > Cupressales > Cupressaceae > Cryptomeria > Cryptomeria japonica. Next base: position 163,983,407 of record NC_081412.1, on the reverse strand, counting down.
GAATTCATTATGGATGTATTTTACCAAGTGCAAAAGAGGTTGTAGTCAAGGACTTACACCTCTTGTAAGAGAGAATCCTTGAACAAACAACAACAAATGCATACAAGGAATAACATCAAGTAATAAAGTTCACACCATCCACGAAATAGGAAAAAGTGGATCCTTAGATAAAAATAAGGAAAGATCAATGCCTCCCAAGGATAAGGACAATGAGAAGGACTTACACAATCTTCTAGGGAGAGATTTAGACATAAGAAAAATGTACTACATACTCACATGAGTTTATGCAAGCAAGACATTAGTGTATGTAAAATTCTCCTCACAAGAAGTGGGTAGGATAAGAAAGAGAATACACATCTTCTCCCATATCTAGGAAAAGAGGATGCTAAAGAAAAGATGATCAATATTTTCACACTATTACCCCAAAGGGAAATTTTAACCATAAAAAGAAGAGACGTATGAAATCACTCTTGTCCCTATAGGAACAAGAGATAACATAGAAAATTAGGCTATTTTGTTGCTTCAAAAATATGATTGCACTTGAAATTGTACCATCATGAATGACAATGAGCCCCCAGTAAATGAGCTACCAATGTCACATAATGATGAGCAACATAATAGCCATTAATGTTATTTAAAGACATGATAGACTGAATGAGGTATTTGAATATGACATGCTAAATGCTCAACTATAAGTGAGATCAAAAACATGTATAAAACGATAAAAATTGAAGAAGAAAAGTCACAAGAAATCTTAGAAGAGGGATGAGTGTAATTTATTAGAGCCTTATCCCTAGAGGAAAGGACTTTATGATGAATAGGAGATAAAGATTCATAAGTGGATTTAGAAATTTGAGGGGAGTCATAAAGGGATTTGTTCATCGCCAAGATTTCCTTATGAGGGGAATGAGAGTTGATAGAAGTAGAAGATGATTTAGTTGAAGTGAGATCATCATCACTGCTAAATATAGCATTCACATTGAGAGATGGTCTATTAGATGCTTTGGTGGGCTTAGAAAGATTATATCCAAGTCCAAATGAATATTCATGCATGTTATGTTCTAAAGGAACTTTAATTCCTTGTTCATTTGTGCCACAACCATTTCCACTATAGCCACTCTTAGCCAAAATGTGAAAACCACGACCATAAAGGGATGCTAAATCAGAGAGAGATGGTGATGCCCCATAGGTCTCAGTGCCATTTGTATTAGAGGAAGATGTTAAAGAGTTATTTGAATTAGAGGTAGCCACAAAGTTGTTACTGAATTGCTTAGACAAAGTGGGCTTTTCTTTAGTTTCTTCCTTCTCTTTAACTTTAAGCGCTCTAGGAGGAACCCTATACTCACCTACAAAGGTGGGATTGAAATCAAGAGATCCCCAATCGTCTTCTGCAAGAACCTTCTCAAGATCAAAATCCTTTTCATGTGTAGATTCAAGTTGAGAAGAATCTTCTTCAGGAACTTCAGACTCATCCAAAGAATTTTGATTATCAGAGGGTGATGATTCATCCATAGGTATCTTGTTTAACAAGTCATCACTAGAAGAGGAAGGCTTAGAAGAACTCCCTTTGGAAGTAGATGTTTGCAAACAAGCTTGAAAATTAGTATCACCTATCAAGGTATATGTCTTATTGTTATAAATAAATTTAACTTGTCTATGCAATGTAGAGGGGACAACTTGCATACTGTGAATCCAAGGTCTCCCTAATAACAAGTTGTATGTTAGATTTCCCGACATAACATGGATAGGAGTAGGCAAAGTAACAGGTCCCACTATGATGGGTAAGGTGATAATACCTAATGAAGACTTAGCCACATTATCAAAGCCTCGAATGGGACGAGAGTCAGGCTCAATAAGGGATGTATCCACATTCATCTTATGCAATAGATTAATGCTACATACATTAAGGCCAGAGCCATTATCTACTAGTGTTCGTCTTATAGCAGTGTCATTTATGATAACCACAATCATCAAGGGATCATATTGATGTTGAATTTCACTAGTAGGCAATTCATCTTGAGTAAACACAATTTGAGCTTTAGGATTCATCACGGAGTTAACCAAAGACACTATATTACTAGATGTATTAGGTGGAGGAACATTCAAATCTTTCAAGGCATCTTGTAACATTCCATGATGAGCGGAAGAAGTTTGGATCAAATCCCAAAGGGATATCTTAGCAGGGGTAGCTTTAAGTTGTTCTATGAGATCATAGTCCTTACTGAGAACTTGTGAAATATGTGGAGCTTGCAGAAGTATTGGTTGAGAAGGAGGAAGTGAAGTTGGGCTAACTGGAGGAGGATTAGGTTGCCTATTGTTTCTAGTATGATAAGTATGGGCAACCGCATGATAACTCTCTCTAGTTAACTGCTTAGCATACTCATAAGGGCTCTTAGAAGAATAACCTCCTTGCACAGTAATAATAGGTTTCTTAGGAGTGAAAAAAGAATCATTAGCATAACCACCATGAACCACTAAGATAGGCTTATTTAAAGGTTGAGAATTTTGAGAAGGACAAGCACCTTGGACAGTGAAGAGAGGTTTGTTAGGTGTTTCATTCACATGTATCAAATTGATTGAGGATGGTTTAGAGGAATGAACAAAAGTGTTGGAAGAATTATTGATAGTCTTCTCTTGCACTAAAATCTTATCACGGGTTAAATCAATTTTAGGAGAGAGACAAGGGGTAGGCATTGATGTTCTAGTAGGAAAAGTAATACTAGGAAAGGTCATATCATCCTCTATCATGAAAGGATCTACATGGGGAATAAACTCTCTAGGAGAAGGATCAACATTACTCTCTAAAGTGTCACTTTTGAGAGGGAGATATTTGAAAGAGATGTTAACCATCTTGCTTTGAACTAGGGTATCCTTATGAGTAGAACCAAGTTGAGGAGAGGGAGATGCTTTATTTTTAAAGGGAGAATAATTGAGATTCAAGGAAGGTGAGAAACTATCAAGGGAGTTTTCAATCTTGATTTCATCCCCCTTGGCTAGGGTTCTCTCATGGGATAGAGAATAATCTACACCTTCTTCTAATTGTTCATCCCAAATAGTGAGGTTGTTGAAAGGAATGTTTGAAGTATTGTCAATTTCGGGAGAGGAGATAACATTGTTTATTAATTCCTCATCCTTAGGAGGGAGAGCATCAATAGATGTGTTAAACTCATCCTCTTTCCTCAAAATATGTTCAATATGATCTTTAGGGGAGAGAGAATTAAGGAAATTGCTTATTATTTCATCTTCTTTCTCTAAGGGATGCTTATGGGTAAGACAAACTTTAGGAGAAGGGTAAGAATTTATCATTAATTCATCATCTCTAGTGGGAATTTTGTTGGAAAAGGAAATGCCATCACTAGGAAATGTAGGGATAATGTCATCTTCTTGCACAAAAGGATCCTCATGAAGGGAGTGTTTTTTAGGAGGAACATGAACATATTTCTCCAAAGATTCATGCTTAGGAAGGAGATCTTTGAAAGAAGTGTTCATAACCTCTTGTTGCACTAACATGCCCCCATTGGAAGGACCAACTTTAGGAGAAAATAAGTCAATGTCCATCAATACCTTTTCACTTAGAGAGGCATCCTATAGGGAAGGTGAAGTAACATTAAGAAAGGTGTTTATGATATCATTCTCTTCCTTTAGGATAGCTAAATAGGAAGGGCACATTTTAGGAGAATTGTCAAGATCACTCTTAAAGTCTTCATCCTTAGATCATGGGAGAGTCTCAAAGGGATTGGTGACAACTCTTTTAGGCACTAAAACATTGTTATAGATGGGGGGAATTTCTTTAGGAGGAGGAAAAATTGAAACAAGGGAAGCTAACCCACTATCACATCTATGAAATGAATGCATCATGATAACAATCTTCCTCTTTCAAATGATAACACATGCAAAATAAAAGGAAATGTTTAATTTTAACCAATGCAAGCACTTAGAATGTAGATTTAGAAAATGAAGTTTATGATTCAAATGAGTTCCTAAATCAGATTTGAAATTATTGATCCCAATTAAGCTATCCACAAGTTCAACTTTAGTGTTTTAGCAAAAATTTCCTCTAAATTTTTGAATCTTACAAGAAATTAAGACTTGTAAATACAAATTTGAATTTGAAATAGCATAAACACTCAAATTTGAAAACATAAATCAGAATTAGAGAAGATTGGAGTTCACATTAGGTTCACCAAAATGTGTAGGAGAAAAAGTGAAACTAAGCAAACATGCCCTAATCTCACTTTCAATCACACATTTGTGGAATACGAAAGAGCCTAGAGGTATGACACAATTGGCTACTTCCTTTTGTGGAAGAGAGAGCCACGGGCTACCTATTAGGATTTCTATTCTTTTGTTGTAATTGAAAGATAACATGATGCAAGTTCAATCCCTAACCCCAAAGTGCAAGTATGAACCAATAACGAGATTACAGAATTGAACTTAAACAATGGAAAGCTGTAAACACAAGGACAAGACAAGAATGTAAATGCATACCCAGTGTTAAAATCTGAGTGAAAATGTTCGGGATGGGGGCGCGGGTGCCACTGTTCTGATTCTGCCCCTGAAACTGCTCCGGAAATTGCTATTTTGCAACCTGAAAAGCGGTCGAAAATGTTGAAACTTCTGTCTGACAGAGGGACTAGGGTGCCTAGCACCCCTGTCCTGGTCTTTTGCTCTGCAACTTGGTGTGAAATTCTATCTCAGTCTGCTTCCATCAGATCTGTAACTTGCAGCGTCGTCCGAATCCTGAAATCTGCACTTATATCTGAAAACGTATGGTGGGCGGCTATATAGGGTTTTGCCTTAGTCAAACCCCCGCTTTGGTGATTTCCACCTCCACGAATAGCCAATTTGTATTGTAAAAGTAATGTGTGTGCAGACCTTGTGTGTGTGCAAGATCCTAAAATGCAAGTAAGCAAACTAGAGCAACCTAGAAAGTAAACCCTAATTGCTTGTAAATGATAATGTAAATGCTCCAAATCAAGATGCAAAGTGATCTAAAGCATGAATACAAATGATATAATGAGGCTTATGCAAAGACATGAAAACAACATGAAATCATACCCAACCCCAAGGGAGGGGTACAAGCCAATCTTCAGTCGGTGATCCCTTATTGCTCTTCGATGCCTTCAAAGCCCTAAATGGATGAATGCTTGATGGATGGATGTTGAATGTTGTTGAAGTCTTCAAAGATCTGCTCTTTCACTGCATAGAAGGTCCTTGAAACCAAAAATCCTGGTCCTTTCAAATGAAGAAAGAGAGCTCTTATATATGAAACCCTAGGTCTAAATTTCAACTTTTAGCCGACCTAGAGATTGAATCTCTCGCCAATTTCTTGGGGTTAAGATTTATTTTATGATTGGATCACACTCCTAAAATTTCAGGAGAAATGTCCAGGACCATGTGCACTCCGGGTGCCATGGTCCCGACAACTTTTCACCAAATTTTCAGGGCTGTTAGATATGATGATTTTAGAGAGAATCCCGAAGTTACAAGTGATTTCGAGATGTTTTGACCCTCGAAATCAGGCCTTAAAGTTCAAAATAGGACCTAATTAGGGTTTTAGATTAAATGATGTATTGGAGGAATAAAATGGAAAGGGGCACACTTCAACGAAAGAGCCCAACTTTATGATGTGGAAGATGATGAAATAGAACCTTAGACCTAATTAATTTGATTAATTAAGTGCTAAAGGGGAAATGGAAAGCAAAATGCAAAATGCGCCAAGGTGGGTGCTAAACTAGGTGTGAAATTGTACCACCCTAGCAAGTGCATACAATTTACGACGCTACACTACCATCAAAGATATACGTATAACAACTAGATCAACATGATTGACCGCTTAACAGAAAACAACATAGCATCACATGAAGAAGACATCACATATGACACACATATTTTTCATGTGGAAACCCAATTGGGAATAACCACGGTGGGGATGAATACCCACAAGCTTGTTATTGAACTCTTTAGAAGTCCACTCTGTCAGGAGCCTTGTTCGGTTAAAGACTGATACAATAGGTTCTGTTAGGAATCGATCCTGTTAGGGATCACCCGGTTAAGGGATAGCTAGAATACCTGGTTAAGGGTTAAACCCTGTTAAAGGTTACCTTGTTAGAGGATTTCAAGAACTCAATGGTTTTGAGTCACCCTGTTAAAGGATTTATAGCAAGCCGGTTAAAGCTACCCTGTTAAGGGATTTTCCAACTATTGAGGTGGTTAGAGATCAACAGGTATTACAATGATTTGGTAGCAACACTCAATGCCAATGCAAATCCACTTTAGCTCCTCTTCAACTTCTGCACTTACACTCTACAGGTATCACTTCTCTCCTCTGGTCTGACAAGAATCATGTCTCTCTTCTCTTGGATACACACAAAAATTTTGCCAACAACCTTAGAAAGAAACACAACATCAACCTTATAGGAAAACAAATAGGTCGGTAGCATAAACCCAAAACCCTAAACTTGTTAGGTTAAGGAATTCAAACGGTTCCATCTTGACCATTGAGCACATTGTATTAAATGCAATAGTCTTGATCCAATCTCAAGACGTTCTCCATCATTTGTTTTCCACCGATTTCATGGTGGCTGATAACCCATCACGCGTTATCACCATTTACAAGATTCACACATTCCCGAGGTAGATGGGAACAATCTCCTTCATGCAAGATCCTTCACGCGCACAAGGTTGGTGTGGCAACACGATCCATTCTTTGTTACAATGCTAATTCATCACACAAAGTCACCGGTTGAGCCACACAGGCTTGAAGCACTTAAACCGGAAACCCTGAAGTTGAGACTACTAACTGGTAGTCATACGAAGCTTCCATGTGCCAGTTCCCATAACCATATGTCGGTTCACCTTGAACAAACACACCGCTTCACTTTGGCACAAATGCCGGTTCACAGTGTTATACCGATTCTCTTCTCTTCATCATATTGACATAAATGACAACACACAATGTCATGATGTCCTCATACCAGTTCACATAATGCCAACAAAAGCGTGTAGAGGTTGCCTTGACTACAAAACTAGAAATGAAAGTTGGATCACTACTATATGTTTCAATGGATGGAGATTAACAATTGGAATCAGATACAAGGTGACACAAAATGTCAGGAGTCACATGAAGGTGCTCTAGTAGTGATAGTGGACCGATACAAGGAACTAGTATGTGCAAGATTTTACCTGCATGAATGCTAATAGGTACTTGTAGATTATGTAAGACAATGAGGTTGGAGATCATTGCATTAGCCCCAGTAGCATGGAATGTGGGGTTTATGTCTCAGGTGGTATTGGAAAAGACCTGAATGACATATGTTGGCCCAGAGGTTGATCATGTAGGCATGCATATTTTTGGGCAAACCGGTTTAATTTATGGCATGGTGATGTCATTGTATGGCATTATGTGGATGCAGGATCATCTCATAGGCTGTGGTGGATATGATGGAGATAAAGATCATCAGATGATCACATACGCACAACTAAACCAGTATATGGAGGTGACTAGAATCATGGTATTAGACCTGACCAGAAATGAGAACCTGAGATGTATGACTCAGAGGGAATTCAAGTGCTCATAATCCAGAGTCGGCATGCTTGAACTTGTAAGGATATTGATTGCCCAAACTGCAGGTGATGGAAATTGTAGTAGGTATACCCAGGATAATTTCATGGTTATGGGTATTTGCCTATCATTTGGTTGGTTGTATTCATAGTACAATCACATTTGATTCTAAAGAAATTTGGGATCAAATGGGGGTGATGCAGGTTGGCTGGTAGGTGAGTAGTATTCACTGACACATTCTTCTATAGTTGAGTGTTTTAACAAATGTTATCAAATTTGCATACTCAATTGGTGTCAGTTGATGGTTGAGTCCTCCATCTCAAGTGTTGTGACTTGAGAAATTGTAACAAGTGGTATCAAAGGAGGAGATGCATCCAATGAAGATAAAAGGGGAGAAAGAATTTTGTTAGTGACCGGTATATACAAGGAGGAATGATATCCTGACACTTCCCTTTGCCATTGTTGTCAAAGGGGGAGAAAGATTTTGTAGTATACTACATACTACATGAGTGAGAATCCATTGGATGATACAAATGGGGAGAGACATTATGTAGTATGTCGCATACTACATGAGTTGACATCAATGCCAAAGGGAGAGATTGTTGGCATTGGGTTGTCATTGATGTCAACCGGTATGAGAGATGTATGTGCAACACTATCATGAATTAGTACACAATGAGATATCTTTGATATCACCTTGTGTTGCATAACACCGGTAAGGTAAAGAAGAGAATGTCATTCAAAGTAATGACGACTGGTGTCACCAGTACACAAGTTAGTGTCTGACTTGTGTGAATGAAATGGTAAGGTTACCGGTACCAAAATTGTATATCACTAGTAAGGTGAGTATGTCAACTGGCAAGTGAAGTGTTGACAATGGGCAAGGTGCTTGAGTTGTTGTTTGTGATGAAGAGGAAGAATATTACCTTAATCACATCAACACTAGAGGAGAAGAATGAATAGGTCACTGGCATGTTGTGAGTTTACAAAATAGCAAGACTCCCACTGGATGAAGATATAGAAACCATATGAAGGGATGACTGACAGTGAATGTACCCACACTGGATCACATGTACATGTTTGAAGATGTGCTACACAAATAGGGAAGTCACATGAGTTCATTGCAGGATACTGATAACAAGGTGTCACTCCACCAGTATGTGGAGCTTATCTCCTATTATGCATAATGTGCATCACAATTCCATGACATAAGGTAGATGAGGCAAAGGCAAGTGTTTGAAGGCTCACACCTAATCTACTGGTGAATCAAAGGAATGAATCTAGTGCATGAAATCAAGGTTATGCACTGGACCAATAGAAAAGGCATGTTGGGATGCCAGAACAGATGAAGTTTGGTGACTTTATCACCCTGACAAATTGGCAGAGGTGTTATTCAAGATGATGAAGAAGGAGGAAAAGTGGTGCAGCTAAAAATAGTGAATGAAACTGACATGCAAATGCCTTAGTTGGAAACCACTAAAGGATGATGACATGTTGTCATCGGGATGGCTACTGATAAGCATGAGAACTGGTAAGGAAGTGAATCTATGTGATGAGAATGAGCATGCTATTGGTAGACATGTTTGGTGACTAGTTGAGAAGTTCCACCGGTAGTTCAACAAAAGAGAAGACATGAAGAATAATCGGTACAGTGTAAGATACCAGCAGGGTTAGTAAATTGGCAGATAAGAAGAACCGGTAAAGTGTTTGGTCGGTGATCCTATCTGGACCGACATGAAGATCCAAGCTAGCAGTTGGTCTATGTGGATGCCACGTAGAGATGATGTGGCAAGCTGGTAGAGGTCGATGAAGTGCCATGTAGGGATAGGTGTTTCTACAAGTGTGCATTTAATGTGGATCCCATGATTTGTGGATTGAATTAGAGGAGTGTGGCTTGAGAAAGAACGAACGACAGAGAAAAATTAGGGAGTTGTTGGTGCTTGGATCGAAGCAAGGAAATCAGATTATGAGAAGACCTCGAGAAGGAAATAGTAGAGATATTAATGGCATTTTGACAAATGCAGGTCAAGATATAGGGTCGTGTTTTCTATATTTGGAAAACATGTATTTGAAGGCACGAAAATGGCGGTGATGTGCAGATAGCTGTCTAAGTGATCAAATCAGATAAGATCTAATTGGATTTGGTTTACCTCAAGGTTGATGAGGAAAACCTAACCACCCATGTTTTTGAATTGGCTTTTGGCAGGAAAACTTGGTTATAAGTAAGGAAGCCAAAATCATTGAAGAGTGTTACTGAATAGAAGAAGATAGGGCTGTTGCGAAGTGATTGTGTGTTGCATGAGAGAGTTAGATCAATCAGAGTGAAAATAGAAGAAGAGAATAGTGAATGAGTGAGTGAAGGTTAAACCAATGATAGGGTTTAACAGAGGGTTAATCGGTATGGTTTGAGCAATTGGTATAGCAGCTAGAGTGTATCTGAGGATAAAACCGGTAGGAGCTTGTAGCGGTAGGAAGATAGTTGAGAGGACTAAAGAATAGAGCAGTGAGGAGGAGATCCAAGAGAGTAAAAGAAGAGTAAAGGTGAACTGGTAGATTTTACCAGATATGTAGCAGCAGATGAGAGCAGCAGAAGAGTGAACCTGTGTAGCAGGGAAGGTGTCTCACCAACAGAAGGATGTTGTGTTCAGAGGTTCCAAAACTCTTTTGTAACCAGGATATTACTTGTGTATTTGAATGTTTATTGTGATCACTGAGTTGTAGCTCGGTGCAGGGGTTGTAGCTCCTTTGGGTTGTAGCCCATAAACAAGTTAAGGGTTGGTGCCCTAAATCAGGGCTGGTTGCTCCTTGAGCTGGTGCCCTAAATCAGGGGTTGTAGCTCATTTGGGTTATATCCCATAAACAAGTCAAGGGTTGTAGCTCCTTGGGTTGGTGCCCTAAACATTATAATAGATTTCATTGTGAGGCTGGATTGGAGCAATAGACTCTAGAAACATTGCTCACCGAGGTTTTTCCCATCTTGGGTTTTCCTCGTATATATTAGTGTTATGTGATGTCCTTTTGTGTGAATGCATTTGTGTTTAGTCTCCTCACTAACTGGTAAGTCTGCATTCAACTAGACCTATTAATTAGTATACTTTCACAAGGATAGTTAAAGGTAAAAAGTTTCAGAACCACTGATTCACCCCCCTCTCAGTGGTGCATTGTGTCTAACATATATAATATGTATATAAATATAATATATAATTTTAATATATTATATATAAATATATAATATTTAATATTTTTATATATGTATATAATAATATATAATATATTAAGTATATATACACACACATATATGTGTTGTCTCCCTCTCTCTCTCTCTCTCTCCATACCCCATCCCTCTCTCTCTTCTTCTCTCCATCCCTCCCTCCAAACCCCACTGCAACTATGTCTGCACTTCTATAGAAGTAAGTGAATTTATTTCTTGTCTGCAACTTCCTCTTTGATTTTTATCATGTATGCTCTCCTAAGAAAATTGACTGATGGATTTGTGTGTGTATATTGAATAGGAGGAAGAAGGGTCTGAAATTGAACCATGGGTGCATTACCGTGACAAACAAGGAAACCTACAAAAATATGCTTCTCAAATGTGTTTTTAATGAGTAGAGTAGATGTGGAAAATAGTTTCAACAAAGAAAAATAATGAGTCAGACTACCTAATATGTTTTTCAGAAGGAAACAACTACTAGGAAGAGAAAGAGGGAGAGTAACACAGATGATGTCACAAAGAATGATAGTGGTGGGTATGCGAGAGTTCCCATGCTGTTACACAATGCCTGTCATCTAAAGAAATTGAATTTTGTTGTAATCATGGCAATGGTAGTATATGATGATCATCACTTGTCAAAAGGCCTGGAAGGGTACATACCAATGAAATAAATCAAGTGTGTAACTCCTATAGTCACAATCGAGATCAGTCCTATAGCCTTGCAAATTTAAGAGCATCATATATTTTAGAATGGCATTACTCTTAGGGTTAGGTCAAGCTCTTACACTTTATTTTTAGCAAAGCCTCATTGTTTGTTTGCCTGGAGTCTCTCTTATGCTGACAATGGTCTAACTTAGCTATATCAAAACTAAACTACCAATGTTCTATTGTATGATGTTCTATTCATAACTTTAAATAATATATCATTTTATTAGCTATGACATAATTTATAAATTGTTATAGGGAGGCTCCTCCAATATATCTTCTTTTTGTTTGCATATAGATGAGGTGATAAGAAGATTGACAAGGTGGTTGGTTTTCTTTTTTTTATAAAGAAGATAAGATATAAAGTAGAACGTTTGAAGAAGATGAATGTATTGGTTTCTTTGGATCATGTGGATGTATTGGTTGGATAATATTTATGGGTTGTATGGTGTACTAAGGGGTCATATGGTGTCTTATGACCCCTTAGGACAAAATATGACCCCTTAGGTGTCGTTATGGGTCATATGGTGTCCTAAGGTCTCATATGATGTTCTATGATCCCTTAGGACACCATATGACCCCTTAGGACTCCATATGGTGTTGTTATGGGTCATATGGTGTCGTTATGGGTTGTATGGTGTTCTACGACCCCTTAGGACACCATATGACCCCTTAGGTGTCATTAGAGGTCATATCATTTCCTAAGAGGTCATATAGTGTCCTATGACCCCTTAGGACACCATATGACCCCTTAAGATACCATACGGCCCATAACAACATTGTATGCTATCCTAAGGGGTCATAGGATGCCATATGACCCCTCAAGACACCATATGACCCATAACAACACCATATGGTGTCCTAAAGGTCATATGGTGTTCTATGACCCCTTACGACACTATTTGGTGTTGTTATAGGTCCTATGGTGTGCTAAGGGATCATATAGTGTCATATGACCCCTTAGGACACCCTATAACCCCTTAGATGTTGTTAGGGGTCATATTGTGTTCTAAGAGTCATATGGTGTCCTATGACCCCTTAGGACACCATATGGTGTCGTTATGTGTCTTATGGTGTCCTATGACCCCTAGGACACCTTATGACCCCTTAGGACACCATATGGTGTCATAAGGGGTCATATGTGTCCTAAGGGGTCATATGGTCTCCTTCGACCCCTTAGGACTTCATATAGTGTCCTAAGAGGTCATATAGTGTTCTATGACCCCTTAGGAAACCATTTGGTGTCATTATGGGTCGTATGGTGTGCTAAGGGGTCATATGGTGTCCTATGATCCCTTAGGACTCCATATGACCTCTTATGTGTCATATGGTGTCCTATGACCCCATAGGACACATGCGTGGATCCCTAGGATACCATATGACCCCTAAGAATACCATAAAACCCTAGAGAGGGAGAGAGGGGAAGGAGAGGGAGGGAATGGGAGAGAGATACACCTAAGAGAGGAGGAGAGTGAGATAGATACATAGAGACTGAGAGAGAGAGAGAGAGAGAGAGAGAGAGAGAGAGAGAGAGAGAGAGAGAGAGAGAGAGAGAGAGAGAGAGAGAGAGAGAGAGAGAGAGAGAGAGAGAGAGAGAAGGGGACTTAGAGAGAGAGAGAGGTGGATAGAGGGATTGGGAGAGAAAGAGAGACCTAAGAGGTGGAGGGAGGGAAGGTGAGAGAGAGAGAAAGAGAGGGTGAGAGATAGAGAGAGTTTGAGTGAGAGGGAGGAAGGGATGGAAGGAGAGTAAAAGAGACTAAAGAGAGAGGTGTGAAGAGAGGGAGAGAGGGAGAGAGTGAGAAAGAGAGGTAATGAGAAAGGGAGAGAGGGAGGGGGAGGAGAGGGAGAGAATGAGAGAGATATATACCTGGGAGAAGGGGAGAGTGAGATAGAGATATAGAGGATGAGAGGGAAATACTTCAGAGATAAAGAATGGGGGAGAGAGAGAGATAATTAAGTGAAAAGTAGAGACTTAATTTTCTCCCATTCTCCCTTCCTCCATACCCCATCCCTCTCTCTCTCTCTACCTCCCTCTCTCCCCTTCTCTCTTCCTCCATACCCCTTATTCTCTCCCTCCCCCCTCCATCCCTCCCTTCCCCCTCTCCTCTCTCTCTCTCTCTCTCTCTCTCTCTCTCTCTCTCTCTCTCTCTCTCTCTCTCTCTCTCTCTCTCTCTCTCCCTCCCTCTACTTCTCTCTCCCTCTCTCCCCTTCTCCCTTCCTCCATACCCCTCCCTCCCTCCCTCCCTCCCTCTTTTCTCTCTCTCTCTCTCTCTCTCCCTCCCTCCCTCCCTCTACCTCCCTCCCTCCCTCTACCTTCTTCTTTCCCTCTCTCTCTCCCTCCCTCTACCTTATTCTTTCCCTCCCTCCCTCCCCACCCTCCTTCTTTCTCCCCTCTCCCTCTCCCTCTCCCTCTCTCTCCTTCTCTCCCTCCCTCCCTTTTCCTTCACATTTTCTTTATTACAATTAGTGCGTATGGGGTACTGAGTATATTAGTTCATTGCCCTGCCATAACATTTTTAAGGCATAGGAGCATGTACACACTACTTATTACTTGTAAGTGCATACAGGGTACTGAGCCTATTAGCTCGTTGCCCTTCCATAATATTTTTAAGGCGTATGAGTGCATATGCGCTAATTATTAGTACAAGGTGAAAAAAATACTGCTGGCCTTGCCAACATTTTAGGGACTAACAGCGCGCGCACGGTTATTAATATAGTTTGTACGGGGTACTTGGACATATTTTTATTTTCCCAAGAGCCTCAATGACCTCAAAAGAAGTTTTTGAGGTCGTTGAAGGCCCCATTGCAACTGTGTCTGCACTTCTATCACTATTTTATACATACAAGTAAGTGAATTTTTTGTTTTTGCATGATTTCAACTATTGAATTGTTTTGATTAAGTAAAAATAGCTATTTGAAAGGTACTCAAACCTTTTACAAGCTAGGAGAATAGAAAAGCTTTAAAAAGTGTCTAATCACTTCAAAAAGTCAAAATGAACCCACCAGAAGGGCACAACTTAAAACATCATTACATAAAACTTGGAACAGACAACAAAAGGAAAGCAAAAGACAACAAAGAGATAGAACCAAGGAAAGCAATTGGAACTAAATTACTATTCAAGATCTCCTCAGCGTGAACAACCATTTGTTTCATGTTGTTCACTGAGGTCTTCATATCCTCTAGCTCACGAGCTTCGATGTCGACCTTATTCTTTGTGTTGGCTCTGGTCCTCCTTTCATGACCCTTCTTGTTCACCTGCTCTTTATCACCATCCTTCTCTGCATTATTCTCGTACCTATTGATAAAGATGTTCATGTTGTCCACCGAAGATTTAAGGATTTGGAAATTTTGATTAGCAAGCTACTTGACATTGTGCTCCAACTTGTCAATTTTGCTACCAAAATCTTTCAGTTTGTTGCAAATTATTGAATTGTTGTTCTTATTAGTTTTGTTAATATTATTATGATTTTTTAATAGTTTTGATTCAAAAAAATAATGATAAGATGCATATTTATGGTTATTTGTTTATTTATGAACTTTTGTTTACATATATATGTAATATGATTCTATATAGGACAACCGATATCAACCATGGGAAAGAAAAAGTAAGGAATGATGGAACAACGAGAGGTTGAAAAGGAAAGACAAAGGTAATGTATGAAGAAATTACATGATATAAGAACAATCGAAGAAGAAGGTATGTCATCCTCAACATCTCAATTCGATTTACCAAATGAACGTAATGCACCTAATGCAATTGAAGAAGAGACATTTTATTTACCGTATGAACCTAATGCAATTGAAGAAGGTACCACATTGAATAATCAATTAAATGATGAACATACACCTTCTCTTTTTGATGAATTGAATGTACACAAGGCACCGATGTTAACACCCCCTATAATCATTCATAGGAAACCAAAGTATCTAATTGACATTGATGAGAATATATTGAAGCCAATGCTCTATAAAATGAATGAATGAACTTGTAGGATAATGGTTAAAAGAATATGGCAAAACTATTTTGAAAACTTAAATCAAACTGCAAGATGTCAATTAATTGTTCAAATCATTAAAAATTTGAATTTTAGAGAGACAATGAAAATTCTAGGCCTAAGATCATCTGAAAGTAACAGTGAAAGAACTATTGTGAGAAATCTATTTGATACATATCAAGCTATTGGTTCAAAATCATGTACTAAAGATTCTAGTGCTACTTGATGTGTCATTACATCAACCATAATGAGCAAGAAAATAAAAAAGATTGTTTGATAAGAAAAACTAGTAAGTCATTAAATGTTAGTAGAACAATATTAAGTAAATAATTACAGAGGAGAGAAAAAATAGAGGAACCTAACAATTATTCTCTTTGGGCATTCTCGGGTAGACTACCACGCAAATACAAGGTTGTTGTTGATGCACTAAGAACATTAATTGAAAATTTTTGGCATGACAACACAAGAGTTTTGCCTAACCAAATAGATGTTGTTAGAAGGCTAATCATGTATAAAAATCATGAGCCATATGAAAAACACTATTTGTATGTGACTCAAACAAAATTTTATGAAAGATTCCTTCAAAAGTTTCCTCAAATAAGAATTTCTTAAAGATTTTTTGAAATGGCAAAACCTTTTTATATTAAGATTAATCATGTATGCACCACGTGTTGTTGTAGGATGCATATTGAATTTTCCATGCACTATGATATTTTTTGTCATATTTGTTCTACTTTGCACACTAACGATGTTTTGCAGGAATGCACTATACAAGCACCTCCTAAGTCGGTAAGAGAATTTATTTCAAGTGTGCTATGTAATAGACATGATAGTTGCATTTATTATAAGATGCCTTGCTTGGAAGGTTTTTGTGCTATATGTGGTGGTTTGCAACATTTACCAAGATGTATACATTTGGAGAGCACACATGAAATTGGTAGGAAACCAGTTTCTTTTGGAAAATACAAGACAGTCACATATGGAGTTAAAGATGGAAAAGATTTGAAGAGATGTAAGCTAGTGAAAAATGATATATGTGTAGTTGAATTTATGAAAATATTTCAAGAGAAAATAGTTTATGAGTACATAATGCATACACAGAGAGCTCGATGGTTAGATGAACAATTCAAGTTATGTAAGGACACATTTCCTCTTGGCACCATTGTCTCTATCATTGATTTTTTGTAAATTTTACACTACAACCTCAAAATCAAGTGCAATCTATGTATTATCATTCTACACACATTTCTATTTTTGTACACATAACATTCATGCATGTTGATGATAGCATAGAGGAGGATAGAAAGGTTCTAAGAGAGTATCACTTCTACATAAGTGATGATCCTACTCATTCATCAAAGTTTGTACAAGGATTCTTTAAAGTTTTCTATGATAATTTAAAGGAAAGAGACTTACAATACAATCGACACTTAATATGGTTAGATACTTGCACCACACAATTCAAGAATGCAAGGATGTTTTATTGGTTGACAAGGATACATATGACAAGTGGTGTACAACATTTTTGGAATTTCACTAAGGCTGGACATGGCAAGGGAGAGCACAATGGTGTAGGAGCATGTGTAAAAAGAGCCCTAGCTAGAGAAGAACTGAAGTATGAAGGTGGTGTTGAGTTGATACATGCAAAAAAAATTGTGTGATGGTGTAAGTCTATGATGGGTCCAGGTAATCCAGGTTCGTCAATGGTTCATAGATATTTTTGGTTGATCAATGAATCTAACATTGAAAACTATCTAGATTGTTGTATAGTTGCAGGATCGAGTGACATGCACTCATTTATGAGTTCAAATGCAAGTTCACTAGTAATTTATACAAGACAGATGGTATGTTTTTTCTCTTCATGCATGTATTGTTTGTGGGAAGAATGTGAATCACAAGAGTGGGTTGACAAATGGTCTTGTAGACCTTTGGTTCCCATTGATACATATCAAATTTCCAAAGCACTACAATTGAGCCAGATGGAGACATCAGTAGATTTTGACCATGTATTTGACCTAGTGGATTTGGGTGATTTTTTGAGTTAATTTTTTTGCAAGTATTCTTTTTGGTTCATTTTTTTGTACATCACACTTTATTTTTGGTATTAATTATCAATTTATAAAATGCAGGTCATGTGTATGCAGTTGTTGTAGAAGCGAACAATGAAGAAGGAACAAATTACTATTTGTGTCGCTGTGTTGAGCCTAAAAGAAAATTGACAACCACAATCATTGATGGAGAGGGTATTAAGTACCCAATAGGGTTTGTTGTCATGACAGGAACATGGCTTAGGAGATACCCTATCAAGAATTCTAATGTTTGGTTGTTCGAGGAATTTGAAACACATAGACATATTCTTCATTTCTCTAACCTTATTGTTGCAACAAATATTCATTTGATGAAGTATCGTGGTAGACCTTATAACAAGATTTTATGGAAAGTTCATGAATCTGATCATGAGGCAATACTTGACACAATACGAGTTAGAGCTAATCCCGAAGGCTCACTTGATTGATTCTACTGTTCAGAGTAGAATGATTTTGAGAATTTTGTATATATCATTGATGAATTGTTCTATATTTGTTTTTAGTATATATAAATGCCCATGAGCTGATTTTTACATGTTTAGGGGCATAATTTTGTATATTTAAATGGCAATGAGCTAATTTGTACATATTTAGATGCCAAATTTTGTATATTAAAATGGCGATGAGCTGAATCACACATATTGTAATGCCAAATTTTGTATAAAAGCCCATGAGATGATTTGTAAGACATTTTTTTGTATATTCAAATAGTCAAGAGTTGATTTGACCATATTTAGAGGCAAATTTTTGAATAATATGTGACAACGTTTTGTGACTATTTTTTGTGTCTATGTTTTGTGACTATGTTTTGAGTTTAGGTGATGTGATAAGGTCAATCATGAGTATTCTTGATTCTTGTATAATCATGGAGAATTATTTGGGTCATTATCGGGTCATAGGAGTCATAGATTGAGTCTAGATACAATTTAAGCAAAAATTGTCATTATTGTCAAAAAAATTGTCAAAAAGTTGTCAAGCAACTTGTACATTGCACCACTAGGGTATGACTCTTAACGTTTTGGCACTTTGGGATGCATGAGAGGAGCATGCCTAGCATTAAAATTCCCACCCAGATGCACTCATGACATCGGTTTGTGCACATGATGAACCGAATCAATTCTAACCTATCTTGCAACTTTGCATTGCATGCAACTAACAGTTTTTGTTGTAGGCGAAAAAATGCTACCAATTGAAAATGGCTCTGAGTCATAAAAAACCAAGATAGGTCATTGTAGAGGAGTCTAACACAACCCCCCAGGTTCAAATGCTTTGATCATATGTGTCTTTGATTGGAAGAAATAGTTCGTCAAAGTTTTACAATTTTTTGGACTCAGGGCACTTGAGAGATCACATCGGTAGGGTATGACTCTTAATGTTCTAATGCTTTGGGATGCACGAGAGGAGAATGCCTAGTGTAAAACTGCCCACCTAGATGCTCTCGTGAAGTCGGTTTGTGCACATGACGAACCGAATCAATTCTAGCCTATCTCACAACTTTGCATTGCATGCAACTGACAGTTTTTGCAACAAGCAAAAAAATGCTAGAAATTGAAAATGGCTCCGAGTCGTAAAAAATCGAGATAGTAAATTGTAGAGGAGCCTCATGCGACCCCATAGATTTAAATGGATCTATCATATGTGTCCTAGATTGGAAGAAACAATTCATCAAAGTTTGACAATTTTTTGGACTCAGGGCACTTGAGAGATCGCGCTGGTAGGGTATGACTCGGTGATTTGGGATGCATGAGAGGAGAATGCCTAGCGTAAACCTACCCACCTAGACATGCTTGTGAAGTCGGTTTGTGCACACGAAGAACTAAATCAATTCTATCCTATCTTGCAACTTTGCATTGCATGTAATTGATGGTTTTTGCAGCAGGCAAAAAATGCTACTAATTGAAAATAGCTCTAAGTCATCAAAAACATAGATAGCATATTGTAGAGGAGCCTCACACGACCCCACAGGTTCAAACGGATTGATCATATGTGTCCTGGATTGGAAGAAACATTCTGTCACAGTTTGATAATTTTTTGGACTCAAGGGCACTGGTAGGGTATGACTCTCGATGTTCTGGCACTTTGGGATGCATGAGAGGATCATACCTATCATAAAAATGCCCACCCAAACACGCTCATGATGTTAGTTTGTGCACATGACGAATCGAATCAATTCTAGCCTATCTTGCAACTTTGCATTGCATGCAACTAACGATTTTCGCAACAGGCGAAAAAATGCTACCAATTGAAAATGGCTCTGGGTCATAAAAAAATGAGATAGACCATTGTAGAGGAGCCTCACATGAGCCCACAAGTTCAAACTAATTGATCATATGTGTCCTAGATTGGAAGAAATAGTTTGTCAAAGTTTGACAATTTTTTGGACTCAGGGCACTTGAGAGATCGCGCCGGTGGGGTATAACTCTCAACGTTCCAGCGCTTTGGGATGCACAAGTGGAGAATGCCTATCATAAAAATTTCCACCTAGATGCACTCATGATGTCGGTTTGTGCACACGATGAACAGAATCAATTCTAGCCTATCTTGCAAGTTTGCATTGCATGCAACTGACGATTTTTGCAACAGGCAAAAAATGCTACCAATTGAAAATGGCTCCGAGCCATAAAAAATCAAGATAAAATATTGTATAGGAGCCTCACATGACACAATAGGTTCAAATGGATTGATCATATGTGTCCTGGATTGGAAGAAACAGTCCGTCAAAGTTTGACAATTTTTTGGACTCAGGGCACTTGAGAGATCGCGCTGGTAGGGTATGACTCTTGACGTTCCGACGCTTTGGGATGCATAAGAGGATCATTCCTAGCATAAACCTACCCACCTAGATGCACTCGTGATGTTGGTTTGTTCAGACGAGAACCCAAATTTGACCTTTGTGAGCGTGAGGGTGCTCCCGCACCACATGCATGTTGTTGTTTATATTCATATTGTCAATTTTTGTTGTTTATATTCATATTGTTGATTATATAGGCAAATATTCATTTAAATTTATAAAAGGGTAGCCACCAAATACAATGAATACACAATAATGAATTGAATACAAGGAGTTTTGTAGGGTTAATTGGACATTTTAGAAATTTTATCAAATCATATTCCATGATTGCAATGTTTTATATCATAGATTTTTGTTGTTTATATTCATATTTTTTGATTACATAGGCAAATGATCAATTAACTTTATAAAAGGACAACCACAAAGTACAATGAATACACAATAATGAACTCAGTACATATTTATTGGATCTAATATCAACATTTATATATATCAAAAAAGGCATGTCTACCAAGTCAATACAAGTATTACAAAAATGTGGCATATGCCATGTCCAAATCGATATACAATAAAAATGTAAAATATATCTACATGTATTGGTCATTCTATGACCACAACTAACACTATATGATCCTAAACTTGTGGTGGATCATCAAAATTGAACGTTTTCAATGCAGTACATGACTCTGTAGATGGCTGCAAAACCACAATTCAAAAGCCAAGTTAGAATTCTTTTGTAGAAAATAGTTCACAATTAACAACATAACTATGCTTTTAACTATAATTCCTTTGCAATTGTAATGTAGATTACCTCATCGGCTGATCTTGGAGCTAATGTCTTCGCTCTCCTCTCCTTGTCACTCTTAGGAGTTTTCTTGAAGACAAACTTAAAAGGATCAATGTTATGGCCAAACCGTGAAGGGGTCTATTATAGATTAAATGCACAATTAATACAATGTACTAACATAAATACATCAAATACACTTAAAAGATATAATATAGAGAACAATGACGTACCGATGCTTGAGATGCTTCTCCAATGGACTGAGGATGACTCACCATCAATGGAGAAACTGTCGCTATTACCTATACAAAAAATGATCAAAGATTAAATACAATTAATATAAAGATAAGTATTGTAGGTTAAAAACAATTAATGTAATATATCAAACAAAAGTGTACCGGATCCTGAGATGCTTCTCCAATGCACGGAGGAGATCTCGCCATTGATGAAGTAGCTATGGATATCTTTTGTATGAAAAAATTATAAGATTATAATTTATCACAAGTTTACATTTACACGTGCATATAATCGTGAAATCAAGAAAATAAAGTAGAGATACATATCTTCACCCTCTCTTGATCCACGAGTGAATCAGGTGCATTCAACAAATCCACATAGCTCAATGGTCACTGTACATGTAAAATAGACAAAAAACACTAATTAATCTACAAACCCCAACTAAGACTTGATTTCAAAATTTTCAAACAATTGTACAACTAAAAATGTGTTCAATTACCTTCTTCCCATGTTTTGGCATCTTCAAGGAATTCTTTTTCTTAGGATGAGGCCTAGACACGGAGGGGGTACCCTAAAAAAATAAAATTAACATGAGATATCAGTACAGATAATATATTAAACATAATTGAAAAAATCTAAAATGAAATGACTTCCATATTCCATCAAAACAATACATAAAAAAGGTTGTACAAAATATGATACTGTATAGCCTTGTAGGCCAAAATTGATCGCTGAGAGCATGATGTCATCAATCTGGAACATTTGGTCCCCTGTCAACACCTACAAACCAAAAATTGGACCAAGCATTAAATATAGTTAGTATATATTTTATTTTTTTGTATTCAAAGTGTACTATTCTATTTTAACATGTTACAAAATTTATATCTCAGGCATTGAAGTTGCAGCTGTAGTAACCGTGGGAGGAGTATGGGACATTGCTGCTGCATCCTGAAATGCATATTATTTGTCTCAATTTAAATCAATGTATAAATGAAAATTCATTTATGTAATTAAAAATTTAAAGTGACTGATAAATTAAATGCTATGAATTCAAATCAACACACTTGTGTCTATTGCTGATGGGAAAACACCATGTCTATCAAATCCTCTGTTAGCACCAAATCCTTAGCCGTGCGGGCTTGACATCTACTCCCGCAAATTATGCATGAATGAGATGTGGATCCATCTGCAATGGCCGCGTCATCTATCCCCGAGCATATCCCTGAGAAACTAACACACATATGTTGAATGGGCTCTTTGTCACTACCTGGAGAAACTAATGGCTCATCATCCAGTACAATAGGGTGTGCTAACGACGTCCCATGCTAGATGATGGCACCAATAAATGTTGTGGTTGCCTAAAGAGTCTGTAGCTCCATCAAATCTTTCATCTCTACTGGGACAACCTGATGCACCTTGGGTTTGGGTGCTAGGGGGCGACGACTCTCCGGGGCTACTCGCCCACGGGCTCCAGGTCTATCTTGGGCAGAGTCGCCACCTCTACCATGAAACTCTCTCATGTCAAAATAGTTTGGTTGCACATTGAGGACAAAATCACAATATAATTTTCTCAAAAAATACAATGGCACCTCATAATTATTACAAGGTGCATCATCAAAGACCATCCACCACCTCTGTCAAAAAAGATTCTTCATCTGCACATTGGTACACCAATGTATGGGAAACCTCTTTGCATTAAGAGGCAACGACTCACTAGTTTTAGGATCAACAAATTGGGCACATATTTGTTGTTTACTAATATTTTTGTTTTTCACTCCTTCGTTTGATAACCCATCAGCATAGTATTGGCGACACCTATCCCTAAAGTTTCCCCATTTTGTAATTTGTGTGGAAATGACTGTGGCACCACTAGCTAATGTTTCTAGGCTAGTGGTGAGGGATTTATGATGCTCAAGTTCAAATGTTTTCAATTTATTAATCAGTCTATTTGTTTTAGACATTTTTTTCCATAACTGATTAATCAATTGCTCCTGTGTTTTACGTGTGTAGTCAAAAGGAGTAACTGGGGGTGTATCTTGTGAGTTTTCAGGAGGTGCATTTTGTTGTTCTTGTTGTGGATTATTAGAATCTAGTTTTTGAAACAAAAAATAAAAAAACCTAATCAAAATTAACAAAATTAAATTCAAAATGTCTGGAGGAGAAATGAGGCACCCCATTCGCGGTTTCGTGGAGGAAATGGGGGAAAAAATGTCATGGTCACGAGAAAATAAGACCTAGTTTTTCTTAAAAAACTTTTTTTGATAGGTACCACGTACGCGTTTCTTTTGGGATTATGAGCACGTACGCACTCACTTTCCTAAAAGTAGAGCATACGTGCTACATTTTTTTAGGCCCGGGAACAACAAACCTAAGCATGTATGGGATGATTTCAAATTTAATAACTGCGTACGTGCTGCTTGTTTTTTCATGTTTTTAGGGTGGTGTCCACTTTTATGACCACCATTTTTGTGCACATACCCACAACATTCCTTCAGATACAGATGTACAAGATAAGGTTACAGTTCCTAGGGAGGAACTAACAGTTACTGAGACTGCACCAAGTGGCGAAGCTACCGATGCAAGTGAGGAAGCTATAAAGGTTAAATCATGAGAGGAGAAGAAGGAGGAATCCAATAGGGAATCGATAGTGAGTCCATCATTGTTGTCAATTAACACCTCACAGGTTGAAAAGAAAAGTATAACCGAGATGAGTTCTACTGAACTCATGATGATGGTTGCACAAAAAATGATGAAGGGGGGATCTATGGATAAGGGTATTATAGATCAGTCTATCACTGTTTTGCATAGACTAGTTCTGGAGTACAAGTTTGGCAATGAAACGAGCCCATCCAACAAGCTTAAGATAATCAATGAACACATTTCAAAGGATTTCTAGAACTTGCAATAGATTTCAAACCAGCAAGCACTAGAGAGGTTCACACAGGAAAAGAGAGGTACAATTGATCAAATGATTGAGTTTGAAAGGAAGGAAATTAATGATGAGTTGAAATTGATAGATAATTATTTAAAGCAGTGTACAAATATTTACAGAGTATGTTGTAACACAAATTTCTTACAATTAATTTGGATAAGAGGATTAAGGAAACTCAGGAGAAAATTGTAGGTATAACCAATTTTCTGCTCTTGAGAAAGAAAAAGACAAAATCATAAGAAGAGCCAGAAATCTTAGAGGTTAGGTGAGTCCCCGGTTGGATTCACTTAGTGTACATAAGAAGGAGTGTATAGATATGGTTGGTAAGCCCACAATGACAGAGTTAAATGAGAAAGAGTCATTTGCACATATGCTAAATGGACTTGTATCTATTTCCGACACTTTCAAATCTAGTTGGGATACTTATCTAGAGCTTTTGGAGAAGGCCTATCCGGAAGTTTTCAAATATATTAAGCTCTAGTAAGATATTTTTGGGATATTAATTGTACAGTATCTTTCATTCTTCATCCCAGTTTTGGATTTTTGGTATTCTTTTTAAAAATTTTGATGGCATTGATGTCAAAGGGGGAGTGATATAGATGCAAAAAATTAGGGGGAGATATGGAGATATGGAGTATTTGTTTATCATAGATGAATATTCAACTCAAGGGGAGCAAGTTCAGGATGAAACTGAGAGATGAAACCATGATCATTTTTCACATGAGTGTTGCCATCAATGCCAAAGGGGGATATCTTTGGCAATTGACACTCAATTGGTTGGTTTCACTATGTTGTCATTGATGGAAACATGGCAATTCTTTCCAGCTTCATATTTTGGGTTAGTTGTGTACCGGCAGGCACTTCACAGACACTTCAACGACACTAGCACCAACACCGACAGGGAGGAACAAATTCTTTGGTCATCAGCAATGCAGGCTGACATGGTTTAGAATAAATTTATCAGTATTGGAGGCTGACATCTTTTGGATCCGACATTGGCAATTGTTTTTGATATTCATGTATTTATGTTATCTAGCTGACATGTATATTGACATTGTAATTATCTTTGTAAGACGACATAAGGCATGATAAATTGTAAAGGGTATATAGGTTAGTTGGTTAGATCATTTTGGAATATGGTATGGATGGATAGGAGATGTGAAATATATCAGAGAGATCATGTATGTGAAGATATTTATGTAAGGGGTATTCCGGTAAAGGGTTTAGGGTTTCAGCCTGGAATAGACAGAGCTTAACTAGAACTGTATTCAGGCATAAAAGATGCTATCTTTGTAGTTCAATCATTTCTTCGAATTGTAGTATGGATTTATTTGTAGCTAGTGAGGCTCCTTTTGTGATTGAGCAGTGTGCTCTAGGCTGTAAGCCTTCTTGCAAGTGCAAGCCCCTATGTTTTGTAATATCTCTTCAGATGGCCAGTGAATTGATATTGTGGGTCACAAATCCCACCATGGTTTTTCCTCTTTGAGGTTTTCCACGTATAATTTTGTGTGTTATGGTATCCATTTATGTGATTGGCTTATTGGTTGCTTTACTTCTTTCAATTCTATATATATATTGGTATATTGGTTGGTGTATGCATGTTTTAATAAGGTTAAAATTGATCATTTCAGTAGAACACTAATTCATCCCCCCTCTCAATGTTCTTGGATTCCAACATTGCATCCACCGAGGTTAACATACAAAGACCCTAACATATTCACGATTACTTAAAATACAACATTTAATACCATTTATATATTGTAGTGTCATAAAATTGCACCTCCTACAATTTTAACCACATTTGAGGTCCTCACCTTGGCAATGACATCCTCCTTCCTAGCCAAGACCTCTTTCTGCATTTTCACCCCTTGTCCCCTTCATGCTTGAGCCCTGAGATAGCCTCAAGACCTTGTCCGAGCCCCAAGATAGGGTAGGATAGGGGTGTGGCGCCCCTGTCCCACCCTCTTAGGGTGGCCCCAAGATGTCCCTCCAACCCCATCTGCACTTTGGGATCCTAAATCTCCCCGATGTTGGCCTTTTATGAGATGAATTAATCTTCAAGAGGCATGTATAAAAGGAAGTTGGTTTTCTCATTTGCATAAGCAAGAATGGGAGGCAAATTTCAAGCGAAGGGATAATAAGCAAGCATAGGCGAAGATATACTCTATCAAGCATTCAAGCATTCAAGTATTCTTCATTCATCCATTGGAGAAATATTTCAACATTCAGTTGCAAGCATGTGTATGTGTTAGGGTTTTGTCATGTTACATGCCATTTCATGCAACACTTGTGATTACATTCAAGAAGCAAAGCAATCATCATCAACAAGTTGCAGATCTACAAGGTATATATTTCTATTGTTTACATTCAAGCATTTGCAATTACTTTCTTTCAAGGTTGATTTCTCAACTGGGGTTTGACTAAGGAAAACCCCTATCCACAACCCCTTTTCCTCTCTCTTCTATGTGTAGGTTGCAGGTGCGCAACTATAATTGTAGGTTTGGGCTTCATTTGCAGAGACAGAAGAACCCTTTTCGTTTCACAGATTTTGTGGAGGACCATGTACATTCCCGCCACGATCCCGACGACTTTTCTCCAAATTTGCAGGGCAGATCTGTATCAGACTAATTAGCTTAGATCCAAAGTTACAGTGTGATTTCGAACTGGTAGCTCCTCATTTCAATCAGTTTCTCTCTCTTTTCCACATAGTCAACAAGTACTCAACTTTCTCATTTTACAAGTGAGGGTAAATCACACTTCAACCATTGTAATCCACTTGGAATTCACATCCTTGTTTCCCTTGGATTTGGATCTAGTGGATTCAAGCCCCTCTTTTGAATGTAAATTTCTCCCAAGTGAAAATCATCCTAGTGGCTTCCTTTCTCTCTCCTAGGTGGTGAGTCATTAGGGTTCAATTTTCCACTTTACATAGATAAAAACATATTTATATTGCATTCATATGACATCCATAATAGTATCACAAAGGACTAGGAACGTAAAGGTTCTTCAACATTATGACTTTAAAAGGGGTATTAACACAAGGGTCATGTTTTCAAAATATAAGATAAAGTCCCAAAACAACTTAAAACATTTTAAATAAAAGATCATAAAATGGGGTTCATCAATAATCATGAAAAGAATACAAGCAAATTAAATTTTGGTGAACCTTTATGTTCCTAGTCCTTTCTCTCTCCTAGGTGGGGAGTCACTAGGGTTCAATTTTCCACTTTACATTTTGGTGAACCCGACATATTACACATTAATTATGATTTCTCATTATTAGATCTTATTAATTGCAATTTGGATTTCAAATTTTCATTTCCAAGTTTGATGTATTTGCAAATTTTAGAGGTTAATTGCATAAAAACCCTAATTTTTAAGATCTTTTTATTTTCGACCTTTGACTATGAATTTGACCGATCTAGACATCTCCAAATCAGTTGTTTTTTGGATTCTGCAATAATATCATAATACCTATCATCCTTGAAAATTTTGAAAAAAGTTGGTCAGATCGTGTGCACTTTCGCCATGGTCCTTGGCTTTTTTTCTTGAAATTTTAGGAGACGAAATTGATTGTGTTTTTCTGCTTAAATCCAGAAAATTGGCATACTTTATCAATTTTAACACCCTCTAAGGTCGAACACAAATTCAAATTCAAATTCAAATTTCAAATTTGCAGTTCAAATTCCATTTTCCCTCCTTTATTAAATTTTCTATGCATGTATGGGGTGAACATTATTCTTGTTTGATCATCAATGAATATGGAGTTCTTATCTCATTTTGCTAATTCAATTTCAAGTTACATTAAAGATGTTCGTGATGTTCCCTTTCATGTATATGATGATAATTTAGTTCTCCCTTTCATTCATAGCTATGATTTCCCCTCTCCCAACATTAATCTCATTAATGAGGGCCCAATGGTGCAAAAAGAGAATATGGACACTTCTTTAAAATATCTCCCTTCTATAGATGAATCTTTGGAGAATTGTGTTCCTTCTTCTCCTAAAAGGTATCTCCCTCATAAGGATTATTTGGTGCAAGAGGATGATATTATGGCTACTTATCCTAGTGATACCATACCTTCTTTTCATGATCTTCCCTCTAAAGATGAAGCATTAATTACATATGATAGTCCTTTTTCTAATGAGTGTCTTAACATAAAGATACCTTAGAACAAGAGGATGATATTATTTCTGATAATAATGCTCTCTCTCCCAGAAATCAAAAGCCTACCAAAAATCAAATCAACTCCATTCATGTTCCTACGAAACCAAAAATTCTTCTTGATTATCATGTTGTGCCTCACACATATACTAATGAGGTAGTTGATGAGAACATAAGTGAAGTATCATATGCTTTCTTAATTCATACAATCCTCTCTTCAATTCACTCAAATACACCATTTCCTACCAAAGAGTTTCCTAAAGGACTCTTAGAGGATGAATGGGGGTCCTTATATTTCACTCCTACCTTTTCTAGAAAGTCTAAGATGCCTGAATTTTACATTCCAAATTTTTCTCTTAACACAAATCTTGAAATTGATTGGGCCACTTTAAACTTCAATCCAATTCCCCCTAAGAGTGAACCTTCTTTGGACATACACATGGATGCAATGGACTAATGCTTGAATGTGAGCAACAAAGTCATGAGAAATCACAATTTCCTTTGTCAACATCTTCTTCTCCATTGCCTTGTAAATCCACACCTTCTCATTCTAATTTTGAGTTACAACAAGAAAATTTGTTGACCACTTTTCTAAATTTCAAATTAATATCTCCTCTTTGTCCTAAATGAAGAAGAAAACATAAACAACATTCTCAAAATTCTTATTTTTGTAAATATCATCAAACCCATGGCCATTCTACTAATGAGTGTCAAGCTTTGAAAACACAAATACAATATTACATTGATTCAGGCATGTTAACAATAACAACTGACAATGAATGGCATATTCATCATGATCATTTAAATTATGTTGCTCCTCACTATGTGACATAGTTAGCCTACTTATTGGGGGCTCCTTGTCATTCATGGTGGTACAATTTCAAGTACAATCATACTTACTGAGAAACATAATAGTCTATTTATTTTTGCCTCTATGCTTGGGGGTAAGAATATTCCTTTTCCTCTTTCTAAGGTTTCACTGTTTTCTTCATGGAGTACATTATTCATAAACTTTATGTCCTTTCTTGCATGGAGTATTCCTTCATGCAAGCACATGTTTGTTCAATGAGTGGGATCTTCTCCTTGCTTGAAATGGTACGTCTATTATGAATAATCTCTATTTAGAGAACCTTTGTGAACCTTCTTCTTCTTTCTCTCTCTTTGACAATTACCTCTTATATTTCATTATTCATAAATTTGATGTCCTTTCTTGTATAGGAGTTTTCATTCATGTGAGAACATGTCTATTGTGTGAGTGAGATCTTCTCTTTGCTTGAAACGGTACGTCTATTATGAATAATCTCTATTTAGAGAACCTTTGTGAACCTTCTTCTTTCTCTCTTTGAAAATTAGCTCTTCTATTGTGTTATTCATAACTTGATGTCCTTTCTTGAATGGAATTATTCTTCATGTGAGTGCATGTCTATTCCTTGGTTAGGATGCATTCCTTGCTCGAAATGATGCGTCTTTTATGAGTAATATCTCTCTAGAAGTTGTGTAATTATTCTCATTGTCCTACACTTGGGGGGCAATGATCTCTCTCCCTCTCTCTTTCTCTAAGGATCCATTTTTCCCTATTGTGTGGATGGTGTGAGCTTCATTACTTGATGTCATTCCTTGTGTGAAATAGTTGGTTGTTTTCTCAAGGGTTCTCTCTTATACAAGAGGTGTAAATCTTTGATTACAACCTCTTTCACACTTGGTAATGTAAATCTATGATAAATTCACCCATCCCTCTTGGGGATAAACGTGAGTCATATTCCTTCATCAAGAATCCCTTTCACCTAGCAATTGGAGGAAGGATTTTCATTCTTGTTCTCTTCTGTGCTTCATTCTAGAAGATTTTATATTTGTCTAAGATAACTCCTCTTGGAGGTAGATGTCTTTTGAACAAAGATTTCTTCTTCTCCAAGGATCACCTTTACACTTACAACAAGATATCTCTTTTCAACTATCTTATCCTTTCTTGAAGAGTATTCACTCTCTTGCTTGGATTTATGGCATTGTTGCATAACGGATATGTTCTTTGTGATGAAGTTTGGTATCCTTGTTCTTATTTTCCTTAAGATATCAACATTAGTCTATGTTGACATCTTAAGGGGGGGCACCCACACTACTCCTTTGTAATATACTTCTCTTATGCATTGTACAGTGGGACATTCTTAGAACCAGAGGGCAACCTCTTAGAGAAAGGTGTCATCACTTTTATTGTATAGTGGGATATTCTTGGAACTAGAGGGAAGCCTCTTAGAGAAAGATGTCATCACTTTTCTCTTGTAAAGTGGGTCATTCTCAAAACTAAATCACAGCCTTTTAGAGTGAGATGACGCCACTTTTTGCAGGGTGATTATTCTCGGAACCAGAGCACAAAATCTTAGAGAGAGATATCACGCCTTTCTTGACACATGTACTATAGATTTATATAGGTTGTAGCATACTCGGGCATAGACTCCTATGAGGCGCTTCAAACCTCACTTGCACACACACGTGCTTGAGGTTGGGTGGAACTAACGGTGTTCCCATTCTCCTCCCTTGCATGGATAACCCAGATAGGCTCTGAGGGCTATATTTCCATGTCCTTCTCTCCATGGATCACCTAGTTTTAGGGGCGAGATGTCCATGGTTTTTCTCTTTTTCAATTTTCTTCTCATGGATCACAAAACGGTGTATTCATGTTCTCTCTCTTCTTCCTCTCATGAACCCATAGTTTTACTATTTATGGTTCATGGATGATGTCATCATTTCTCTTTTATGTGATCACTTGTGTTTATGTGGTGGCATTGGTCTTTGTATCTTGATTAGTTGTTGTGATATTTGAGTATCGAGGTCTCTTCGGCTAGTTGGTTTGTCATCTTGTGTCTCGTTCTTGTCGTGTGTCTTTTGCGCTTTTTGTTTTGTTTTGTGCATCTTGTTCCTTTTTATTTTGTGTGCTCTTGCATATGTTTGAGTGAGTTAAGATCCTAGGATTGCGGGATTTTTTTCCTCAAGATTAGTGACGTCTTATACTCCTTGTGGTATTTCTCTGCATCTCTCATCTTCATCTCTCCATTTCTTCTACTTTACCGACAGTAGTGGCGTAAGCCATACTCCCGCTAAAGTGGGGGTTAAATGTAGTGTCATAAAATTGCACCGCCAGCAATTTTAACCACATTTGAGGTCCTCACCTTGGTGATGACATTCTCCTTCCTATCCAAGACCTCTTTTGGCATTTTCACCCCTTGCCCCCTTCATGTTTGAGCCCCGAGATAGCCTTAGGACCCTGTCCGGGCCCCAAGATGGGACAGGATAGGGGCATGGTGCCCCTGTCCCCCTTGGACAGGGGCATGGCACCCCTGTCCCACCCTCTTAGGGTGACCCCAAGATAGGTCCCCCCGGCCCCATCTACACTTCGGGATCCTAAATCTCCCCGATGTCAGCCTTTTATGAGATGAATTAATCTTCAAGAGGCATGTATAAAAGGGAGTTGGTTTTCTCATTTTCATAAGCAATAATGGGAGGCAAATTTCAAGTGAAGGGATAATAAGCAAGCATAGGCGAATATATACTCTATCAAGCATTCAAGCATTTAAGTCTTCTTCATTCATCAATTGGAGCAATATTTCAACATTCATTTGCAAGCATGTGTATGTGTTAGGGTTTTATCATATTACATGCCATTTCATGCAACACTTGTGATTACATTCAAGAAGCAAAGCAATCATCATCAACAAGTTGCAGATCTACAAGGTATACATTTCTATTGTTTACATTCAAGAATTTACAATTACTTTGTTTCAAGGTTGATTCCTCAACCGAGGTTTGACTGAGACAAACCCCTATCCACAACCTCTTTTCCTCTCTTTTATGTGTGTAGGTTGCAGGTGCACAACTATAATTGCAAATTTGGAATTCATTTGCAGAGACAGAAGAACCCTTCTCATTTCTCGGATTTTGTGGAGGACCATGTACATTCCCGCCATGGTCCCGACGAATTTTCTCCAAATTTGCAAGGCAGATCCGTATCAGTCTAATTAGCTTAGATCCGAAGTTACAACGCGATCTTAAACTGGTAGCTCCTCATTTCATTCAGTTTCTCTCTCTTTTCCACATAGTCAACAAGTCAACTTTCTCATTTACAAAAGAGGGTAAATCACACTTCAACCCTTGCAATCCACTTGGAATTCACATCCTTGTTTCCCTTGGATTTAGATCTAGTGGATTTAAGCCCCTCTTTTGAATGTAAAGTTCTCCCAAGTGAAAATCATCCTAGTGGGTTCCTTTCTCTCTCCTAGGTGGTGAGTCACTAAGGTTCAATTTTCCACTTTACATAGATAAAAACATATTTATATTGCATTCATATGACATTCATAATAGTATCACAAAGGAATAGGAACATAAAAGTTCTTCAACATTATGACTTTAAAAGGGGTATTAACACAAGGGTCATGTCTTCAAAATATAAGATAAAGTCCCAAAACAACTTAAAACATTTTAAATAAAAGATCATAAAATGGGGTTCATCAAGAATCGTGAAAAGAATACAAGAAAATTAAATTTTAAAACAAAACTATATACAAAGAAGGGTGTAGGTAAAGAAATCATAAACCCTAATAATATTGTGATTTTGAAAATCTTTAATTTTTCTCAAAGGTAATGACAATTATTTACATTTGTCACATCCAATGAAATATTTTATACCATAGTGTTAATTCACGAAAATTTGAAAAAGGGTGCATTTTCATTGATTAGGAACATAGGGAGTAAAATAACATTTTAATGTGCATAACAATAAGTTAAACACCCAGGTAATCAATCTTTGAATATGAAACTTGTAGCTCCCTAGTCGATATGAGCATGAATATATTTGTTATGATGAAGCCATTATTTCATACATATGATGCAAATCTATAATAACCGTTTGCATAGGGTAAAGAATCTATTTTTCTACTACAAAGAGTGCTTTTCAAGTGTGGATAGATGTAAATGAGGGGGAAATGGCCTCATATAATATAGTTTTAAATAGGAGTGAGTATATATGCATATGTTTCTTGCACCAATTGTCTTTCATAGAGGTTGACATCAAGTTTGCAAGATTGGAAAATGGTGGTCCAAGTTCCACAAATATATATAGATTTGTAGCATTAAATAATATGGAAAAAGCATTGCATATATCAATTTTGGTTATATATGCACAAATATGTAAATATTATGTGATATTTTAGTTTAGCATTTATGGGATTTTAGAGCATAAGAGTATTCTAGGCTAGCATTATGTACAATAGGAATCAAACCCCACAAAGTGAAGTTCTTTGAAGCTTTCCATTTTTTTTAAGAAACTAGAGCATGGAAATAGATGTACAAGTTTTCTAATATGCATACAAAGTCCATAAATGTACAAAATGTAAATCATTTTGAGGAAAATAAGTAGGAGGATAAAGTAAACTTTGCAAGATATGCGTGTATGCATCATAACTCTATGATTCCAACATTTACACTAGATTTATGGAGTTATAGGGAGACACAAGAGCTAAAGAACAGTTTAGAAGCTTTGGGAAACTTATGTTGGAGAGGAGGTTTTCAAGATAATATTTCATAGACTTGTGAACTTGTATGGTTAGTGAGAAAATATGCAATATTTGTAAGATTGTAAGAAAATCCTACATTATATGAAATCTAAAGAAAACTATAAATACTTGACATTAAATTTCTCTAAAATCAATTTTTTTCTTAAACTATTCTATAACTTGATTCATCTTCCAACTTATATTTAATAATGATTGGTTGAGAACCAAATTAAAAAAGAAGTCAAATTGGTATCAAAATACATATATAGAAAAAAGTATTATGGTAAATTCCCAAACTTTGGGTACGATAGAAAATCACAAAGGTAGGAAAACAAATTTGATTATATATCTTTTTTCTTAATTCTTGTATGTTGATCGAACTATGTAATATAGTATCATCATTTACTACTTTTTTTTCCCTCCACATCATTTCTCTAAACATTAGATTCATATATATTTTCATGTATTTGTTAAGATTTGAGAATGCATTTATCTTAATGTTCTAGTTACTCGTCCTTTTATTATTTTGTTGCACCAACATTTTCTTTTGATGTATCTTTTCATATTTTTGTAGGTTGAGTCCATCTACCAATCTCAATGTTTTCTATCTTTTCAAGTAGCATAATAAAATAATCATACAAGTTTCCTCTAATGACAAAATGCAGGTCTCTGTAAGGATAATTTTATAAAAAGTGACGTATTCAATCTAAAATTACTTATGATTAGATGCTTTTAGTTACTTTCAATTTTCTTTCATTTCAAACTGGATATTCTGCTTGCACCAACCATGCACCCATATGACATCAGTTATGTTGAAAGCAACCTAAATAGAACCTAGATAGGTATCTTATCAGACTTCCCAACCTTGCAACCCACATACACGCAACAGAAACCAACCAACCAACCATAAACACCAAAAAAACAAAATTAAAATATTTCAATTTTTTCTTTATGTTTTCTTAAAAAATTACATTCATATTCAAAATTTACATCACATATCAGCCTTCTATCATGGCCAAAGGCCATCCTTTCTCATTCACGACTTCTCTTCTTGGTTCAGCCTTTTCTTCTTCCCAAAGGTGAACAATGAACAAACCGATTTTCTTCCTTAGATCTTTCACGTAGGGAAAGTACAACCGTCAATAGGAAGTTGAATCGTCCCCAGCTATATGAGTCAATACATATTCTTTCATTTTTTATTCGTAATATTTCAGATCTTTTTCCTTTTATCAGAACTTTTAAGCTCACAAGGAACCCTTACTCGCTTTTCGTCTTAGTCATTACTATTAGCATAGTAGCTTTACCAAAAGCTTGATAGTTTATCCGGTGTTGGGTTTCATATCAACACCATGCACTTTGAAGATTTCTTTACTCTTTTGGGGGTTGTAAAATACCCTTATCAAGGTTTCGAGATTTAATTGGGTTCCATTTTTTCAACTTCGTTAAATTTTTGGTTCATTATTGTAAGGGTTCAGGCTTTGCATGCAGCTTGTATATTTATCATTTGACCATTGAGATTTTAAACTTCATCAAAAGTTCCATTCTAAAGAAGTTTTAAGTTTATTAGGTTCTAATCATTGATCAATATATTTATTCTTGTTCATTATCGGGTAGCTGTTGTCTCAAAAATTTGATGATCTACTTATCTTTTGGGTGTCGAGGTTCACCAATAATATCTAACTTCTTTCCATTTATCGCATTGGATTTATGATTTGTCTAGTACTCTAAACTCCTTAATATTTGTCGAAGTTATGATTGATTATACAATCACAAACTTTTCATCAATCACAGGAAGCAATAATGTCTTGATGCCATGTTAGACACCCTCACCTATTGGGGTATTGTGGTTCTTTGAGATCCCATGCCCCTTTATTCTATGGCATTGGGGTTATGAGTATGCTCAAAAGCTCAAACTCTTCTAAACTTGTTAGGGCTTGGAAAAATCATTTAACCATGACCCATGTGCTCTAACTCATGAGCCATGTCCTCCAAACTCTAACTCTCCTTTAACCCATCTTCTAAACCTAACCTATTGACTAACTTTGGTTACTAACTAACCTTATCTTCATAACCAACTCAATCCAAACAATGTGCACATTCCTTATTTAATAAAATTAGAAAAGAATCATATATATGGATGTTTCACTCCCAAATTGACATGTGGTCTCTCTTCCACTTGTCATAACATACATCGACTCTTGTCCTTGGAGATGACATTTGTCACCTCCTACATTGCTACTCCTCACAACTCTCTTCCTCTTCTCATCTCTCTCAACTCTTATTCTCTTTGTGGGATTAAACTCACCATAGCCCGACCTCCTCCACCAAAAATATTTTTTTTCCTCATCTTCTTTCTCATGGGAACCAACCCACCAAACACTTTTTGCAACTTCCATACACACTAACCATCTAATTTGTATATAAATCTCCTTATTGTTGGTATTATCACTCTAAACTGTTTTTTGATATTAAAGACTATCTAGACTATTGTTATTAGGTTGTTAATGCATGTCAATAGTTTGTTGAAGTTGCCTTTGAGTTGTTTTGTCTAAAGGGTCAACACTCTTGTTTTGCTTCTTTTTAATATCAAAAACATTGAGCCAATAAAAATCTATGATCATTGTGAAGTATTAAAAATTTAAAATTTCTTCAAAATTTACTGATCTAGAACCCTTGACAATGAATTTTTTGAAAGGAACACCTTTGTTGTATTTTATTTGTATTCTTATACTTTCTACCTTTTTACCTATGTTTCCTTTTTCATAATCATTTATTCCAATCCATTTATTCATTATGCATTTTTTCATGTGTTTGAGACATATCCCACTATCTACTTTAGAAGAATGTTGATCCATTATTTGTTCACTACTATAGCATGCTACTATCAATATTAACTATAACATAGATAATGAGATTTAATTCATTCCTTGTGTTTTCTTCTTATCACACTTTTTCATGCTTTTATCCTTGCCTCTCCATAATGACCGTTTCCTATGATCCCATGACATCTATCTTGGACTTTACCTTGTCTATCATTTGAGCCTTTACCAATAGATGTTAATACTATTTGCTTATATACTAGACTCTTATTGATCTATCTTTCAATATCATAATGACTCATCCTTGAACAACACTTCGGGAAATTAGGATGAAGTCCCCCTTATTCATAAGCATAGGATAAGCATAGAATTGGTTATCATACCTCTAGATTCTTTCCATCATCTTCTCTTGATCTTTAGCTATTGTCATATCCATCAATTTATTATCCATCTTTCATCCTTTGAGCCTTACTACCAAATCTAGTTGACCCATTATTGAAGTATTTCCTATCCCAGTGGTCCCTCATCTTTTTCATGATCACTAATCTTTGATCACTCAACGGTGCATGAACCATGATGAACACACCAACGATTAAAAAATAATATAATAATCCAACACGCACTACAAGCGTATCTCTACGGTTGACTGCGAGTGAAGTGCACTAATTCGCTGCAGTAATCATTTTGCACAAGCATAGATGGTCCTATAGGCTACCAAGAATAACTACATTTCCAGTGGATTCTCCACCAATCCATTTCTATATAAAAAAGTATTCTCCACCAACCCATTTCAATATAAAAAGTATTCTTCACCAACCCACCAATGGAGTCTTACAGAGATAGTGTTGTGTGCAGCTGTTTGCTGATGTTTGTTTGCTGTTCAGTGCCATAATGTTATTTAATCTTTAATCTATTTCATTTTTGGGGGGTGTTTACATGGGCAAGCTAAGAATGAAGATGATGATGCCACTTCTTCCTCTTCTGCTATTATTTTTCTGTCTCTCTGTGCTGCCTCCTCATATGGCAGAGTCTTCTTATCATTCTGATGAAGAAGCTCTCATGGCTTTTAAGGCTGCTATCTCTGTCGATCCATATAATTTTTCTTCCTCCATTGGTCTCCCAATCATACCTTCTGTAATTGGACTGCCATTACCTGCTCTTCTCGTCGACAGCGTGTCGTTTCCTTGAATCTCACTTCTATGGGATTATTTGGCCCCATCTCTCCCTTTCTGGGAAATCTTTCCTTCCTTAGAGTACTCGATCTCCAAAATAATAGCTTCCAGGGCCATATTCCATATCAGCTTGGAAGGCTATTTCGCTTGAAAAGGCTTCGGTTGTCTGGTAACCAATTAAGTGGAAGCATTCCACCTGAATTTAGTCTTCTTTCAAATTTAGAAGCCATAGGATTAACAGGAAACAAATTGACAGGTATTATCCCACCTTTCTTAGGAAACGTGTCCTTTCTAAAGATCCTTGATTTGTCCGTGAATAAACTCGAAGGTGATATTCCTGCTCAGTTGGGTATGCTTAGTCAGCTAAACTGGCTTAATCTTGGCATCAACAACTTGATAGGTTCGATCCCCATTGCCCTTTCAAATTGCACTCGTCTCCAAACTTTGGAGCTCTGTGGTAACAACTTAAACGGCCCAATTCCATTGGAGTTTGGAAGGC
Source organism: Cryptomeria japonica (assembly GCF_030272615.1). Classification (NCBI taxonomy): domain Eukaryota; kingdom Viridiplantae; phylum Streptophyta; class Pinopsida; order Cupressales; family Cupressaceae; genus Cryptomeria; species Cryptomeria japonica. The sequence goes on along the minus strand of NC_081412.1, from coordinate 163,944,903 downwards.
TGTCAGAGTTGCAACAAGTGCTTTTGTGGCAAAATCAACTTACTGGAGAAATACCCCGCTCAGTGGGGAATTGGACTCAGCTGGAAGTGCTGGATTTGGAGCTCAACCAACTCAGCGGCACAGTGCCTCTGGAATTTGGTAAAATGAAAGGGCTGAGACGGTTTAGCTTGTGGGAAAATCAATTTGTGAGTCGAAGCAGTTATTTGCCCATTTTAACAGTGTTAACTAATTGCTCGAGCTTGGAACTACTTGATTTGTAACTAAATTATCTCATTGGCATCTTGCCTACTTCAGTTGGTCGCCTTCCAAATTCACTCTCATATTTAGGTTTGGCATCAAATAAAATTGGGGGAAACATACCAGATGAGATTGGTAATCTCACAAATTTGTCGTTGTTAAGCTTGGAGGAAAACAGAATCAATGGGACAATTCCATCTGCACTGGGTAAACTTTCAAATCTGGAAAGATTATATCTGGAGGCAAACAATTTACAGGGAAGAATTCCAGAAAGTTTTGGCCAATCAAAAAGGCTTGGATTGTTGTCACTTAGTGAGAACATGCTTTCAGGGAAAATTCCAGATGGTCTTGACAACCTTCCGCAATTAAGAATGCTTGACCTTCATCACAATCACCTGACAGGGGAAATGCCTGCCAGTTTAGGGAGATGTCAGACATTGGAGATGGTGGATTTTGCCCACAACAAACTAACAGGAAATATACCTCCTGAAGTTGCAGGTCTTCAAAATCTCCAGGCTTATTTGAATATTTCCAACAACTTCTTGCAAGGTTCTATTTTGGAGATGAGCAAAATGGTTATGGTTTTAGCTATAGATGTTTCTCAAAACAATTTTTCAGGTGCCATTCCTAGTGCACTGGCAAGCTGCAAGGGCTTAGAATATCTAAATCTTTCTTGGAATGCATTTGAGGGGCCAATCCCCACATCTCTGGTAGATTTGCCAAATCTGCAATACATGGATCTTTCTCACAATAATTTGTCAGGTATGATACCAACGACTTTCAAAAAAGATGAAAATGCTACGGCATCTCAATCTCTCTTCAAACAGGCTAACGGGTGAGGTCCCGAAGGAAGGAGCTTTTGCAACACTCGATGCCTCAGAAATTATGGGAAATCTTGGCCTCTGTGGTGGATGGATAAACTTGCCACCATGCTCTCATTCCAATCACAAACAAGCATCGGTCTCCAAAAAGGTGATTATTCCTATCGTAGTAGGCATTGCAATTTTGATCATGTCTCTTCTATTGGTTGCATTTTCCTATAGATCATATAGACGTTCCAATACTTCTGCCCTCAAAGTATGGCCTCCAAAAATTTCATATGAAGAACTTGTAGATGCAACTGGTGGGTTTAGTGATGAAAATATTTTAGGAATTGGTAGTTTTGGTTCAGTTTATAAGGGATTCTAAAGAATGGTACAAATATTGCTGTTAAAGTTCTCAAGTTACAAGATGAACATGTTCATCAAAGCTTCAGTAGAGAATGCAATGTTTTAAAGACAGTTCGACACCGCAATGTAATTAGAATCATTTCAGCATGCTCCAAACTTGATTTTAAAGCTTTGATTCTTCCATTCATGTCAAATGGAAGTTTAGACAGATGGTTGTATCACCCGGAAGATGGTAGATGCAGATTAAATTTGAGTGATCGAATAAGGATAGCGATAGAGATAGCAGAAGGAATGACATATCTTCACCATTATTGCTTTGTTCAAGTGATTCACTGTGACCTCAAGCCCAATAATGTTTTGTTAGGAGATGACATGACTTCATATATAGCAGATTTTGGCCTTTCCAATATTATTTTTGGCAATTCTATGGATTCTTTGACTTCTATAGATGCACTTAAAGGATCTATTGGCTACATTGCACCAGGTATAGATTTCTCATTATTTCATTATGCATTTTGCTCGTTTTCTTTATCTTATAAACCATCAAATGCTTCAAATGATTTAAGAGTCTTTGATCCTTGTTTATGTGTTTTTATAGAATATGGAATAGGTGGAAAGCTTACTACAAAAGGAGATGTATACAGCTATGGAATTTTAATTCTAGAGTTGTTGACAAGGAAGAGACCAACAGATGATATGTTCACTGAAGGAATCAATCTACAAAAATGGATAGAAATGCATTTTCCAGATAGAATCTTCGATGTGGTGGATAATTGTTTTCTTCTAGATGCTTATGAATTAGAGACATCAATTGTGACAGAATGCCTTACTCAGCTTATACAAATTGGTCTCTTTTGCACAAGGGAGTCACCTCAAGAGCGACCTAATATGACCGATATAGTTGATAGATTAAATACGATCAGAGGTGTGTTTCTTGGTACCCCTATAACCCCTCAATTACCAATAGACATCTCCTCACCTTTTCTTGACAATACAAGAGGTATAAATGTGTCTGGTGTAGGGAACAATGAAGATTCATTGACATCTACTTCCTAGGTCTATGTAAATATTGTTGTTTTGTTTACTAGCCAACTAGATAATAATAATGTCCATGTATTATATTTTGTAGTGGATAGTATATTGTGAGGAGATGAAATAAAGTTTTGATTGTGATCTTTATAATGTGTAAAATATTGTGACATTATTTATGAAACATTTGAAATTATGAGCAAAAAAGGATATGTGCATGTTGTTTATTTTCAATTATATCAATGATGCAAATTTAAAATTTTATTATATTAAATATTTAATTTTTTAATTGAAAAGATATTATAATTGCGAAGTTTGTATATTTATGTCATTTTTTATATTTTTTTGGTTATTTTTAGAGAATGTCTTAATACATGTATATGTTATAAAATGACACAATCTTGTATAAAGTTGAACTCTATCATTAAGCTCCTACTTTATTCTTATACATATACTCTAATAAAATCATTAGAAACTTGTATTTATTGAATTTCTATATACATCCACCTTAACATAAATGCTATCCATCTAGATTAGATAGTTTGCATATCCAAGATCATTTCCATGAAGTTGTGGAAATAATCATTGACTATTTAAAAGCTAAATTCAAATGTTGATCAATTTTTGCTCATTATTTTTATATCTTACATTCACCAAGTATTAATTTGCATGTGAAGAGAACCATTAGAATGAATGAGGATGAGATGGATGACTCATTCAGCAATGTCTTTGTCTATCATTAGAAGTCAATTCAGTCCTCCTTTACTCACTTCCACCATTGACAATCTTTCTTTTATTAACTATTTGTACATAGAATCAGATTCTGTGTTTCTTGTATCATAAATAAATTTTATGGGCCCTTAGTTTAGTTGGCTGTATGATATATACATTTTTATGTTGACTTAAAGTTGATTACACAAGAAAAGAAACCAAATCTGATTCCATTGATAGTCCATTTCAATATAAAAAGTATTCTCCACCAACCCACCATTGGAGTCTTTCTTACAGACTGACTGACATTAAGAATGTTTATTTTGCCAAGGAGAATGATAATTTGACTTGCCAATAATATGCACGCACTGTAATAAATATTAACAAGGAAAATCATATAATGTTGTGTGCAGCTGTTTACTGATGTCTGTTTTCTGTTCAGTGAGGAAGGAAATAGTCTTTAGCTAAGCAATCCAAATATTTTCTTTCCATTTGATTTTAATCTTGTGGGTGAATATATTTGTTATGTCAAAATTCCAATAATTAGACAGTGCTTTTATCAAAATTTAAAAATTATAAAAAATTAAAAATTAGACAAAATGTTTTTGTTTGTTTAGGTTTTAGTAAATAATAATATGGAATGGAAAATAGCATTGAGATCTTGACAAAAAAAATTCATAATATTAATTTGAAGGCAAATGAATAAATTTAGATTCATACTCGCTTATCATCAAGAATTTTTAACAACATTATCATAATCTAACAATACTTAAACAATAGATGGAGACTAAAAGATATAGTTAGAATGTTTATTATTTTTTAAAATTTGCAAAAAACAACAAGTCTTGTGCTCTCCATATTATGAATTTCTTCGAAGATTCAATGCCCTTTCGATGACATTGTCCCTCATATATATAATCTCCATTCAATAATTGTTAGGCTATTATGAGAAATTTAAATATTTTAAAAATATAGTACAAGTAATTTGAGTAACATTTTTGAAATATTAAACTATAAAATATATACTAAAAGAGGGGTAAAAATTTATTCAAACCAGAAGAAATACAAAGCAAGGGCTTTACACAACCCTATCAATCTCCACTAAGTGGTCCAACTTTTGAAAGAAATCCAGAGGTAATTGACCCCTATCCTCAATGTTCCAATTTTGCACATGATTAGAGGCCCATTTGGCCAAACAATCTGCAACTTCGTTCCATTCTCTAGGAATATGAGTGAAAGTAATAGCATCCAAAGAAGCACCCAAATTATGAATTTGTTTAACAACCAAATCTAAATGCTAGCTAACATCTTCAAATTAAGAGAAATATTAGAAAGAATACTTCTCAGCTTAAGTTTGGCAGTTGGGTGATTGTCAATGACTCTTTTCTTGAGTTTCATTCTTCCATATGGACATCTTTTCATTGATAAATTTTTCTTCTATTGCTTTATTAAAATTCCTTTGTTGACAATCTCAAAATACATCTAGTGTCTCAAATTGTATTAAAATAAGGACACTCTATTTAGCAAAAAAGAAATTGGTTTGAGACATGAGTGTTTGCAACTTGTAGGAATATCTTGTACATTTAAAAAAAAAATTGAACAAAACTTTATCTTCATTAATTACCTATAGATCAAGAATTGAAATTGGATAGTTCTAAAAAGATTAAACCAAGAGAGGCTCGAACCATCACATAACAACCCAACAGGGAAACAAGTGGGAGGAACTCACAAGCAGTGAGACCACCAAAAAAATATTTGAAGTTCTAGAGTTGCAATATATGTTGCTTCTTCCTTCTTTTCCTTCCATTTTTTTTACCCTCTTCCTTTCTTTCTTCTTTTTATGAATCTCAGTCCTCTATATGTACCCTCCTTCTCTATTCCTTCACTCTCAATAGTTGTACATGTTGGCAATTGACACTCATCCGGTTTAGTAGTGTTGCCATTGATGGCAACACACACCATTTGGGGTTGGACACTTAACCGGTACTCACCGGTATTCATTGTTTAGCAACCAACATTTAAGTCATCTGGAATACAAAGGAACCGACAACCGACAGACAAGGGAAACCAACAAACTAGGAACTGGTATAGAGGCCAACATAGGAGATTGATCCGACAGGTTTACACGGCAGCGATCATCGACATTGGTCATGAAGTTTAATGCATTTATTTTTGTCTAGGCCGACATGTAAATAACTTGTAATATCATTGTAAGCCGATATAAGGAATTTATGTTTATGATTGGGAAGGGTATTTAAGTTAGTCTGGTTAGGTTATTTTGAACATGTATGGAATATATAGTGATGTGATTTTAAGCGAGCGATGTTGATCGACTGAATGCGAATGTAATATTCTATAGTTAGACTTGGTTATTGGTTTAGAGGTTTGGGAAGCGAAGTAAGTTACTGGTAAGGGAGGACACAGTGAAAACCAGTACAAATAGTGCTTGAACCAGAACTCATCCAACATAGTAGATGCATTCTCTGAGTTCAGAATTTTATTTGTAACTCCATTTTGGTGTATGTAGTCAGTGAGGCTCCTTTTGTGATGAGAAGTGTGCCTTCCTACATGTGCAAGCCCCTATTGTAATATTTATTCATTTGGCCAGTGGATAGATATTGTGGGTCACTAATCCCATCGTGGTTTTTCCTCTTTGAGGTTTTTCACGTATAAACTCCTATGTTATGGTGTATGTTCTTGTGGTTGCATCATTTCTACTTGTTGTTATATTCTTTTGTGGTTACTGATTACTGAAGTAATTTGTTAATAAGGTTAAAATTGATCCAACTGGTAGAACACTGATTCAACCCCCCCTCTCAGTGTTCTTGGATTCCAACAACTAGTATCAGAGCCTGGTGCCTTGGAATATGTTTAACAACTTAAGGAAGATCTTGGATCCGAAATCCATGGAGATGAGTATAAAGAAACAACTTGAAGTAGCACTTGAAGACTATGATGCTGAAAGGATGAAGAACTTGAAGTTACAAGATGAATTGAACTCTGCAAAGGAATTCATTCTTATCCTACAGGAGTGGTTGTCATCTGTTCAAACTAGAAGGAAGGAACTTTTACAAAATCAGGATGATGAAGAGAAGAATGCCCTTAAAGAACAATGTCGGAAGCTGAGTCAAGAGAATGGTGTCATGAAGAATGAAATGCAAGCCTTAACTATGAGGATGTCTAAGGAGATTGAAGACCGGAAGAAGAATGAAGAAAATCTTGGCAAATCTTTGTAAGACAGATCTGAAGAATGCATTAGGTTGGCACATGAGAATGATATGTTGAGAACTAAATTGGTGCAATCCTAGAATAATGAGAAAGAGTTAGAAATATTATTAACAATCCTAAGGGGAGATTTGGATACTACTAATGAATACAAAGACAATTTTAAGGCCAGTTCTGCAAATCTTGATGAGCTATTGAAGGATCAAAGGCACAAGGGAGACACTAGAGGTCTTGGATTTGAGCATGGAGAAAGCTCTGGTACTGCAAATGAAGTTAATGCAACCAGTCAGAAGGAGAATACACCTATCAACTAGAACCATAAATCATCGGTAAGGCAACTCAATGCACATAAATTTAATGGTAGATTCTTTGTTTGCAATAAATTTGGTCATAGAGAAAGTCAATGCAGAAATAAAGAAAATCAGAATAATAATTCAGTTCCTGGTCAGTGTTTAAATTGTAAGAAGTATGGTCAGGGTTAGTGCAGGATCATGGGGGGTCAAAAAGTGGCGATGTGAAAAAATAGCCTTTTCCACTCACCTAAAAATGCGAAAATTTGTGTTGACTTTTTGCTTGACCTAGGTGTTAGTACACCTTGTCATGGTAAACACCTGGGAAAATTGGATATCTGATTTTTATAGGTAATTTTAAATTAAAAAATAAACTATATAATATATTATATATTATATAATATGTAATATATAATATATTATTATACAATATTATATATTATATAATATAATATTACATTATGATACGTATTATATAATATATTATTGTATTATATTATATATTATGTATTATATAATATATAATATAATATTATTATATTATATTATATATTATATAATATTATATTTTAGTGTCATAAAATTGTGACCCTAGCAATTTTTGACCGCATTAGGGTCCTTGTGCATGCGAAATCGAATCCCCTAACTTGATCGAAGACTAGAGACTGCTCAACCCTCAAAATCTGCTTCTCCCTTACCCTCCGCACCACCCTGTCTACACTATGCCCTAGAGAAAGAGGCAAAAAAGGGGTGTGGCGCCCCTTTCCTCCTAGGAAAAGGGCGTGGTGCCCTTGTCCCTACCCTATTTTGGGGTAGGACCCTTTCCTGAGCTTGCATTGTAGGTTGTGCAATGAGCGGGAAAACTTCCTCGATGTTGGCTAGTGACGAAAATAAGTTTCATTAACCCTAATTGACATGTATTTAAGTCTCATTTGCATAAGTTCAATAAGGTGAAAATTTGCAATCAAGAATTCAAGAGCATTCAAGCATTCAAGCATCCCTTTCAAGCATTAAACATCTCAAGTCTCCCTTCAAGGCTAGGTATTGCATTCAAGTTAAGGACTCAACCATTGAAGAGGAGATTGATTCCAACATTCAATTCCACACAAGCGTTTCTATCAACATTGCTATCACAACCTCCCTTGAGGTGATTTACATTTCAGTCTTTCATTTACATTTACTTGCAAGTACTTTCTTTCATTACTTGGTTAATTCCAAAATTGGGGTTTGAGCTAAAGGCAAACCCCCAATCCCAACCCCCTTTCCTCTCTTTTATGTGTGTAGGTTGCAAGTGCACAGTTGTACTTTTAGATTTGAACTCCATTTGAAGAGACAAAAAAACCCTTTTCGTTTCGTAGATTTTTCGGAGGACCGTGTATATTCCCGCCCCGATTCGGGCAAATTTTCTTGAAATTCGCAGGGCGACTTCGTCTCGACATATTACTGTCAGATCCAGGTGCACAACTTCATCCCATACTCGGATCTCAAGTTATAATCAGTTCTTTGTCAATTTTTGCACTTAGTCTCTATACATAATTCAATCAATTCTTTTCCATTTCAAATAGAAAAGGGGATTAACTTATCATTCCCATTTCATTCAAAATTCTATCTTCTTATTTGGAGGTTGAATCTAGTGAATTTTCTTCGCCCTCTTCCAATGCAATGCATGAAAAGTGTTTGAAGGGAAATCCGTAGTGAAACTCTCATCTCTCCTTGGAGGGAATGGGTAGCTTTCCTCTTGATCTTTCATTCACACATTTTTCACCCACCATTACATTTTGGTGAACCCGACGTCTTGCATGTTTTTCATTTGCAAGTTTCAAATTTCTGCAAACTTAGTGGTTAAATCATTAAAAACCCTAGTTTTTAAAATTAAAATTGAGCTTGTGATTTGTAAAAATTGCTTGTGGTTATCTTAGATCTGAAAATTGTTTTGTTTGTCAAATTCAATTTCTTCATTGTCTTGTTCAATTTGCAAATCAAATTTACAAAATTAAGCGGTTACTTGTTAAAACCCTAATTTTAAAAAATCATCTTGAACTTGTGCAAAAATTGGATTTCTATTTAATTTTCAGATTTTTGATAGTTCTTAGACTTTTTTTCATTTCTACAATTCAAATTTTTGATTTCCCTCATTTTCCCCAAAATTCAAATTTCAAAATTAAGTGGTTAGGTCATAAAACCCTAATTTTCAAATTTAATTGGATTTTGTACAAATTTCAATCAATTTCATTCCAATTTAGATCTCTAAACATTTTCCAAGGTGTCCCTATCCATTAGGTTTGACATTTTTCAAATTTGCTATTCAATTCCTCTTTTTCTTCAAAACCCTAATAGGGTCCTATTTTTACATTTGAACCTTAATTTCACCCATCTAGACATCGTAAAATTCACCAATTTTGGGGGGTTGGCTTTGAAATCATCATAATTTTCATCCCTAAAATTTTTTGAAAAAAGTTGGTTGGACCATGTGCATTCCCGCCATGGTCCTTGGCTTTTTTCCTGAAATTTCGGGAGACTGTTATGATTGTATTTAATAGCCTACATCTAGAAGATTGGCTGATTTTGTCGATTTTTGATCCCTCTAGAATCAAAAATACCTCCAAAATTCAACATTTCAAATTTCAAGAAAAATTTTTAAATTAAGAGGTTAATTATAGTCTGCCCTGATTTTAAAAATTATGATTTTAAAATTAAGTGTATTCCCTTGGCCCTAATTTTAAAATTCCAATTTCCTTTCATTTTCAAAAATTTTGTCATCCTCTTCTTCCAACAAAGTTTAAATTGTTTAATTAGTATTTTCTTACATTTTGCATTAATCAATTTTGTAAGCTTTGTTCCAAAATTCAAAATTCAAATTTTCCCTCTAGTGCATGAGTTTCACCACTATTAGTCCTACCTATACTATCCCCATTAGATGAAGCATTAGAATTAAGGGCTCCCAAGGTTTAATTACTGAGGAGATGGAGCCTAATTTGGATGACTTCTTTAATGAGGATCATGCTAATTCTTCCCATCCTAATCATGTGCCTATTCACCCCATTGATGAATCCCATGATGAAGAAGAAGCTTTAACTAGGGTTTGTATAGATCAACTTTCCACATTGGACAATCAATTTGATAACTTTAAACAATGGATGTCCCAAGAATACCCTAATAGTGAAGCTCTTCCATTAATTGAAGGCCTCAAGTTCATTATTCAAAGTGATAAGAATGGAATTGATATATTATGTAGCATTGCACATATTGTTGATTCTGATGTCATGCCTATCAAGAGTTGTACCGAAACCCTAGGTTATTCACAACCTTCAACACAAGTCTATCCTTCAATTCCTTTGACTACTCTTATGACTAGTATTCCTCCTTTTACCTCCAACATCATGACTACATCAACTCAAAATGTCATTCCTACAACCATTGGTAATTGGGATAATCCCTCCTCTTCATTTAATCCTCTATCTTTACCTATGTCTTCCGTAAGTATTCCTATTATTCCTCAACCAATCAAAGTGACACAAGGGGGAAATTCCTTCAACAACTTTGTTCCTCCTTTAAGTGTCCCTTTTCCTACCCAGTCATCACCTATGCCTACTTATCATAATATCCCACCACCTTATTCTTAATCCATGCCTTCCTTCAATAGCATCACACCACCTTCTCAATCAACAATGTCTAACATGAATTCTTCTACCAAAGTGACAATTAACAATCTTGCTCAAATTGTGTCTTCCTTACAACAACAAATTGCTTCTATGAGTCAATCTAAGTTTAATGTGCCCACCTTTGATGTTGCAAGCCCGCTTTCTCTTGATATTGTTAAAGTCGTGCCACCTAAACATGTTGAGGTCCCTCAATTAGAACTCTATAATGGAAAAGGTGATCCTCTTACATATGTAAAAACATTTCAAACCTTGTGTACTGATTTTGCTTATGATCAAAGATTGCTTGCAAAATTATTTACAAGAACACTAAGAGATAAGGCTTTACAATGGTATTGCTCTTTGCCTTCTTATTCTATCACTTCCGTTCAACAACTGGCAAATGCTTTCATCCAATAATATCAAAACAAAATTGGTCCTAAAATCACTTTGACTGATTTAATGCATTGTAAATAAGGTATTAAAGAAAAAGTGATCGATTTCATTGGTATATATAAGCATTTGTGTTCTCAAATTTCTTGTCATGTACCTGATAATGATGTTCAAAGAATTTTCATTTCTAATTTGCAAAAAGATATTAGGGAAAATCTTCTTTTGTCTGAGTTTACTTCCTTTCCGCAGTTGTGCGCAACACTCCACAATTATCAACTGATTGTGAGTCAAATGGAGCAATCCACTCCTATGGCTTCGAGTGATAAGGGGGAGAGTGTTCAACAACCATTTGCAAAGTTCAAACCAACAAAAAGCTTCATCAAGTTCAATAATACAATCAACAACAACAATGTGAATGCTACAACAAGTGGGCCTTCTATTTCTAAATTTTTCCAAAGAGAAAGACAATTTACTTATTTGAATGAATCTTTACATAGTATTATGTCTTAGTTGTTGCAAAAGAATGTTATCAAACTTCCTCCTATAAAAGCAGTTGATCCTTCTAAACTTGCATCCCCTTATTTTGCTAACAATTCATTTTTTCAATTTCATCGTCAGCCTGGTCATGATACTGAGAAATGTTTTGCATTGAAAAATAAGATTCAAGATTTAATTGATAACAATACTATATTTGTGGTAGGTGTGAATGATAAAGGGAATAAATCAGTAGCTCCTCCTAATCAAAATTGTAATATTTTCACTGATCCCTTGCCTTCTCATACCTCTAACGTTATTGAGATTGTGCCTAATTCTTTCTCTTTTGAGGAATTCACCTCTATGGCTCCGAACTTGGTAAATATGGTAGAAAAACAAGACATGCCTAAGGATCCTTGTATTACATTTGACCCTAGTGAGATCATTAGAGCACCGAATGGCCCTTTATACATACTTGCAAAGGTTAAGGATATCCCTTTCCATGGTTCCCTTATTGATCCCTCTTGCATGGTTAATGTCATCACTGAGGAGTATCTTTTCACTTTATGATTGTATAAACCAATATATGATGCTTATAATGTGGTTGTAATGTTATTTTATGGATTGTCTTTTCCTACCATTGGCTCTATCACCCTTCATGTTGAAGTTCATACTAAATCCATGGATGTTGACTTTGTTATCATACCCTCTTCTGAGCAATTATGTGTGAAGTTGGGCTTTCCTTGGCTATCTTCCATGAAGGCTATTGCTTCTCCAATCCACAAGTGTCTAAAATTTCCTCACAATGGAGAAATCATAACCATGAACCATAGCTTATTTCATCCATCCGAAAGAAGCCCCGATGTTCCTATTGATTTCTTTTGGCCTAAACAATTTCAATCTCTTCCATCAAGGAGCGATGCTCTTTTTCAGTCTTATAAAAAATGGAAGAAAGATATGATCTTATCCTTAAGTCAACCTAGATCCCCAACACATGGAATTCCTATTATTCTTAAAGATGAGGTTCTTCCCCTCATGGATAGAACTAATCTCCCTCCTAAGGAAGATCATCAACCTATCCCTATGGATGTGACTATACCTTCTCCTAAGAAGAACAACAATATTCTTCCTAAGGTTAGACCTATACCTCCTCCTCATGATGTACCTGGTCTCCTTCCTAAACCTAATATTCCTCTTTTGTATAGTGCAGTTCCACCTCCTTCCTCTTAGCAAGAGAAGAGGCTTGCTTCTCCTCTTGCTCAACCTAAAAGACCTCAACCTAAACCTTCAACTATCAAGGAGAGAAACATTCCTACTTTTTCAAGTGTTCCTCCTCCTTCTCAGGCTTCCACTAAGACTCGACAGAATAGTTGTGCGAGAGAATGCCGACGAAGACGTCATGTTCAATTTCATGAAGCTATCCCTCAAAATACTCAATCTCCTCAAGCTCCAACAGTTAACATGATTCCCTTTTCTCCTAAGAAAGGTGTTCAACCTACATCTCCAAATTATAAGTTGCACAAAACATGTGATGGTTTTACTCCTATTTGTGTTCTTTCTTCTCTTTCTCTAAAATTTGATGAAGAAATGGGTGAAAATGTTATTTATGATGGCAATACAACTCCTAATGCTTCTGATAGTGAGTATGAATATATTGATGTGGACAATAATTTATCAATTGAATTTTCACAAACTCTAATCCTAGCTTCTAGAATCAAACAAAGTGACTTAGAACATGAGCATAGTCCTTGTTTGGATCTTGTGATAGCTCCATCTGTTGTACTCGATGTCGCTCCTCTAGTGTGTTGCTCACCTTCCCAAAATAGTGATCAGCAAGATCGGGAGGTGGATGTCATGCTAGATTAGCAATATTAGCACTGTAGATCTTCTCTCTCTCTCTCCTCTCTTGCTCTTTTGTGGCTATTCTTCTATGTGTGTCCCTATTCTTCTATTATCCCCTTAATGTCTAATTGGGGATGATGCAAAGCATTGAAATATTTTCTTGGTCTCTTTCATGTTGACTCAAAAGACATCCTCTCTTCCCTTTCTTCTAAGGCAGTGTCCTTCTTTGGGGAATGACGATTATTATATGCACATATACATACATCATATACATGAGTTATCATACAACATACTGACCCTAAGGAAAGAGAAACTACCTCATATTTTCTCATCATTATCCTTGGGTTTATTCCTCGATTGGGGGCTAAATCATTGCAATAATGTGCTCCCTCTCTTCTCTCTCTCTTGGGTGTATCCTACCTTAAAGAAATCACTCCCGATAAGGCGCACATGATCTCTTTAACATGGGGGCATACACTTGATACTTAGAATTACTTAGTGAACTTTGTTGCTTTGTAATCTTTGGTATCTTTGCTTTCATGACTCATAGTGAGGGGAACTTTGCTACTTGCAGTCATGATTTTCCCCTTCTCGATCTTCCCTTTTACTTTGTCAATCGAAGTCATAAGATCCTAAGTCCATTGGGGGCTTGGTGCATCTTGCCTCCTTGACGTGGTAAAAGTCTTTCAGTCTTGTTTCCTTGTACTTTACTGATAGTATTGGTGTATGCTCATACTCCCACTAAAGTGGAGGCTAAATGTAGTGTCATAAAATTGTGACCTTAGTAATTTTTGGCCACATTACCATTCAATTCTCAATCATCACTATAGAGCACATTTTTAATTTACATTTGAACTTGAGGGAAAAAATAATGGCCCTCAAAATCTACTTCTCCCTTGCCCTCCACACCACCCTGTCTGCACTCTGCCCTAAAGAAAGGGGCAGGACAACAGCGTGGTTCCACTGTCCCTCCTAGGACAGGGACATGGCACCCCTATCCTCCTAGTATAGGGGTGTGGCACCCTTGTCCATGCCCTATTTTGGGGTGGGACCCTTTCCTGAGCTTGCATTTTAGGTTATGCAGTGAGTGGGAAAACTTCCCTGATGTTAGCCTATGACGAAAATCAGTTTCATTAACCCTAACTGACATGTATTTAAGTTGCATTTTCCCTCTCATTTGCATAAGTTCAATAAGGTGAAAATTTGCAATCAAGCGTTCAAGAGCATTCAAGCATTCAAGCATCTCTTTCAAGCATTGAGCATCTCAAGTCTCCCTTCAAGGCTAGGTGTTGCATTCAAGGATTCAACCATTGAAGAGGAGATTGATTCCAACATTCAATTCCACACAAGCATTTCTATCAACATTGCTATCACAACCTCCCTTGAGGTGATTTACATTTTAGTCTTTCATTTACTTACTTGCAAGTACTTTATTTCATTACTTGGTTAATTCCAAAACTAGGTTTTGACCTGAAGGCAAACCCCCAATCCCAACCCCTTTTCTTCTCTTTTCTGTGTGTAGGTTGCAAGTGCGTAGCTATACTTTTGGATTTGGATTCCATTTGTAGAGGTGGAAAAACCCTTTTCATTTCATGGATTTTTCGGAGGACCGTGTACATTCCCGCCACGGTCCAAGCAACTTTTCCTCGAATTCGTAGAGCAACTTCATCTTAACATATTACTGCTAGATCCAGGTGCACAAATTCATCCCATACTCCAATCTCAATTTATAATCAGTTTTTTGTCACTTTTTGCACTTAGTCTCTATACATAATTCAATCAATTCTTTTCCATTTCAAATAGAAGAGGGGATTTACTTATCATTCCCATTTCATTCAAATTCTATCTTCTTCTTTGGAGGTTGAATCTAGTGAATTTTCTTCCCCCTCTTCCAATGTAATGCGTTAAAAGTGTTTGAAGGGAAATCCATAGTGAAACTCTCATCTCTCCTTGGAGGAAAATGGTAGCTTTCCTCTTGATCTTTCATTCACACATTTTTCACCCACCATTACATTTTGGTGACCATTACATATATTATATATAATATATTATTATATTATATAATATATTATTATATTATATAATATAATAATATATTATATAATATATTGTTATTTTAAAATAATTTAACTATTAAAATCAGATATTTGATTTCTCTGAGACAATAAAAGAGGACCATGACAGCCCGTGGGTTATCTTTCATTCACACATTTTTCACTCACCAATTTTGGTGACCATTACATATATCCGATTTTGTTTTTCAATAAATGGTAGGATTTTTATTGTTTTTCATTATTTTCATTCAAATTTTTGCATTTTTTTAATGTTTATTTGTTTTTTCATTCAAAATATGTTTTTTTCATGAAAACTAGGTTTTTTTAAATCAAAGACAAAATGTTTCAAATTTGTTAACTAAATTCAATTGTTTACTTTCAATTAGGTTAAAAATGGGGGATAATAGTGAAAACATTGATCAACCACAACCGCAACAACCAAACCCTCTTGCGCAAAACCCTCCTTTGTCAAACCCCCCCTTAATTCAAGATGTAATTGCACAAAATTTGAACCAATTGAGGGGGATTGCAGATGTCTATCGTAGGATCCCTTGCCTAGACCCATTTTTGATCCCCTCACGTCCATCATAAAGAGTATAGAAACTGTCATTGAGTAGCAAAATGCCGCTCTTTTGTGGCGAGATTCTATGAGGGAAAATATGCGGATGGTTTGTCCTATAAGTAGATCAAGGATCTTGAGATATCCAAAGATGATATCGCCACATTATTTGTGGATCCCCATACTAGTCAACCCGTAGAGCCCCAAAAAACAAAACTTTCTATTAAATGGTGCACAAATGATGATATTGTGAAATTTTTTTGGGATCATTGGTGGATGGTTTTCGATAAACCACCCAACAACAATATTGATGTCCCCTTCTACTTCATCAAAAAGTTGTATGCTGAGTTTGTTTTAGGAAAACATGTGAACTACTTTGACATCCAGCCTTTCCAGGGTGTGGGTTTAGGTATGCCCCAAGATAGACCTGGGGAAGTCAAAGTAGTCCAAGGCTCATATGCCCCCCCTCCTCTTGTTGATCCCCCACCTCTAGTGCAACATCCAGATATCATCTATGAGGCAGCATCACAAACCATACTAGCTATTCACTCTTTGAGTAGCCTTTTGGTTTCTCAGGCTGGGGTAGTAGCTCAACCTTCTTTTGATGGTAGCGGTGCATTTGGTAGCACTGACACGTCCTCCTCGGCTCCACACATTTGTGTGCCCCATAGTTGTGTCATGTGTGGGAAACTATGCTTGGGTCTAGTTGGACATCTCGTTGATACTCCTGTGCACACTACAGATTATGAGGTGCATGAGATGCACAATGCACTAGATGTTATGATAGGTACTGGAGGATACCCTGGAGAGTACTCACATGCTAGAGGCGAGGGGGCACCTTCATCATATGTTGATGATATAGTGGTAAGATTTGTATTTTCATAGTTCATTCTATATTTTAAATGAATATTTATAATCTAGATAATAGTAAGTACTAATGTTTATTTACATGGTCTATTTAACAGTTGATGATAGAGGAGTTGATACAGATCCAACAGGGGACCTTGACGACCATTTCATTTGGCCTTGATATCTTTATAGTACATATATTATTGCACTTAGTCAATTGTATTTTATTGTACGTACATGCTCATCATTTATATTGGCATTAATTAGATTATGTAATAAATTGCATGTATATCTTATTTTACTCTTGTAGGGCACAAGTAGTGCGAGTGCGGGGCTATGCAATTCCAGATCTGGTAGTGCAGTTGGAGATAAGGGAAAGGTAATTGAATTAAAATATGATTGAATGAATAGTTTAAATAACTTATAATGATTATACACGTCTACACATAGATTGATAGTTTCACATACTTGTTTTGTATATGTACAAAAAATTCTTGGCTTCACATCCTTGTTGACTACACCCACTATACCTGAAGATGAAGATGATGAAGAAGAAGAAGAAGAAGAAGAGATGCATCAGGTACATGTGTTTATTTTATCTTGTGTTTAGTAGATATAATTCGTTATTATCAGTGACAATTATATGCTAACTTGTATCAATGTCATGTTTGTGAACATATGTAGGTTGTGTATGAAATTATTGAAAACATACCTCCTCTACCGAAGACATACATCAAGAGTCCTCCAAAGCTGAAGAGAAAATGTGGAGATGAGGTAAACAATAATAGTTCAATTATAGTTCATTTTTATGTTAATTTTTCGAATGTGAGTTATATAATATAACTAATCTTAATTGTGGTTTATTTTTTCTTGTGCAGGATCCTTCAGAGCCGAGCAGTGTGGCGAAGAAGATAGATTTTGATGATCCATTAGTAGCTTAGGATGTTATAGATAGTTTTGGGATGCTTACATGTCTATTTGGCATGTATATTTTGTATATGGACATACATTCACGTATATAGACATGCATTTTGTTTGAGTTGGTGTTTATGCCATATTTGTGTATGGACATACACTTGTAATCATTTGACATTTTTATATATATAGAAGTTGATATTTGATCATATAAATTGTTTCTCATGTGTGCATGGTGTTATCATTTTAAACTTTAATCTTCAATCAAATAATTAACAATGGCTAATAATGGTTATTTAATGAAGAAATACAATTCATTTCATTTCATTGTAAGTGTTGTTTGTATAATCTTCAGATTATATATAATTCATTTCATCTAAATTGTAAGTGTTAAATTTGGTTGCCTTTGGTAACTTCACCAAATTTAATGACCTCCTTGCTCATCAGGCCTCCATGAGGTCAAATTTGGAAGACAAGTGTTTTGATGGATTCTCAATGCAAATAACGTGAAATATAATAATTTTTTATGTAATAAGGTCATCTAGACCAATATTTGTTATGTCTAGTCATAGGTTACTCATATTGGCAAAATTACTCAAAAGTTGTAAAAAATTGTCAATGGGGGATTCATGTGTTGAAATGATTCATCTCAGTTTTTCAAGATTCCCTATGGTTTAATTAGGGCAGCATTTTTTCAGTTGGTGAAAAAATTGTCAGTCTCATTCAATCAAATGTTGTCGTGTGGCCAATTTCTCATTCTGCTTGTCGTGATCACAAACCGTTGGTTCCAACATATCCAATTAGGCATTCTTACCCTATGCATTCTCTGTTAGACACAATGCACCACTAAGAGGGGGAGGGGGTGAATCAGTGGTTCTCAAAACTCTTTCCCTTTGGGAATCTTATGTGAGCATACCGATTGATAGATTTAACTCAATGCAAACTTACCGGTTATGGAGGAGACTAAATTAATTGTAATTAAACTCACAAGGGGAAATCACATAACACCAGCATATACAAGGAAAACCCAAGAGGGGAAAAACCTCGATGAGCAATGTTGTTGGAGTCTACTACTCCAATATAGCCTCACAATAAAACACAGTTACAAAGTTTAGGGCACCAACCCAAGGAGAACCAACCCCTACTTGATTTATGGGCTACAACCCAAAGGAGCACCAACCCTTGACTTTAGGGTACCAACCCAAGGAGCTACAACCGCTGCACCGAGCTACAACTTAGTGTTCACAATATAAAACATCAAACACAAGGTAGTAATCTAGTTACAAGTGAATCTTGTAACAACTCAATACAATCTTCGCTGCCAGTAAGGTATCTCCTCAGCCTTACCAGTTCTCTGCACACTTTGATTGAATCTTCACCAACTCAGTCACTATCATGTTGGTTCTTCTCTTGTTACTCACTACTCTCTCTCCTCACTGTTGTTGCTTACCATTTCACCTTTCTCTTTGCCGGTTCTCACTTCCTTTAGCACTCTGTTGCTCTCCACCAGTACTATACTTAGTCAGTTTTGTGCCTGCCTACTTTTCTCTTCTACCGGTTGAACACTCCAACCTGATTCTCCCTCACTCTTACTCTCTTCTCAAATATTTGTTGAGTGCTTGGCTCTTTTTCTCTCACTTGCAGTAGTAACACTTAGTCACTTGGAAACAACATAATCTACTTCACTTCAATAGCCCAATCGATCTCTTAGGCTCACGTATTTATAACCCAGACTTCCTGCCAAAAACCAATTCAAACTTGGCGCCTTTGGGTTTTCTCCATTGATCATGAGACACACTGAATCCAATCAAATATGATTAGATCACAACTCAGAGATGTCTATCTGTACATATCTACCATTTACGTGCCTTCTAGAACATGCCTCCTTTCTTCAGCAATGTGCAACCATTCTATCGGCTTTGCTCAGGCAATCACCATAAATAGCCCAGCTGTCTCCTTCATCTACTTCGATCCACACAACCAATTTGTCCTAGATCTCAGGCCAGATCTCGAGCCACACAACTCTACAACTCTACCTTGATCTTTGTAGTCACCATTAATGTCGGACCAATCACAACTACCTCACCAACCTTACTTCACTGACCTATGCATGTTTCATCTGCCACTTTATGCAGGTTTGCTATTTCATCCTTATGTGGCATCACTGTCGGTATCCAGTTCATCACACTATTCTATCAGTTCATGCCTAGTCATCGAACACCTACATAATTGGTTTCATTTACCGGTAAGAAAACCCTACTAGCTTATGACACCTTTCTAGTTGTCCTTCTTGTCATGACCTTTCTTGATCTGCCGGTGTAACCCTCAAACCGATCTTCAGACATGTCAATCTAGTACACGCACATTCTCATCAAGTAGAAGTCTTATGCATCTGCACCTTGTCAATATTACCGGTGGGCTTTCATACCAGTTACCACTCTTGATGACATCATGTCATCAACATTCAACGAGCTCCATCTTTATCAGGTGAGAACCTTATCTTCGTTGTCTCTTCTCTGATGTTTCACCGGTTGACATAACATATCAACTCTCACCAATGCAGATTCTAGTTAATGTGTCTGCCAGAGGGAAACATGCTTTCCTTCTTGTCAATGAGACATATTGATGACACCAAGTCATCACACTCCAACTATTCTGCATCAACCTCTCTTCAGTATTCTGGTATCCCATGTATATTCCTGCAGACTCTTCATCATTCTTCTTCATCAACTTGATTCTACTCTCATTTGGTTTGTCAAGATGACAAACACATCATCTCAACTTCTCATTCATCCTTCATTGTCCTAGTAGCATACCTAGCATGTCCGGTGTGTATTTCTGATCTCATACTCCTACTTCTCCTCCGGTGTACCAAGTAGTATTCTGTCTTCACCTCGGTTGTATGCAACATCATATCGACAGCTTCTTGTTCACTAATTGACATCAATGTTAGTGATACCAGTAACATCCTGTACCAGTTGAAACAAATGACAACACAATGCCAACATGCTCCTATTTTTCCACCCCACTCGGTCGAACACTCGGGGTCATACCCTACTAGCATCGTCCCTTGAGGGCCCTAAGTGCTAAAAAATGTCAATCTTTGACGGGTCCTAACTCAAAATCTGTGGCACCTGCGAACATTCCATTTGAATCTATGGGGCCATGAGAGGGGTCCCTAAAAAATCCTATCTCTCAATATTCCCTACGGTTTTATTAGGGCACCATTTTTTTAGTTGGTGAAAAAATCATCAGTCTCATTCAATCAAATGTTGTTGTGTGGCCAATTTCTCATTTTGCTCATCGTGATCATGAATCGTCAGTTCCAACATGTTCAATTAGGTATTCTTACCCTATACATGCTCCTATTCCCCCCCCCCCCCCACTTAGTCAAATAATCAGGGTCATACCCTACCGATGTCATCCCTTGAGCGCCCTAAGTGCTAAAAATTGTCAAAATTTGACGAGTCCTAACTTGGAATCTATGGTACCTATGAACGATCTGTTTGAACCTACGAGGCCATGAGAGGGGTCCTACAAAAACCTATCCCGGTTTTTCAATATTCCCTATAATTTTATTATGGAAGCATTTTTCAGTAGATGAAAAAATAAAGATAAACAAGCATTACACTGTAGACACATAATTATCATCAATATTTATATTTATTGTATACACATAATTACCATTACACTTGCATGTGACATCCATGAACGACTATGCAAACATGATTTTTCATCATTATCAATACAACTACACCAATGTACTCGTACAGATACATTGTATATAATCAATATAACTAAACCAGTTTTCTCATGGACAACGTATATCATCATAACAAAGTTACATCAATTTACATCCATATACAAATACAACATCCCACTTCATATGCATCAGACATCCTCATGTCCTAAGACAAAATCTTACGTAGAGTAATGCCTGCATATAAATAAAGACCCATATAAGCAACCTTTCTATGCAGAATGAATGTGCTACAAGAAAAAAATAATAACACTTAATACAAATTATTTTGTCAAATTATAAATAGATCATTTGAAACATTTTTAAGACGTACAAGATTGTATAATTATGAAACTTACCAATTTCTCTGCAAATTCTACAAGCATAACTTTCAAGAAAGAGGCATGTTGATTAAAGCCCTTCTCACTACATTTCTCACTGCATTCTCTGCATGGTTAAAGACGATGGTAGATATTGTCATTTCTAAATGGCAATACATTCACTTGACATAGTGTGTGAAATTTTACAAAATTTAATCACATTGACAAGGGTATGTGGACAAAGATGGTGGTCAGAAAAGTGGACACCACCCAAAAAAAACATGGAAAAACAAGTAGTGCGTATGCAATTTTAAAATTTGAAATTCCCGCATATGTGCTTAGGTTTGTTCTTCCCAAGCCTAGAGAAGATAGCGTGTAGGTGCTACTTTTAGGAAAATGAATGCGTATGCACTACTCCTAGGAAAATGAGTTTGTACGTGCTAATAATCCAAATATAACCGCATACGTGGTGCCTGGTAAAAAAAGTTTTTAAAAAAAAACTGGGTCTCATTTACTCATGAATAGTGCATTTTTTACTTCGTTTTTTACCCATTTCTTTTCCTAAACCGTGAACGGGGTGCTAGATTTGTGCTCCAAGCTATGGATCAAGGTTAGTTTTTGTTTATTTTTTTCTTTCTTTCCTGTTTGTTCAATTTGTTTTACATTTTGAATTTAATTTCATTAATTTGGATTAGGTTTTTTAATTTTTTGTTTCAAAAACTAGATTCTTCTAATCTAGAACAAGAACAACCAAATGCACCTCCTGAAAACCCACAAGAACAACCCAAATGTACCTCCTAAAAACACACAATAACAACCCCCAATTCCTCCTTTTGACCGCACACCCGAAACAAAGGAGCAATTAATTAATCAGTTAGGACAAAATACATCTAAAATCAATAGACTGATTGTTAAATTGAAAACTTCTAAACTTGAGCATCATCAATCCCTCGCCACTAGCCTAGAAACATTAGCTAGTGGTGCCATAGCTATTTCCACACAAATTACCAAATGGGGAAGCTTTAGGGATAGGTATCATCAATTCTATGTTGAGGGGATATCATACGATGGAGTAAAAAACAAAAATATTACTAAACAACAAATATGTGCCCTTTTCGTTGATCCCAAAACTGGTAAGTCATTACCTCTTAATGCAAAGAGATTTCCCATACATTGGTGTACCAATGTGCAAATGAAGAATCTTTTTTGGCAAAGGTGGTGGATGGTCTTTGACGATCCACCTTGTAATAATTATGAGGTGCCATTATATTTTTTGAGAAAAGTATATTGTGAGTTTGTGCTCAATGTGCGCCCAAACTATTTTGACATGAGAGAGTTCCATGGTAGAGGTGGTGGCTCTGCCCAAGATAGACCTGGAGCCCATAGGTGATTACCCATGGAGATTCATCGCCCCCTAGCACCCAAACTCAAGGTGCATCAGGTTGTCCCAGTAGAGCTGAAAGAGTCAATGGAGCTACAGACTCTTCAGGCTTCCACAACATTGATTGGTGCCATCATCTAGCATAGGACATCATTAGCAAACCCTATTGTATTGGATGATGAACCATTAGGTGGCGATAGAGAGCCCATCCAACATATGTGTGTCAGTTGCTCGGGGATAGATGATGTAGATGGTGCAGATGGATCCTCATCTCATCTATGCACGATTTGTGAGAGTAGATGTCGAGCCCACACGGTTGAGGATTTCATGTTGATAGATGAGTTGATGGACATGGTGTTTTCCCATGAGCCACAGACACAGGTGTGTTGATTTGAATTCATAACATTTTATTTATCAGTCACTTTAAATTTGTAATTACATAAATGAATTTTTATTTATACATTGATTTAAATTGAGACAAATAATATGCATTTCAGGATGCAACAGCGGTATCCCATACTCCTCCCCCAGTTACCATAGCTGCAACTTCGATGCCTAAGGTATAAATTTTGTAACATGTTAAAATAGAATAATACACTTTGAATTCCAAAAAATACAATATATACTAGCTATCTTTAATGCTTGGTCCAATTTCTAGTTTGTAGGTGTTGACAGGGGATGAAATATCCCAGATTGATGACATCACGCTCTTAGCGATCGATTTTGGCCTACAAGGCTATACGGTGTCATATTTTGTACAACCCTTTTTATGTATTGTTTTGATGGAATATGCAAGTCATTTCATTTTAGATTTTTAAAATTATGTTTAGTTTATTATCTGTACAAATATCTCATGTTAATTTTGTTTTTTTAGGGTACCCCTCTGCATCTAGGGCTCGTCCTAAGAAAAAAGATTCCTCGAAGACGCCAAAACATAGGAAGAAGGTAATTGAACACATTTTTAGTTGTACAATTGTTTGAAAATGTTGAAATCAAGTATTAGTTGGGGTTTGTAGACTGATTAGTGTTTTTTGTCTATTTTACATGTATAATGACCATTGAGCTATGTGGATTTGTTGAATGCACTTGATTCGCCCATGGATCAAGAGAGGGCAGAGGTATGTATCTCTACTTTATTTTATTGATTTCATGATTATATGCACGCGTACATGTGAACTTGTGATATATTATAATCTTATAATTTTTTCATATAGGAAATATCCATACCTATTTCATCAATGGCGAACTCTCCTCCTTGCACTGGAGAAGCATCTCAGGATCCGGTACACTTTTGTTTGATATGTAAAATTAATTGTTTTTAACCTTAAATACTTATCATTATATTAATTGTATTTAATCTTTGAACATTTTTTGTATAGGTAATAGCGACAGTTTCTACATCAATGGTGAGCCATCCTCAGTCCATTGGAGAAGCATCTCAAGCACAGGTACGTCATTGTTCTCTATATTATAGCTTTTAAGTGTTCTAGATATATTTATGTTAGTACATTGTATTAATTGTACATTTAATCTACGATAGACCCCTTTCGCGGTACAGCCATAACGTGGATCCATTTAAGTATGTCTTCAAGAAAACTCCTAAGAGTGACAAGGAGAGGAGAGCAAAGATATTAGCTCCTAGATCAGCCAATGAGGCAATCTACATTTCAATTGCAAAGGAATTAAAGTTAAATGAATAGTTATGTTGTTAATTGTGAACTATTTTCTACAAAAGAATTCTAACTTGGCTTTTGAATTGTGGTTTTGCAGCCATCTACAGAGCCGCGTACTGCATCGAAGAGGCTTGATTTTGATGATCCACCACAAGTTTAGGATCATATAGTGTTAGTTTGGTCATAGAATGACCAATACATGTAGATATATTCTACATTTTTATTGCATATCAATTTGGACATGGCATATGCCACATTTTTGTAATACTTGTATTGACTTGGAAGACATGCATTTATATATATATATATAAATATCGATATTCGATCCAATAAATGTGTATTGAGTTCATTATTTTGTATTCGTTGTATTTTGTGGTTGTCATTTTATAAATTTAAATGAATATTTGCATATGTAATCAACAATATGAATATAAACAACACAAATATATGATATAAAACATTGCAATTGTGGAATATGATTTGATAAAATTTCTAAAATGTTAAATTAACCCTAGTAAGCTCCTTGTATTCAGTTCATTATTGTGTATTCGTTGTATTTGGTGGCTTCCCTTTTATAAATTTAAATGAATATTTGCATATGTAATCAACAATATGAATATAAACAACAAAAATCGACAATATGAATATAAACAACAATATGTGTTTGGTGTGAGAGCACCCTCATGCTCACAATGGTTAAATTTTGTTCATGAAGTGCACAAACCGACATCGTGAGTGCATTCAAGTGGGAAGGTTTATATTAGGCATGCCCCTGTCGTGCATCCCAAAGTGCCAGAACGTTGAGAGTCATACCATACCGATGCGATCTCTCAAGTGCCTTGAGCCCAAAAAATTGTCAAAATTTGACATACTGTTTCTTCAAATCCAGGACACATATGGTCAATCCGTTTGAACTCGTGGGGTCGCGTGAGACTCCTCTATAATGGCCTATCTCAGTTTTTGATGAGTTGAAGATATTTTCAACTGGTATCATTTTTTCACCTATTGCAAAAACTGTCAGTTGCATGCAATGCAAAGTTGCCAGATTGGCTAGAATTGATTTGGTTCATTGTGTGCACAAATCGACGTCACGAGCGTGTTGAGGTGGGAATTTTTATGCTAGGCATGCCCCTGTCGTGCATCCCAAAGCGTTGGAATGTCAAGAGTCATACCGTACTGGTGTGATCTCTCAAGTGCCTTGAGTCCAAAAAATTATCGAAATTTGAAGAGTTGTTTCTTCAAATCCAGGACACATATGAATGATCCATTTGAACCCGTGGGGTTGCGTGAGGCTCTTGTACAATGGCCTGTCTTGTTTTTTGATGAGTCAGAGCCATTTTTGATTGGTAGCATTTTTTCGCCTGCTGCAAAAACCGTCAGTTGCATGCTATGCAAAGTTGCTAGATTGGCTAGAATTGATTCAGCTCATCATGTGCACAAACCGACGTCGCGAGCACATTCGGGTGGGAATTTTTATGCTAGGCATGACCCTATCGTGCATCCCAAAGCATCGAAACATCGAGAGTCATACTGTACCGGTGCAATCTCTCAAGTGCCCTGACTCCAAAAATTATCAAAATTTGACGGACTATTTCTTCAAATCCATGACACGTATGGTTGATCTGTTTGAACCCGTGGGGTTGTGTGAGACTCCTCTACAATGACCTATCTCAATTTTTGACGAGTTAAAGCCATTTTCAATTGGTAGCATTTTTTTGCCTGCTACAAAAACCGTCTGTTGCATGCAATGCAAAGTTGCTAAATTGGCTAGAATTAATTCGGTTCATCATGTGCACAAACCGACATCATGAGTGCATCTAGATGGGAAGTTTTATGCTAGGCATGCCCCTATTGTGCATCCCAAAGTATCGGAATGTCGAGAGTCATACCATACCGGGACAATCTCTCAAGTGTCATGAGTCCTAAAAATTGTCAAGATTTGATGGATTGTTTCTTCCAATCTACGACACATATGGTTGATCCGTTTGAACCCGTGGGATCACGTGAGGCTCCTCTACAATATCCTCTCTTAGTTTTTGATGACTCAAAGGCATTTTTGATTGGTAGCATTTTTTTGCCTGCTGCAAAAACCATCAGTTGCATGCAATGCAAAGTTGCTAGATTGGCTAGAATTGATTTGGTTCGTCGTGTGCACAAACTAACATCATGAGCATGTTTGGGTAGATAGGTTCATGCTAGGCATGCCCCTATCATGTATCCCAAAACATCAAAATTTCAAGAGTCATACCGTACTGGGGCGATCTCTCAAGTGTCATGAGTCCAAAAAATTGTCAAATTTTGACGAACTGTTTCTTCCAATCCAGGACACATATGGTCAATTTGTTTGAACCCGTGGGGTCATGTGAGGCTCCTCTATAATTTCCTCTCACAGTTTTTGATGACTCAGAGCCATTTTTGATTGGTAGCATTTTTTCACCTGCTCTAAAAGTCGTCAGTTGCATGCAATGCAAAGTTGTAGGATTGGCTAGGATTGATTTGGTTCATCGTGTGCACAAACCAACATCATGAGCGCATCCAGGTGGGCATTTTTATGACATGCATGCCCCTGTCATGCATCCCAAAGAACCAAAACGTCGAGTGTCATACCCTACCGACGCAATGTAGAAGTTGCTTGACAACTTTTTTAACAATTTTTTTGACAACAATGACAATTTTTGCTTAAATTGCATCTAGTCTCAATCTATGACCCCTATGACCCAATAATGACTCAAATAATTATCCATGATTATACAAGAATCTATAATGCTCATGATTGACAAGGGACACATCACATATACTCAAAACATAGTCACAAAACATTGACACACAAAATAGTCAAAAAACATTGTCACATATTATTCAAAAATTTGCCTCTAAATATGGTCAAATCAGCTCTTGGCTATTTGATTATACAAAAAAATGTCTTACAAATCATCTCATGGGATTTTATACAAAATTTGGCATTACAATATGTGCAATTCAACTCATCGACATTTTAATATACAAATCATCTAATGGGCTTTTTATACAAAATTTGGCAAAGTAGATAAAATATGATGAAAAATATCGTAATGCATGGAAAATTCAATATGCATCCTACAACAACACGTGGTGCATACAAGATTAATCTTAATATAAAAAGGTTTTTCCATTTCAAAAATTCTTTGAGAAATTCTTATTTGAGGAAACTTTTGAAGGAATCTTTCATAAAATTTAGTTTGACTCATATCCAAATAGTGTTTGGCATGTGGCTCACGATTTGTAGACCCAATTCGCCTTCTAACAACATCTCTTTGTTTGGGCGAAACTCTTGTGTTGTCATGCCAAAAATTTTCAATTAATGTTTTTAGTGCATCAGCAACAACCTTGTCTTTGCATGGTAGTCTACCTGAGAATGCCCAAAGAGAATTATTGTTAGGTTCCTCTATTTTTTCCTGCCTCTTTAATGCTTTACTTAATGTTGTTCTACTAACGTTTAATGACTTACTTGTTTTGCTTATCAAACGATCTTTTTTTATTTTCTTGCTCATTATGGTTGATGTAATGACACGTCGAGTAGCATTAGAATATTTAGTATGTGATTTTGAACCAATAGTTTGATATGCATCAAATAGATTTCTCACAATAGTTCTTTCACTGCTACTTTCAAATGATCTTAGGCCTAGAATTTCATTGTCTCTCTTAAATTCAAATTTTTAATCATTTGAACAATTAATTGACATCTTGCAGTTTGATTTAAGTTATTAAAATAAATTTGCCATATTCTTTTAACCATTCTCCTACAAGATCGTTCATTCATTTTATTGGGCATTGACTTCACTATATTCTCATCAATGTCAATTAGATACTTTGGTTTCCTACGAATGATTCTCGGAGATGTTAACATTGGTGCATTATGTACATTCAATTCATCAAGTAGAGAAGGTGTAATATGTTCATCATTTAATTGATTATTCAATGCGCTATCTTCTTCAATTGCATTAGGTTCAAACGGTAAATCAAATGTCTCTTCTTCAATTGCATTAGGTCCATTATATTTGTTTGGTAAATCGAATTGAGATGTTGAGGATGACATACCTTCTTCTCCCATTGTTCTTATGTCATGCAATTTCTTCATACGTTGCCTTTGTCTTTCCTTTTGAGCCTCTCATTGTTCCATCATTGCTTGCTTGTTCTTTCCCATGGTTGACATCGGTTGTCCTAAATAGAATCATATTATATATATATGTAAACAAAAGTTAATAAACAAACAATTAACCATAAATATGCATCTTATCACTATTTTTGGAATCAAACTATTAAACAATCACAATACTGTTGACAAAAACTAATAAGAACAACAATTCAATCATTTGAAATCATGCAAAAACAAATAATTCACTTACTTCTATGTATAAAACAATGATAGAAGTGCAGACACGGTTCCAGTGGGGCCTTCAACGACCTCAAAAACTTCTTTTGAGGCCATTGAGGCTCTTGGGCAACTAAAACTATGTCTATAAACCGTGTATGTGCTATTACTCCATAAAATGTTGACAAGCCCAATGGTATTCTT